>NW_026578143.1:2500-517567 GCF_029603195.1 Condylostylus longicornis | reverse complement strand
AATTGAATTGAATTGAATTGAATTGAATTGAATTGAATTGAATTGAATTGAATTGAATTGAATTGAATTGAATTGAATTGAATTGAATTGAATTGAATTGAATTGAATTGAATTGAATTGAATTGAATTGAATTGAATTGAATTGAATTGAATTGAATTGAATTGAATTGAATTGAATTGAATTGAATTGAATTGAATTGAATTGAATTGAATTGAATTGAATTGAATTGAATTGAATTGAATTGAATTGAATTGAATTGAATTGAATTGAATTGAATTGAATTGAATTGAATTGAATTGAATTGAATTGAATTGAATTGAATTGAATTGAATTGAATTGAATTGAATTGAATTGAATTGAATTGAATTGAATTGAATTGAATTGAATTGAATTGAATTGAATTGAATTGAATTGAATTGAATTGAATTGAATTGAATTGAATTGAATTGAATTGAATTGAATTGAATTGAATTGAATTGAATTGAATTGAATTGAATTGAATTGAATTGAATTGAATTGAATTGAATTGAATTGAATTGAATTGAATTGAATTGAATTGAATTGAATTGAATTGAATTGAATTGAATTGAATTGAATTGAATTGAATTGAATTGAATTGAATTGAATTGAATTGAATTGAATTGAATTGAATTGAATTGAATTGAATTGAATTGAATTGAATTGAATTGAATTGAATTGAATTGAATTGAATTGAATTGAATTGAATTGAATTGAATTGAATTGAATTGAATTGAATTGAATTGAATTGAATTGAATTGAATTGAATTGAATTGAATTGAATTGAATTGAATTGAATTGAATTGAATTGAATTGAATTGAATTGAATTGAATTGAATTGAATTGAATTGAATTGAATTGAATTGAATTGAATTGAATTGAATTGAATTGAATTGAATTGAATTGAATTGAATTGAATTGAATTGAATTGAATTGAATTGAATTGAATTGAATTGAATTGAATTGAATTGAATTGAATTGAATTGAATTGAATTGAATTGAATTGAATTGAATTGAATTGAATTGAATTGAATTGAATTGAATTGAATTGAATTGAATTGAATTGAATTGAATTGAATTGAATTGAATTGAATTGAATTGAATTGAATTGAATTGAATTGAATTGAATTGAATTGAATTGAATTGAATTGAATTGAATTGAATTGAATTGAATTGAATTGAATTGAATTGAATTGAATTGAATTGAATTGAATTGAATTGAATTGAATTGAATTGAATTGAATTGAATTGAATTGAATTGAATTGAATTGAATTGAATTGAATTGAATTGAATTGAATTGAATTGAATTGAATTGAATTGAATTGAATTGAATTGAATTGAATTGAATTGAATTGAATTGAATTGAATTGAATTGAATTGAATTGAATTGAATTGAATTGAATTGAATTGAATTGAATTGAATTGAATTGAATTGAATTGAATTGAATTGAATTGAATTGAATTGAATTGAATTGAATTGAATTGAATTGAATTGAATTGAATTGAATTGAATTGAATTGAATTGAATTGAATTGAATTGAATTGAATTGAATTGAATTGAATTGAATTGAATTGAATTGAATTGAATTGAATTGAATTGAATTGAATTGAATTGAATTGAATTGAATTGAATTGAATTGAATTGAATTGAATTGAATTGAATTGAATTGAATTGAATTGAATTGAATTGAATTGAATTGAATTGAATTGAATTGAATTGAATTGAATTGAATTGAATTGAATTGAATTGAATTGAATTGAATTGAATTGAATTGAATTGAATTGAATTGAATTGAATTGAATTGAATTGAATTGAATTGAATTGAATTGAATTGAATTGAATTGAATTGAATTGAATTGAATTGAATTGAATTGAATTGAATTGAATTGAATTGAATTGAATTGAATTGAATTGAATTGAATTGAATTGAATTGAATTGAATTGAATTGAATTGAATTGAATTGAATTGAATTGAATTGAATTGAATTGAATTGAATTGAATTGAATTGAATTGAATTGAATTGAATTGAATTGAATTGAATTGAATTGAATTGAATTGAATTGAATTGAATTGAATTGAATTGAATTGAATTGAATTGAATTGAATTGAATTGAATTGAATTGAATTGAATTGAATTGAATTGAATTGAATTGAATTGAATTGAATTGAATTGAATTGAATTGAATTGAATTGAATTGAATTGAATTGAATTGAATTGAATTGAATTGAATTGAATTGAATTGAATTGAATTGAATTGAATTGAATTGAATTGAATTGAATTGAATTGAATTGAATTGAATTGAATTGAATTGAATTGAATTGAATTGAATTGAATTGAATTGAATTGAATTGAATTGAATTGAATTGAATTGAATTGAATTGAATTGAATTGAATTGAATTGAATTGAATTGAATTGAATTGAATTGAATTGAATTGAATTGAATTGAATTGAATTGAATTGAATTGAATTGAATTGAATTGAATTGAATTGAATTGAATTGAATTGAATTGAATTGAATTGAATTGAATTGAATTGAATTGAATTGAATTGAATTGAATTGAATTGAATTGAATTGAATTGAATTGAATTGAATTGAATTGAATTGAATTGAATTGAATTGAATTGAATTGAATTGAATTGAATTGAATTGAATTGAATTGAATTGAATTGAATTGAATTGAATTGAATTGAATTGAATTGAATTGAATTGAATTGAATTGAATTGAATTGAATTGAATTGAATTGAATTGAATTGAATTGAATTGAATTGAATTGAATTGAATTGAATTGAATTGAATTGAATTGAATTGAATTGAATTGAATTGAATTGAATTGAATTGAATTGAATTGAATTGAATTGAATTGAATTGAATTGAATTGAATTGAATTGAATTGAATTGAATTGAATTGAATTGAATTGAATTGAATTGAATTGAATTGAATTGAATTGAATTGAATTGAATTGAATTGAATTGAATTGAATTGAATTGAATTGAATTGAATTGAATTGAATTGAATTGAATTGAATTGAATTGAATTGAATTGAATTGAATTGAATTGAATTGAATTGAATTGAATTGAATTGAATTGAATTGAATTGAATTGAATTGAATTGAATTGAATTGAATTGAATTGAATTGAATTGAATTGAATTGAATTGAATTGAATTGAATTGAATTGAATTGAATTGAATTGAATTGAATTGAATTGAATTGAATTGAATTGAATTGAATTGAATTGAATTGAATTGAATTGAATTGAATTGAATTGAATTGAATTGAATTGAATTGAATTGAATTGAATTGAATTGAATTGAATTGAATTGAATTGAATTGAATTGAATTGAATTGAATTGAATTGAATTGAATTGAATTGAATTGAATTGAATTGAATTGAATTGAATTGAATTGAATTGAATTGAATTGAATTGAATTGAATTGAATTGAATTGAATTGAATTGAATTGAATTGAATTGAATTGAATTGAATTGAATTGAATTGAATTGAATTGAATTGAATTGAATTGAATTGAATTGAATTGAATTGAATTGAATTGAATTGAATTGAATTGAATTGAATTGAATTGAATTGAATTGAATTGAATTGAATTGAATTGAATTGAATTGAATTGAATTGAATTGAATTGAATTGAATTGAATTGAATTGAATTGAATTGAATTGAATTGAATTGAATTGAATTGAATTGAATTGAATTGAATTGAATTGAATTGAATTGAATTGAATTGAATTGAATTGAATTGAATTGAATTGAATTGAATTGAATTGAATTGAATTGAATTGAATTGAATTGAATTGAATTGAATTGAATTGAATTGAATTGAATTGAATTGAATTGAATTGAATTGAATTGAATTGAATTGAATTGAATTGAATTGAATTGAATTGAATTGAATTGAATTGAATTGAATTGAATTGAATTGAATTGAATTGAATTGAATTGAATTGAATTGAATTGAATTGAATTGAATTGAATTGAATTGAATTGAATTGAATTGAATTGAATTGAATTGAATTGAATTGAATTGAATTGAATTGAATTGAATTGAATTGAATTGAATTGAATTGAATTGAATTGAATTGAATTGAATTGAATTGAATTGAATTGAATTGAATTGAATTGAATTGAATTGAATTGAATTGAATTGAATTGAATTGAATTGAATTGAATTGAATTGAATTGAATTGAATTGAATTGAATTGAATTGAATTGAATTGAATTGAATTGAATTGAATTGAATTGAATTGAATTGAATTGAATTGAATTGAATTGAATTGAATTGAATTGAATTGAATTGAATTGAATTGAATTGAATTGAATTGAATTGAATTGAATTGAATTGAATTGAATTGAATTGAATTGAATTGAATTGAATTGAATTGAATTGAATTGAATTGAATTGAATTGAATTGAATTGAATTGAATTGAATTGAATTGAATTGAATTGAATTGAATTGAATTGAATTGAATTGAATTGAATTGAATTGAATTGAATTGAATTGAATTGAATTGAATTGAATTGAATTGAATTGAATTGAATTGAATTGAATTGAATTGAATTGAATTGAATTGAATTGAATTGAATTGAATTGAATTGAATTGAATTGAATTGAATTGAATTGAATTGAATTGAATTGAATTGAATTGAATTGAATTGAATTGAATTGAATTGAATTGAATTGAATTGAATTGAATTGAATTGAATTGAATTGAATTGAATTGAATTGAATTGAATTGAATTGAATTGAATTGAATTGAATTGAATTGAATTGAATTGAATTGAATTGAATTGAATTGAATTGAATTGAATTGAATTGAATTGAATTGAATTGAATTGAATTGAATTGAATTGAATTGAATTGAATTGAATTGAATTGAATTGAATTGAATTGAATTGAATTGAATTGAATTGAATTGAATTGAATTGAATTGAATTGAATTGAATTGAATTGAATTGAATTGAATTGAATTGAATTGAATTGAATTGAATTGAATTGAATTGAATTGAATTGAATTGAATTGAATTGAATTGAATTGAATTGAATTGAATTGAATTGAATTGAATTGAATTGAATTGAATTGAATTGAATTGAATTGAATTGAATTGAATTGAATTGAATTGAATTGAATTGAATTGAATTGAATTGAATTGAATTGAATTGAATTGAATTGAATTGAATTGAATTGAATTGAATTGAATTGAATTGAATTGAATTGAATTGAATTGAATTGAATTGAATTGAATTGAATTGAATTGAATTGAATTGAATAGAATTGAATTGAATTGAATTGAATTGAATTGAATTGAATTGAATTGAATTGAATTGAATTGAATTGAATTGAATTGAATTGAATTGAATTGAATTGAATTGAATTGAATTGAATTGAATTGAATTGAATTGAATTGAATTGAATTGAATTGAATTGAATTGAATTGAATTGAATTGAATTGAATTGAATTGAATTGAATTGAATTGAATTGAATTGAATTGAATTGAATTGAATTGAATTGAATTGAATTGAATTGAATTGAATTGAATTGAATTGAATTGAATTGAATTGAATTGAATTGAATTGAATTGAATTGAATTGAATTGAATTGAATTGAATTGAATTGAATTGAATTGAATTGAATTGAATTGAATTGAATTGAATTGAATTGAATTGAATTGAATTGAATTGAATTGAATTGAATTGAATTGAATTGAATTGAATTGAATTGAATTGAATTGAATTGATTGAATTGATTGAATTGAATTGAATTGAATTGAATTGAATTGAATTGAATTGAATTGAATTGAATTGAATTTAATTTAATTTAATTTAATTTAATTGAATTTAATTGAATTGAATTGAATTGAATTGAATTGAATTGAATTGAATTGAATTGAATTGAATTGAATTGAATTGAATTGAATTGAATTGAATTGAATTGAATTGAATTGAATTGAATTGAATTGAATTGAATTGAATTGAATTGAATTGAATTGAATTGAATTGAATTGAATTGAATTGAATTGAATTGAATTGAATTGAATTGAATTGAATTGAATTGAATTGAATTGAATTGAATTGAATTGAATTGAATTGAATTGAATTGAATTGAATTGAATTAAATTGAATTGAATTGAATTGAATTGAATTGAATTGAATTGAATTGAATTGAATTGAATTGAATTGAATTGAATTGAATTGAATTGAATTGAATTGAATTGAATTGAATTGAATTGAATTGAATTGAATTGAATTGAATTGAATTGAATTGGATTGAATTGAATTGAATTGAATTGAATTGAATTGAATTGAATTGAATTGAATTGAATTGAATTGAATTGAATTGAATTGAATTGAATTGAATTGAATTGAATTGAATTGAATTGAATTGAATTGAATTGAATTGAATTGAATTGAATTGAATTGAATTGAATTGAATTGAATTGAATTGAATTGAATTGAATTGAATTGAATTGAATTGAATTGAATTGAATTGAATTGAATGAATTGAATTGAATTGAATTGAATTGAATTGAATTGAATTGAATTGAATTGAATTGAATTGATTGAATTGAATTGAATTGAATTGAATTGAATTGAATTGAATTGAATTGAATTGAATTGAATTGAATTGAATTGAATTGAATTGAATTGAATTGATTGAATTGAATTGAATTGAATTGAATTGAATTGAATTGAATTGAATTGAATTGAATTGAATTGAATTGAATTGAATTGAATTGAATTGAATTGAATTGAATTGAATTGAATTGAATTGAATTGAATTGAATTGAATTGAATTGAATTGAATTGAATTGAATTGAATTGAATTGAATTGAATTGAATTGAATTGAATTGAATTGAATTGAATTGAATTGAATTGAATTGAATTGAATTGAATTGAATTGAATTGAATTGAATTGAATTGAATTGAATTGAATTGAATTGAATTGGAATTGAATTGAATTGAATTGAATTGAATTGAATTGAATTGAATTGAATTGAATTGAATTGAATTGAATTGAATTGAATTGAATTGAATTGAATTGAATTGAATTGAATTGATTGAATTGAATTGAATTGAATTGAATTGAATTGAATTGAATTGAATTGAATTGAATTGAATTGAATTGAATTGAATTGAATTGAATTGAATTGAATTGAATTGAATTGAATTGAATTGAATTGAATTGAATTGAATTGAATTGAATTGAATTGAATTGAATTGAATTGAATTGAATTGAATTGAATTGAATTGAATTGAATTGAATTGAATTGAATTGAATTGAATTGAATTGAATTGAATTGAATTGAATTGAATTGAATTGAATTGAATTGAATTGAATTGAATTGAATTGAATTGAATTGAATTGAATTGAATTGAATTGAATTGAATTGAATTGAATTGAATTGAATTGAATTGAATTGAATTGAATTGAATTGAATTGAATTTGAATTGAATTGAATTGAATTGAATTGAATTGAATTGAATTGAATTGAATTGAATTGAATTGAATTGAATTGAATTGAATTGAATTGAATTGAATTGAATTGAATTGAATTGAATTGAATTGAATTGAATTGAATTGAATTGAATTGAATTGAATTGAATTGAATTGAATTGAATTGAATTGAATTGAATTGAATTGAATTGAATTGAATTGAATTGAATTGAATTGAATTGAATTGAATTGAATTGAATTGAATTGAATTGAATTGAATTGAATTGAATTGAATTGAATTGAATTGAATTGAATTGAATTGAATTGAATTGAATTGAATTGAATTGAATTGAATTGAATTGAATTGAATTGAATTGAATTGAATTGAATTGAATTGAATTGAATTGAATTGAATTGAATTGAATTGAATTGAATTGAATTGAATTGAATTGAATTGAATTGAATTGAATTGAATTGAATTGAATTGAATTGAATTGAATTGAATTGAATTGAATTGAATTGAATTGAATTGAATTGAATTGAATTGAATTGAATTGAATTGAATTGAATTGAATTGAATTGAATTGAATTGAATTGAATTGAATTGAATTGAATTGAATTGAATTGAATTGAATTGAATTGAATTGAATTGAATTGAATTGAATTGAATTGAATTGAATTGAATTGAATTGAATTGAATTGAATTGAATTGAATTGAATTGAATTGAATTGAATTGAATTGAATTGAATTGAATTGAATTGAATTGAATTGAATTGAATTGAATTGAATTGAATTGAATTGAATTGAATTGAATTGAATTGAATTGAATTGAATTGAATTGAATTGAATTGAATTGAATTGAATTGAATTGAATTGAATTGAATTGAATTGAATTGAATTGAATTGAATTGAATTGAATTGAATTGAATTGAATTGAATTGAATTGAATTGAATTGAATTGAATTGAATTGAATTGAATTGAATTGAATTGAATTGAATTGAATTGAATTGAATTGAATTGAATTGAATTGAATTGAATTGAATTGAATTGAATTGAATTGAATTGAATTGAATTGAATTGAATTGAATTGAATTGAATTGAATTGAATTGAATTGAATTGAATTGAATTGAATTGAATTGAATTGAATTGAATTGAATTGAATTGAATTGAATTGAATTGAATTGAATTGAATTGAATTGAATTGAATTGAATTGAATTGAATTGAATTGAATTGAATTGAATTGAATTGAATTGAATTGAATTGAATTGAATTGAATTGAATTGAATTGAATTGAATTGAATTGAATTGAATTGAATTGAATTGAATTGAATTGAATTGAATTGAATTGAATTGAATTGAATTGAATTGAATTGAATTGAATTGAATTGAATTGAATTGAATTGAATTGAATTGAATTGAATTGAATTGAATTGAATTGAATTGAATTGAATTGAATTGAATTGAATTGAATTGAATTGAATTGAATTGAATTGAATTGAATTGAATTGAATTGAATTGAATTGAATTGAATTGAATTGAATTGAATTGAATTGAATTGAATTGAATTGAATTGAATTGAATTGAATTGAATTGAATTGAATTGAATTGAATTGAATTGAATTGAATTGAATTGAATTGAATTGAATTGAATTGAATTGAATTGAATTGAATTGAATTGAATTGAATTGAATTGAATTGAATTGAATTGAATTGAATTGAATTGAATTGAATTGAATTGAATTGAATTGAATTGAATTGAATTGAATTGAATTGAATTGAATTGAATTGAATTGAATTGAATTGAATTGAATTGAATTGAATTGAATTGAATTGAATTGAATTGAATTGAATTGAATTGAATTGAATTGAATTGAATTGAATTGAATTGAATTGAATTGAATTGAATTGAATTGAATTGAATTGAATTGAATTGAATTGAATTGAATTGAATTGAATTGAATTGAATTGAATTGAATTGAATTGAATTGAATTGAATTGAATTGAATTGAATTGAATTGAATTGAATTGAATTGAATTGAATTGAATTGAATTGAATTGAATTGAATTGAATTGAATTGAATTGAATTGAATTGAATTGAATTGAATTGAATTGAATTGAATTGAATTGAATTGAATTGAATTGAATTGAATTGAATTGAATTGAATTGAATTGAATTGAATTGAATTGAATTGAATTGAATTGAATTGAATTGAATTGAATTGAATTGAATTGAATTGAATTGAATTGAATTGAATTGAATTGAATTGAATTGAATTGAATTGAATTGAATTGAATGGAATTGAATTGAATTGAATTGAATTGAATTGAATTGAATTGAATTGAATTGAATTGAATTGAATTGAGTTGAATTAAATTAAATTAAATTAAATTAAATTAAATTGAATTGAATTAAATTAAATTAAATTAAATTAAATTAAATTAAATTGAATTGATTTGAATTGAATTGAATTGAATTGAATTGAATTGAATTGAATTGAATTGAATTGAATTAAATTAAATTAAATTAAATTAAATTAAATTAAATTGAATTGTATTGAATTGAATTGAATTGAATTGAATTGAATACTGCATCGTCATCGGGTTTAGCACTCCGTGCCAAATTTGAAGCCAGTTAGGTCTTTTAAAATAGTTTTAAAAATGAGATAGAAATTCCAAACATCCCTTGTAAATTAATACAGGGGCTATAACTGTAAATATAAATAAATTATTAATGTACATATAAATTTGGTCTAACCAATAGTTTGAAATGTAGCTTTTTGAAATGTAACTTTTCCTTCCAACAAATGAAATTAGTACAATAATTATTTAAAAAACGTTATTTTTAGGACGGTTATAAGTTTAAGGGGGTGGGGGTGATAGGTATAAATTTTCTTCTGTGGAAATAAGTTTCTAGTAAGGATGTATGTATATATGAAAATTCCCCTTTCTATCTACAAAGTAGTAAAAGTTTTTGGAAAAGTGCTAAAAAAATTAAGTTTCGTGAAGAACCTAACAGCTTCAAACTTTTCTAGTTGTAGATGTGCTAGATAGTTACTATCGTGTTTTGTTTCTTCTCTTATTACTTTATGTTATATGCTACTAAAGACCATTACTTTATGTTATATGTGTTACTTAAGACCAAAATATGCAAAGAAAAATTATTGATTCTAGTTTACAATTTTATTTTACATGTCTATTGTAACATTGTCTTGTAATTTAAATTAATTAGCCCATAACATATTATAAGTTTAAAATTTTGAGTTTCAATTAAATATTTATTTCCACCTATTCAAAGTCTTCCCCCTTGCTGTTGTTTGATTTCCTTGATTATCATCTTGAGAAGCCGCAATTTCTTCATCTAACAGAAGTTCAAAATTACCCAACGCCTCTTGATTTGAAATCTTATTCCATCGAACGCTTAAAATGAATAGATTAAGTGTTATTTTTAAAACAATGAGACAAATGTCATCATTTCGAAATATACATCGTTAATATCGTTTTACATCGTTTACACGATGTACCCATTGGTTATTTCTGCTTAAGTTATTAGTGCAACCGAACAATACAGGGGGTTTCGCGTTAGGTGGCAAATAATTTCGAGGATAATTCTTTATCAATTTCTATCAAAAATAAAAAAGCGCAAAGAGAGAAAAATTTAAAAAAATTTTTGAATTGGAAACTGGATTTTTGAATTTGGGGTTAGAAATTTTAGAATATTTATTTCAACAACTTTTACTTATTATACATACACAGCTACTAATTTATACATAGCTACTAATTTTAAGAGTATTATGGTACCAACGGCAATATTCTACACTAATCTTTTGAGCAGACTACCTTGGCGTCAGGTGGCAACCAGCCGTAAAACAAACACAGCCAAAAATGAGACCACAACGTATGTTTAAAAGGGCTACAGAAGATAATAAAAATTCCTTTTAAACCTTCTTTCCAATTTTTAGAGCGCTAGTGACCCTGTAACGCGGAGAAGAAACGTGGGACAATTTTATGAAAAAAATCATTCCTGTGGAGCCAAATGAATATTTACCCCCAAAATCCCAGTTGAAAATTTTTTGTTTTGATAAAAAAGTGTATCGACTTAAATAGCTCCAGCTTCCATAATTAACTGGTTTAAAAAATCAGTTAATTAATTTTTTAATTCTAATTGATTTAAAAAAATTAATAAGCAATGCAAAGCTAAAAAATAGCTCTTTATTTGAACAAACAGTGCATCATTTGAGACATCAAAGATTTTGTAGAGTAGAATATATTTAAATTATGAAAATAATGGTAGCAAATGATATAATAAAAATAATTAAATAATAATAAAAGAATAACAAAATATATGATTAACTTTGGAGTACTTTTCCATGAATTCCATTTTTACAGTATTTAGATGAAGCTTTCACGGTTGCATGGCAGTTTCACAAAGCTGTGCAACCATTCCATAAAAATTGCAAGGATATGTATGACCTATAACTGGATACATGTTTGTCAAGTTCAATGAATCTGACTTTCTTATATTTCCGAATGAATTTTTGAAGTTGTATGGCAACTACCGGAACCTGTCACACAAAAACTTCAAGGATATATCTGTCAAATTTCACTCAGCTAACTTTGTTATTTTTTTATTTATTAAATATCAGCTTCTAAGTATATATGACAACTACCTGCACTCTGATATCTATGTTAGTTTTCGAAATATTTTAAATAATCTCTATGACCCAATCACAATAGCCGTCTTTGGCAGAAAAGAAACAATTTGTGAAGGTTTCGTTGTATTTGCTTTATTCGTATTTAAGTTATCGAGCAATCGGACAGACGGATGTGTACATCAACGCAGAATTTATGGTGAACAAGAATATACGTGTTCATACCAGAGACGAGCCTTTCGAGGGGTTACAACCTCTATATAAAATTTAATATACTCTTCACTAAGATGTAGGCCATAAAAATTCGATGCCAATTCGACTCAATGCCATAAATTTTTTGGGTTCTTAAATTTTCATTTTGAATGTATTAAGAGAATAAAATTTAGAATTGCCGAAATTTTTTTGTTATTCTAAGTTTAATTTCGTTGTTAAATTTCTCAAATAGGGAACAACAACACGAATCTAGAAGATGTTCTAGGCAAACATTGTCTGGGTTCAAGAAATAACAACGGTGATGGACTAATAGAGATCCTTCAAGTCAACCGTCTGATAATAGGTGGCTCAATATTCTCCCACAAAAACATCCACAAATACACTGGGGTATTTCTAGGTGGCAGAGTGAAAAACCAAATTGATCACATATGCATTAGCAAAAAATGGAGCAACTCGCTCATGGATGTGCACACAATAAAAGAGGTGCACACATTAATAGTGATCATTAATTAGTAACCGCAGATCTCCAGATCAAACTAAGAAATAACATAGATAATGTCATACAACACATCTTAGCAAAAATTAACCTGTCGCAAGTTAGAGACCCAGTTGTAAGAACAAATGCTACTACAGCTATATATGAGGCCATGCAAAGAAACACCACACAACCGTGGGAGGTAAGGGTCAGGAGCTTAATACAAACTGCTACTAATATTCTAGGCAGCAACAGGAATATCAAAAAGCCTTGGATTTCTGCCCAAACAATTGCTCTAATCAAACTAAGACTAAAAACCTAAAAATCAACTAAATATGAATAATTCAGCCACATAAGGGAGCAATACCTCAGCACATCCAAGTCTGTAAAAAGAGCTGCAACAACGGACAAAAAGAAGCACCTAAGTAGAATAACCCACGAAATAGAAACTGCAGCTTATATACGACATGAAAACTGTGCATAGCACTGCGAAAACTGTACAAACTCTTACACAAAACCTGCAACATCTATCGACCAGTTTGAAGTTGCAACCGAGATCTAATCACAGGTATTAATAAAAAAAACCAAGAGATGGAAAGAGCACTTCGAACATACAAATAGAAACACCGGGTACCAACCAAGAAACAATAGTCAGCTTAATACTGCAGAACACAACTATAACCTATGCAACTCCACAAAAACTATACAAAAACTAGAAAGCAACAAGGTGCCGGATGCAACGGATTGCCAAGCGAAATCCCAAGGTTGGACCTACAAACAGCAGCTGAACTGACTCATTCCTACATAAGAAACGCTTGGGAAACTGAAACAATCCCTAGAGCATGGAAGAAAGGCGTCATGGTCAAAATTCCCAAGAAAGGCGACCTAACTGAATGCAACAATTAGAGAAACATCAGATTACTCAGCACAACTTATAAAACCCTAACAGGAGTAATACAAAATTGACTTCAAAATGCAATGCAGAAACTGATTAGGGATTTCCAGGCTGCATTTCTCCATGTCTCATATTCCTTAATTTCAAGAAGGCTTTCGAAGAAAAATAATCAACATCATTATGAACATGTCTGAAAATGTGGTACTTTCAGTATTACATGATGGGAACATCAGTGAATCATTCAAAACAAACGCAGGTTTTAAACAAGGATGTCCGCTTTAGCAGTTACTATTCACCATAGTATTAGAAGATGTCTTGAGGGAAGTAAGCAGTATTGAAAGAGGTATCTATTGGTCGGATGATACAAATCTAGAAGACCTTGACTTCGCAGACTAGCAATCTAGGAATCAAGAAGATGCGCAGTCCGAATTTAATCACCTGCAGCTAGCATCCCGAAGTATTGACCTAGAACGTAATACCAACAAAACCAAAGCAATGTGCATACACCTTGTATATGACAATGCAATCAAGTTAGACGGAACAGCTCGAAAATGTCTATGCATTCCAAGTTGAGTATATTGAAATCATGTATAATCTTAACATTAACATATGGCTGCGAATCAAGGCTACTCACTGATTCCATTTAGAATAAACTGCAAGTGTTCATAAATAAACATCTAAGAACTATGCCTAATTTTCTGGTTGAACAGAATTAGGAACACAGATTAGTGGCAACTAACAAATAAAGAGTCGATATTGAAGCAAATGACTTGAAGAAAATAGCTTAGTGCAGGTCAAGAGGTAGACCCAGAAAAACCCGGAAAAGAACAGTGCTGCAAGAACTAAATAGATACGAAATTTCGTGGGATGAACTAGATGAACTAGCGATAAACAAACTAGAAGAACTAGCGACTTCGAGTTGAAGCCCTAAGCTCCCAAGTTGCAATTTAGAAATTTAGGATTGAATTAATTAATGGTTATATTGTGGCCAACTATTCAATACTATTTTATTATACAAAAAAAAATCTGGTATGGTCAGCACATAACAGATGGCAATATGTATTAAATTTAGTGCAAGTGTTAAAAAAGATTGTGAAAATTCATTTTGTACACTTTCTTTCAATTTTAAGAAAATTAGAAAGCTTTTAGTTAACATACCTAAAACAAATTTGGCTCTTAGTAGAATTTCACTTTGTGCCGCCCGAATTCCCTGCGAAATTCACCATTTAGTTTCTGTAGCAACCAGAACTCAAATATCAAATCTAAAGAAATTTCAGCAATTCGTTTCATAGGTTTAGTAAAAAATGTAAAATTGGTCCCCAGTTATCCGAGCCCGGATCTTTCCAAAAAATTTATAAATTCATTGTTGTAACAGCCCGAATATTAAATTTCAGGGAAATAAGTTTATTTAAAATAGGCCCGGAAAAACGTTCAGTTTTCAAGGTCTGATATTTCCCGAAAGTTGGTGAATCTGTGCCATTGCCAAAATAAACTTACGTATAAAATTTCATGAGATGTACGATTGTACCCACAGACCGACAGACTAACTAAAAATATTTATTTTACACCTTCGAATTTTGGAGAAGTGCGTTCGCACCGAAAACTTCACATCCAAAATCAAGTTTTGGTAGCCATAACACAACTTAGATTATTGTAAAACAAAACAGTTGATCAACTCTTATATACTCTTAAGAATTCTATAGCGGAACAAAAACTCCATTGCATATAAATAATAAATTACTCGGTTCGAAACAATTTTCGCATATTGGTTTGGGAAGAAGTAATTTTAAGAAATGGAGCCGAAATAACGTTCAACATGACAAAAATTAAGTTTATTGCTACACTAATGTTTAAATTAAAATATAATTTCTTAATTTATAGCAGATATAATACAGAACTATAGCTCCGTCACTTATTTACGTAAAGTTCTAATACTACGGCATGAATATTTCAGATTAAGGTTAAATAATTTTAGATCTCCTTATACAGCTACTATAAACACCTATGTAGCAGAAACTGCTTGTTCTCAAAATATCAATTTGTGCGAAATTTTAAGATTGTAGTCTTTTAGTTAGGTTAGAACTAAATTATTTCCAAAGTTATTATACCCTGCACTTCGTGAAGGGTATATTAACTTTGGTATGGAGTTTGTAACTACTTGAAGGAGTCATCTGCGGTATGGACATATATATATATTCTTGCTCAGCGTAAAATTCTGAGTCGATTTAGACATGTCCGTCTGTCCGTCCGTCCGTCCGTCCGTCCGTCCGTCCGTCCGATCGCACGATAACTCAAAAACGCATAATGCAATCGACATCAAACTTTCACAAGTTTTTTCTTTTGTACCAAGGACGAGCCCTATTGTTATTGGACTAATTCGGACAACGGGTTCGGGTAGCTGCCATACAACTCAAAGAGTTTATTTTAAATATTTCAAAAACTAATAAAGGTATAAATATAAAATTTTGTATACATGTGTCCAATTATATTCTACACATGCTCTAAAAATTATAATGGGGTAGCTGCACCGGTTCGGGTGGCTGCCATACAACTCCAACAGCAAATTTTTTATATTCGGCAAAATAATAAAGTCAGATCCATGAAACTTGGCAGTCATGTGTCCAATTATAGGTCAAATATATTTCTGAAGTTTTAGAGGAATCGCTTGACAGGTTCGGGTACCTGACATACAACTCCAGAAGCAAATTTTAAATATTTAGGAAAATAATAAAGTCAGATTCATGAAACTTGGCAATCATGTGTCCAATTATGGCTCAAATATATTTCTGAAGTTTTGGTGGAATTGCTCGACAGGTTCGAGTAGCTCCCATACAAGTCTAAAAGCTTATTTTAAATATTTGGAAAAATAATAAAGTCAAATTCATAAGACTTGGCAGTCGTGTGTCCAATTATAGGTCAGACATATTTCTAAAGTTTTGGTGCGATTGCTTGACAGGTTCGAGTAGCTCCCATGCAAGTCTAAAAGCTTAATCTTAATATTTGGAAAAATAATAAAGTCAGATTCATGAAACTTGGCAGTTGTGTGTCCGATTATAGATCAAATATATTTGTGAAGTTTTGATGGAATTGCTTGACAGGTTCGGGTACTTGCCATACAACTCCAAAAGCTTATTTTACATATTTGGAAAAATAATAAAGTCAGATTCATGAAACTTGGCAGTTGTATGTCGAGTTATAGGTCACATATATTTCTGAAGTTTTGGTGGAATTGCTTAACAGATTCGAGTAGATCCCATACAAGTTTAAAAGCTTATTCTTAATATTTGAAAAAATAATAAAGTCAGATTCATGAAACTTGGCAGTTGTGTGTCCGATTATAGATCTGATATATTTGTGAAGTTTTGGTGGAATTGCTTGGCAGGTTCAGGTACTTACCATACAACTCCAAAAGCTAATTTTAAATATTTGGAAAAATTATAAGGTCAGATTCATGAAACTTGGCAGTCGGATGTCCAATTATGGGTCAGACATGTCCGTGAAGTTTCTATAGAATGATTTTAGAGGTTCAAGTAATTGCTACACAATAACGAAAGGTGCAGGGTATAATTCAATCGGTTTATACCGACTGAAACGTTTTTACTTGTTTTTATATAAACTTTATTTTCACTTGTTTTGTTCTTCAATACATAATATATTACATTATTACCTTTTGCTTTTGTTTTAGCCATTTTTAGGCTTTTTTCTAAATAATCATATGATTTTGTTACGAAGGTTTTTATATTAACATTTTTTAAGTTTTAAATTTGGTTCGTTAGTATAGGAAAATTTAAAAAAATCCAAATATATGACATGTATTGTAAATTTAAATACTAAACTTACAAACTAAACTTACAAAATAACCTATAATATATAAATTATTATTAACTCAATGGAAATTCAATTTAGTTATTATTAAATCAATAGTTAATATTATTAGTGTAATAACCCAAGAAACAATTTTTATCTCATAAGACTCTTGTAGAGCTATATTAAGAATTCTTTAAGAATATTACTCTTACGATTTCAGTCTTGTAGAATACAAAAAGGCCCTAATGAGATCTTTATAAGAGCAAAAGAGCGCAATTACTAGAGTTATTAATTCTTGTAATGAGAGTTAGGCTCCCATTAAAAGAGTTTTTAAAGCATATAACTCTCACACTAGTTTTGGTACATGAAAACTCTCACAAGCCATTTGTGAGAGTGTTACTAGAAAGAGAAAGCAATACATTGTAGAATAAATATATCGGTCTTACTTCGAACTTTATAAAATATATATCTATTCCGATCTTAATAATTATTCTTTTAACAAAAACAAAACAAAATGTACATATGTTTACGTATATGATATATAATCAATAAATATTTGTATTCAAAAACTTAATATCATAAAATTATAAATATGGGAAATGAAAATAATTTTTTTGCCATGATTATAAATCAAACAGTTGCTGGCATTAAAATTTTATTGATAAAAGTTGATATTGTACTTCGAACAAAAGCAACGCCAACTAAAAATAATTAAAATTTAAAAAATTTTTGTGCATATTTTTTAACCCTAACATATCTTATTTCTTTTTTTTTACATAATTTTAAAATTAAAGAATTGTTAAGCAAAAAATAAATATACGTGCATAAATTCCAACTGAAGCTTTATTATATTCAATAAAAACTATAATTTTGTATTTCATTAACTTTAATATAATAATTTCTGTTTAATAAATATTTTTCGGACTTCTTTCCAAAAATAGAATTGTCAGTCTCATTAGGGTTAAAATTTAGATAAGGAAAAATGACAATACTAAAATGGCCGTAGTTTTGCTATGGGAGTAGCCGAATTTTTAACCCTATAAGTGTTCTTATAAGAACCTTATGGGCATAAAAACAAAAAAAACAAAACAAAATTATAAAAGTATTGGAGTATGGTACGAGAGTTTTATGAGAGTTTTGGTCTATTTTTTAGGGTATTACTCTTGAAAATTGTTACTTGGGAGGCACAATACTTATTAATTAAGCACCTACGCGTTATATTATGTCATATGACTTCGGAAATTTGTCCTTTATAGGAAATGGGTTATGAGTTACACATATTAACTAATTTCAAATTATTATAAAAGGACATTGTTACTTTTAAATGAATTGGTCAATAATAATTGGTAATGCGGTATGTGGTGGAAGACTTTAACTTGAGAAATATATGGTACATTTGAAGCCATCCGCAAACATTAATTGTTTTGTATTGCTTGTAGCTTTTCTTTGTGCATTTCAGAGCAATTTAAAATGTACATATGTGAGTTTAGACGGATCTTGTATATTTTTCAAAGTTGTTCTCGGAGCTAACATTGTAATGCTTTACAATTAGGGGATAAGTCAAATTTATTTTTGCGTTGTTTATAAAAAAAAAAAAGCAACAATTTTATTTTTTCGCACGGTGTAGTACCGATGCGCGTTTGTTAATTATATTTAAAATGCTATTCAACTAAACTTAAAAGCTAACGATATTTATAATAATATAAAATACCGATTAGGCAAATTTGTGTGAGAAAATATACTATTATTTTGTGAACTTAATTCTACGCAAAGTGCAATACGATATTTGTGTTTTTCAATACTTTTGATGAGAATAATTGTGAAATGAGAGTGTTTATGAATTTCTGTGGGAACGTATTAAAATAATTCGTCACATGTTCTTATGTTGCCATAAGTTTTCGTTAACGTTGTTAACTCTTCCGCGCTTTAATGCTACTGTTCGTAATAGCTTAAAAATATGAAATATTGCTAAATCCTATTTTGTGCCTTACCAATTTTGTAGGGATTTCCGTTTGTGGTTTAGATGTGTCACAAGATGAAATTTTTTTCTTTTCTTGTATGACAATTTTTGTGCGTTTATTTGTGAACATCTTAGATACGGCAACTGTCAGCTTCATTATTATGAATGCGACTGTAGCTGTCAGGCAACTGTATGTAATGGAATTACTTACAATGGAATTGAATTGTAATGTTTTGATTTGAAAGATATTATTTATACAGATTTCGTTCATATTTTTTATTAAAATGATATTTTTAAATTCTTTTTCAAATAACGTAGTGAAATATATTGGTGGTAAAATACGGGATTTCGAAATTTTTTTTGAAATAAATGTTTTGTTTGCAATATTTAAAGTTACATTATGAAACTTTATTAAAAATGTTCCACTTAATTTATGAAAGAACAGCTCTGTGTGGCTTTGAAAAACGAGGTTTTTCAACTGGGAGCTGAGAAGGAGAAGCTAAAGAAAGAGAAACGTGTGCAAATTACAAGCAATAAGTCTAATGATAGTAGTCATAAAGAAAAAGACGCTGCACCACAAGCAAAGCAGTCGAGGCGATGTCACGAAAAACTCTAGGTCCCCTCCAGTAGTCATAAGTAATGTGGTTGACTAAAATTAAATAGACTCAACCTCAAAAAGTACCGCTGTTTATGTTAACATTCTCAAATGACGAGGAGATGAAAAAAATTTATGAAATCGATCACATAAACAGGATGAAAGTTAGGATAGAGGCACTTCGAAAGGATAGGACCATTCCGCAGTGTAAAAGGTGTCAAAGGTATGGGCATACACAAAAATTTTGCCAGAGAGAACCGAATTGTGCTACATGTGCAGGCAGGCACTTAACATCAGATTGTAGTAAGCCAAAGAGTACTGCAGCAAAGTGGTCCAATCGCTTGGAGGCCCACCCAGCAAACTATAGGGGATGCCTTCTAGCTAAGGAACTGCAAAAACGTAGAAATAAGAACAGCAACAACAGCTTGAAGAAGAATTCTGAACGGCCACCGAGCAATTCACCTCGAGAATAGTCTCAAAAAATGTAACATACGAGGACGTTCTCCAAACGAAAACTGATGATGGTAGCACGGGCAATAAAGCAAGGGCCAGTGACGTAAGTGTTTTGTATAAAATGCAAAATATGATGCAGAACATGCTAGTTATGGTAGACAAAATCTTTCAGAGGTTGATCAGTTTAGAGAGCGAAGGGAAAAATCGAGTACCAAAAGGCTTGGTAAATAATGGCAGGTTATTTTAAAATAGCAGCATGGGATTGCAATGGTATTGCAAATAAAAAGGACATGCTTGAAGTTTTTGTACATACGCAGAATATAGACGCGTGCCTCGTAACTGAAACACATATGACCTTAAGAAGCAGGTATTCGGTTTCCAGGTTATAGAATTTACAGCTCGAACCACCCTGGAAATATAGCGAAGGGCGGAACGGCGATAATAATAAAAGAAAATGTGGTGCATTGCGATCTGCACCAGATGCAAACCGAGGGAATGCAAATGACGGCGGTTCAGATCACTTCGACTAAGCAAAAATTTAGAGTGGCTGCATTGTATTGTCACCCCAGATTTAAAATTACGGCGGATTTTAGAATTTCAAAACGTTCTGACAGACCTAGGTGATAGATTTATATTTGATGGTGACTTTAACGCCAAGCACACTGATTGGGGTTCAAGGCATACCTCAACTAGAGTAAGAGAACTTAGGACAGCAATTGGCGGCACGGGGTGCCTTTTTCACTCTGCTGTGAAGCCAACGTATTGGCCAACCGATGTTAATAAGTGTCCAGATTTAATAGATTTCTTGATAACAAAACGGATCGCGAAAATTTTCATCGAGGTACATGATAACTATGATCTTGACTCCGATCATTCGGTGGTTATTCCCTAACTTAAGTAAAATATAGTTATGAAAAGAGCGAAACCTGCGCTGACAAATGGAACTACAGATTGGTCAAGATTTCGCTTAGAGATTGAACGACAAATACATCTAAGAAAAAGAATAAGAACGACTCAGCACATAGATGAGGAGGCCGAAAACTTTACTAAAATTATTCAAAATGCGGCTTGGAGTAGTTCCAAAATTAGTGCTATTTGAAGGGGGGGCATTAACTATCCCCCACATATACTAGCAAATGTAAAACGAAGCAGGCGGGCGAGAAAAAGGTGGCAGCAAACGCGTGATCCTACTGATAAAACCAGATATATTCGTGAATCGCAGCAACTAAGACGCTGTATTAGAAAATACAAAGAGGATTCGGTTGCCAATTATGTTCAAAATTTGACGGCGTGTGAGAAAACCAATTACTCACTGTAGAGGGCAACAAAGAAAGTGAAGCAACCTATCAAACATCTCGCTCCTTTTAAAAACAAACATGGAACTTGGGCAAAAATTGACAAGGACAAGGTAAATGCGTTTGTGGATCATTTGGCCGATATATTCTGCCCGCATAACAGCCAGAGCGTGTATGAAAATGGGGAATCTGCTTTTTTGGGGATAGCGTGACAATTCCAATTGTCAAGGAAAGAGATGTTATAGAATAAATCAGGACTCTTAAACCTAAAAAGGCCCCAGGATTTGACCTAATAACGGCCGATATTGTGAAAAACTTACCCAAAAGGGGTAAAACGATGCTTATGCGTCTAATAGTAAGGTTTAGTTACATGCCTGAAATTTGGAAAGTTGCAGAGATAATCATGCTGCATAAACCTGGCAAATCTATAGACAGGGCGACTTCTTATAGACCAATCTCATTGTTGCCTATGATTTCAAATCTGCTAGAGAAACTTTATTGAGAAGACTTCAGCCTGTAATTGAAAGTAAAAGGTTAATCCCGAATCATCAATTTGGTTTTCGCCGGAACCACTCAACCATAGATCAGATTCATAGAATAACTAACCTAATAGAAAATTCACTGGAAGAAAAAGCAATATGTTCTATCATATTTTTGGGCGTAGCCCATGCTTTCGATAAGGTTTGGCATTGTAGATTAATAAAAAAACTTAGGCGATTACTACCAAGGCAGTATGTTGACCTGTTCGAATCTTACGTGACTAATAGGATATTCCGAGTTAAACAGGAAGAGGAGTACTCTTCGCTTAGGGATATCAAGTCGGAGGTACCACAGGGGAGTATATTGGGCCCGATACTATACTTGCTATACACGTGTGATATTCCTGAATCGGAAGGAGTGACAACAGCTACATTTGCTGCCGAAACAGCAGTTATCGCAATAGGACGAAATGAAAATGAATCTACAAAAAAATTGCAAAGGGCCAGTGACGAGATCTCAAAATGGACTAGAAAGTGGAACATAAAACTTAACGAGGTGAAATCACTACACGTAAATTTCACTAATAGGATAATTCACCATTCATTTTCGGTTTGGATAAATGTCGTCCTGATTCCGTCCGCAAACACGGTGAAGTATTTGGGAATGACGTTGGACGCGAAGCTTAAATGGAAGGAGCACATAAAGGAAAAGAGACCTCAACTAGAGGAGGAGCACAGAAAGTTTGAATGGCTTTTGGGGAGGCGTTCTAAGTTGACAACATACAATAAAGTTTTGACATATAATCAAATGCTTAAGCCTGTCTGGGCTTACGGTATTCAGTTATGGGGCTGCGCTGCGCCGACTAATATTCAATCTATACAAAGATTTCAAAATAGAGTATTACGGGACATAGTAAATGCCACTTAGTATGTCCGTAATGCCGATATACACAGACGAAATTAAAAAGCAAGCAGCCAATCATAAAATGCTTTTATCCAATCATGTTAACATCGAGGCGGCTCGATTGGTTGACAATCAAAACTTTGTTAGGAGACTTAAACGTACGAAACCTCTTGAGTTAGTTTAAAGTTTTTTATCTGAACTATGAGTATTTAGTACACTATTGTGCCAGATCAAAAGTTTGTAAATAATCAAAAAGGTTAGAGCAAAATTATTGGGTAGTTGTTTCCGACTAGTCTTATAATTTATTTTGAGGAGGGTCTTTTAGTGGATTAAAATTGAATGTTTGCTAGATATTGCAAAAGCCTTTGAAAACGCCTCACATAACGTCAATTCGACAACGAGTCGTATCTACAATGGTTGTATGCTACAGGATAAGATTTTCAAGTGCGCCATAGCTGCTGACATGCTCTCCGCTGCAAAAGGGTGCCCACAGGACGAGGTTTTTTAAACACTGCTGTGATTCATTGAGGTGGATGACTTGATCGTTGACCTTAGGGCTTTTTAGCCGGGACCGCTTCTGGGCTGCGCTGATAATGTAGCCTTTGCCACCCGAGGAAATTTTAGATCACGATCTGTGACCTTTTACAACAGAATATAAGACGTGGGGCTAAATATAAATGCTAGCCAGAGCATGTTGGTTGTCTTCACAAAATGAAGGAGTAGCGAACGATTAACGAGTCCCACTGTGGTTGGTGAACGCATTGCGTACCCAAGGGAGGTAAAGTTAATCGGGGTGACCGTAGATGATTGTCTCTCTTGGAATACCCATTAAAAAGAGCAAAGACGGCCTTGTGGACATGTAGCAGTTTTGTTGGTAAGCCTTGTAGTATTGGTCATAGAGTAGCACTGGGGCTATACACGGCCTTCACCAGGCCTATTGTCACCTGAACTCTGTTTCGATGTTGCGGCCATTTTCTTCCATGATTTGCTCTTTGCATCGCAAAGAGAGATTTAGGTATCTGCCACATGTAACAACCAAAACACTAGGTATTGGATTACCAGTGTTTGCAAGAAGATCCAGCTATGGGATGGCTGTAATATTACGGTACTGGACATTGAAAACATGCCAAGACAACATGTTTACGTTATTTAGGTACCAAAGGATAAAGCCACAGTTAATCTCTAGGGACAAGTACCCATCAGGGTAGGAAAAAAATTTTCTTCTAACAAAATAAACTATTTATTAGTGTCTAACAGTTACTAAAATTTTAGGCTCTCATAGCCTGGAGTCTAGAAGAAAAACGACATCAATTTTGTTTTTTTTGAAGTTTAACTATAGTATGTCACGATAGCAGAGGCAAGTCACTGCCTTTCTGCGTTTGCAAAATTTGAAGAATGACCATAGGCATCACTGCAACAAATAGTTAAAAAATGCTATTTGTACATTGCCTCTTTTTTTTCATTATATAAAATTTTGCTCTACGGAAATAAGTTTCTAGTAAAGATCTATGTACGTATAAAGTTTCAGCTTTCTATCTTCAAGGGTGCAGAAATTTTGAAAACATATCCACAGTGTAAAACTAATAAGCACATTTTTTCAAAATTTTTTTGGAAATTAATGCAATTTTAAAAAAAAAATTTTTTTCTAAGAATCTGGTTTTTGTGTCTCGTATTTTATGTTATGATAATTTTGTCTAACGTATATGTATATGATTAAAATAAAATAAAATTTATACATAGAAATAATCAACAATGTATTATAAATTTTGAACAATTCTATTTCTTAATCTTCAATATTTTGATTTCAACTTTGCTGAAAAATTTACTATTTTAAGAAAATGAAAAAAAAAATTATGTTAATTCTTCTAACGCTTGGTTTATAATATCATTTCAGTTTTACTTAATGATAATACACGTATAAAAAGTAATTTTTCAAAGGAAAATATTACAATTTCTCTATGTGAGGTTTTTGAAAAATCTTAAAAAAACTTTTTTATAGAACTTCAGGGTTTGATTTTTAAACGAAAGATTAATTAAGAAAAATATAGCATTATTCCTTGTAAAAATGAAATAACTTCAAAAATTTATTAAAAATATAGGACATATTATAAAGTTTCTGTTTTTGTTGTGAATTATGTAATTACAATAAAATTATAAAATATAATATTGTAAAATAACGTTTTTTGCTAATTAAAAATTTATATTTGGTACTTTAGACAATATTCAAAAAACCGTCCTATAGAAGGATGGATTGGCAACAAAATTGTCTGCCCGCTTTATTTTGCTTCACACGAGTGATTTACCACAAATAGTTTTTGGTTGTAGATGAAATTAGGAATTGTACAATAAAACATAGCTCGTCTAGAACAGCATGTAAATATGGAAGCAGCTCGGCTGCTAGACAATGGCGTTATGACAGAAAGACTCAAACGAGCAAGACCTTTCGATTTTACACGAAATACCAATTTCTTTATGGAAAGTATTTAATTCCTGTGCGGAAAAACCAAGTTATCGCAAAGGTAATGTTGGTCTGTAGGACCAGTTTTATCCGTTCAAAGTTTAGTTGATTTTTTTTTTAGGGTAGGCCCCACGTTCTCCTACTGTCGGAGGAAAAAGGAAGACAGCGCGGTCCATCTTCGTCTTTCGAGATTTTTTCACTAAATAGACAAAAAAAATTATTTTGTTTTAAATAACAATTTTTATATACAAAAGTGTTAAATTTGTAAATAACAATGAGAAAATTTGTTAAATAAAATTTTCTCATAATTTGATAAATAAAAATAAAAAATCTGATGTGGTCAGCACATAACCGACCGCATTGTGTATTGTCTAGTTGAGTGAAAGTGTTACAGAATATTAAAAAAATGTCTGTTAAGTACTTCTTTCCAATTTTAAGGACATTTGTAAGCTTATAGTTAACATATCTAGAAAAATGTAAATTTGGCTCTTAGTACAGTTTCGTTTTGTGCTATCCGAATTACCTGAAATGCTCACCAGTTAGTTTTGGTAATGCCCAGAACTCAAATTTTAAATTTCATGAAATCCCATCAATTCGTTCCGTAGATATGATGAAAAATGTAAAATCGGCCAGCAAATCAGTTTTCGAGCCCTGATGTTTTCAAAAAATTTATATGTTCATTGTTTTAATACGCGGAATTCACAATTAAATTTGAATGAAATCGGTTGATTATTTCTCTTTATATACACAAAAATGAATATTTGGCCCGTAGTAAACGCCTAGTTGCCGATGCCTGATTTCTTTCAAAACATAGGAATTTTCGCGGACGATCGAGCAAAGCTTATATATGAAATTTCAAGTAAATCGGTTGAAAACTTTCTTCAAAATGTTCAAAAATGTAAAACAGGCCTGCTAAAAAGTGCTGTTCCCGAGGCCTGATATATCCCAAAAGTTGATCAATCTGTGCCATGGTGGAAATAAACTTACACATAAAATTTCATCAAAATCGGTTCAGCAGACCGACAGACCGACAGACCGACAGATCGACGGATCGACAGGTTGCTAAAAATAGTTTACTTACACTTCCCTACTATGAGAAGTGCATTCCCACCGAAAACTCGATATGCAAAATTTGTTGCCATCACATAATGTTTACAAAATACGGTCGGTAAAAATATTTGGTAAACAAAAATATTGGATAATTCGTTAGTCAATTTTCTCATAGCCGATTTATTAAAAAAAAAATTAAAATTTTTAAACAAAAAATTTTAAAATTTTGTTTTCAATATATATTTCTTCAAAGTTTTTGTTTGATGTAGGTCAAATTATATATTTTATGCCAGGTTCTTTCGTGAGGTTTGGAATTAGTACTATAAATACAAGTTCATTGTCATATTTTAAAAGAGAGCTGTTAATTTTTTATCAATCTTAAATTCGTCTATATCTTGATCAGTTTAAATCGAATGACTTATTATAATTTCTTTTGCAAAAACGATGTTTTGTTGAATTTTATCAATTTCAGAGTTTAACAGGCTAATATCAGTCAAAAGGCAAGGAAAGTGTAGGTTTTTAATGGTTTTGCGGGTTAGGTCTATTGTTTGATTTAATGTTTTCAGATCCGTGTTAATTTTAATTTGGTTGTTTGGGTTAGTGATAGAAGGGTGGTTGTTTCATCTATCTACTATCTACTTTTCCACCCATGTTTATAAGGCCCCATTTTTTACGATGAAGTGTTATTGTCTTAACACTTTGCTCCGTCTTTTGTACTTGAACTTGCAGTTGTTTAATTAGTAATGAGTCATACTCATGATGGGAAACTGTCATAACTATTATTATCGTTTGTGTTTTCTGAAAAGAATTTATATTTGCGTTTTATTCTCGTCGGATGAATATTTTTGTTTTGGGAGTGTTTTAACTTATTATTTTCGTATTTAGGATATAGTTTGATATATTTGCGTATAATATATCAGACATAGTTTGCCTCAGGATTTTCTATGAATATTTCTGCATTAGGTTCTGGTGAGAAGGTCTTTCTATTTTGGTTTAGTTTGCTTATAGTTTCATTTTTGGTCCTTTTTAATCTTTCCTTAATTTATTATCTAAAATGGGAATCTGGTCACCTAAATTTTCGGTGGCACTATGAATTGTTGCCATATCATACTTATTCTCGTTTATTGCACCAATTTCAACATCTTTATGTTTTATGTGAGCATATTTATACCCGTATGAACGTATGTTCGAAGGGTATACTAAATTTGCCTTACGGTCTGGACGCTAAAATATAATGATCCGAGATATAGATTCAAGATTATGTTTTTGATCAGTTTCGAATTCTGAGTTGATTTAGCTTCGTCTGTCAGTCCATCCCAACGATAACCCAAAAACTAATTGAGCTAAGTTCATCAAATTTTCACAAATGATTTATTATAGTAAATGCCAGAACTCTGTTTAAATTGGATATAATCGGGATACTGGTTCGGGTAGCTACCATACAACTTAAAAATTTATTTGGCTATATCTCAGAAACTATAAAAACTGTAATATTGAAATTTCACACGAGCAACTATATTAGAAGGGCCGATGTGTTTGATAAGGGTCGTTGAAATTGCTTGGCTTCATCTGGTAACTGCCATACAACTTCAAATGTTATTTGATTATATCTCAGAAACTATAAAAGCTGTGATATTGAACTTTCGCAGAAGTAAATATATACGTAGAGCCAATGCATTTGATAAAAGCCGTTAAAATTGTTTGGCTCTTTTTAGTAGCTGCCATACAACTTCTTTAGTAGTTTGGTCATATCTTAGAAAATATTGAAAACACAGTACTGAAATTTTGCATAAACTAAATGGTAATACGGCAACTTTAGGTCATAGTCTGTCCCATAATGAGCTGTGGCAAACTTATTCGCACATAGGATAGCAAATTCGTACGGGTATCATAGAGTTGACACGGTTAACTCTATTTTTTCTCGTTTTTCATTCTATTTTTCATTTTATTGATAGATATTTTCTCCTCGCACAATTTCTGGTTGGCATTTTTATTGTATTTATTTTTGTTTGAGTGAGACTAAGTTGAAGTTGGGCATTAATTTTCAAAGTCTCGGAGTTTATTCGACTCAGAAAGTCAGCGACTTTATTTTCTTCACCTTTTAAAAATTCGATGTAAAAGTCGTATTCGTTGAATTTTATCTTCCAGTGCTATAGCTTCGAGTTAGGTGTTTTAAAAGAGTTAAACCATACTGGCCGGTGGTCAGTTTTTGTTGTGAATTTACGGCAAATAGATAGGGCCTGAAGTATTGAGTTGCCCAAATAATTGCACCAATAGCGTAGTTCGGAGCTTCAGTTACTAAAGTGAATTTCTTTTTGAAATCAGAACATCTTAGTAGTTATCTTAGTGGACTGGTGATTAATAAGAGAATTATTCTTTCAATTTTCTAAAAGAATCTTTACATAAGATATCATTTAAGTTAATTTTACTACTCTTCTTTAAACACCTTGTTAGAGGTTGCGCTACCTTAGCGTAGTCCTTTATGAACTTACGGTAGCTCGTTATTCCAAGGAAGCTTTTAATTTGTTTACAAATTTAGGAAGTTTTAAATTTTTTATTATTTCAATCTTCTAATTAACGGATTTTGATGAAATTTTATACGTAAGTTTATTTTGACTATGGCACGAATTGATCAACTTTTGGGATATATTAGGCCTCGGGGACTTTTATTCACTTTTACAACCGATTTACTTAAAATTTTATACATAAACTTCATTTGACCGTACGCGAAACATCTTAACTTTTAGAAGAAGTCAGGTGTCAGCAACTGAATGTTTACTACGGACTAAATATACATTTTTGCGTATACAAAAAGAAATATTTAATCGATTTCATTGAAATTCAATATCTAAATTCGAGGTGTTAAAGCGATGAATTAAAGAAGAATTGAGAAATAATAAAGTTGGGTTTGTATTGTAAAACTTTTCGCTTCAAGAAATGAAAATACTGCTTTGAAAAATATTCTATGCATGCCTACCACACTGTTAAAATTATTTTCATTCATATACGAAGCTATTTCTAGGATTGCATATATTTAGGACACACGATTTATGCAGCCTTTGAAATAAAGCAAAAATAAATTTTAAGAGAGGTTAGTATAATTCTCGATTTTAAGGATTAACTGTATGAGTTAAGAAAAATAATTATATTTTTTAACGTCATGGAATTTACCGTTAGCTTTTTGCGTTTGTAGAAATTTGAAAAAATTTGCGGTTTTGGTAATATAAGGTGCATAAATATTCGAATTTTACAAATTTCAAGAGGTGATAACTTGAGAGGGGGTGGAGATAGAAAAAAATTTTTTCCAAACGAAATGAACTATTTATTAATGTCTGAAGGCTGTTAAAATTTCAGACTTTTGCAACCTAGGATTTAGGAAAAAGTCGAGATAAAAATTTAGAAAAAACGGATTTTATATAACGGCAAATTTTAGCGGCCGTGAAAGAAGCAGTAAACCACTGCCTTTCTGCGTTTGGAAAATTTCAAAAATGCATATGGTTCTACCGCAATAAATAGTTAAAAAATAGCATTTTTAGGGTTTTGGGGGGTATAACTTTTAGAAGAAGGGGGGAGATAGGTAAAAATTATATTCTACGAAAGTTAGTTTCTAGTAAAGATTTATATACATATAAAATTTCAAGTTTCTTTCTGCAAGGGTGAAGAAGTTTTGTAAACAGACACACGGATAGACGAACGGACAAAGTGAAACTAATAAGCACTTTTTTTGAGTAATTTTGAGTTATTAATCTCAATAGTACAATTATTAAAAAATATTATATAATTTTTATTTAAAATATAATTTAGTTTATTGCAATTGTAAGTCAATTTGACGTTGTTGGCATTGGTGACTAAAACCATACTAATTTCAATTTCTATCATTTCCGATTTATTTTCTTGTATTTCAAAACAGTTCTCGTATGAATTATTGAAAAGGCTTGATAAAGAGTTTGTTGTTGGTTTCAATTTATGAATATAATATTGAGCGTTCTGATAGTAAGTTTTGTTGCGAAAAACTATTACGTTAGTTATGGCTATTGAAATTTTCTCCAATTTTGAGTTGGGAACTGGAATTATTTTGAAATGGTTTGCTTTATCTTCGCTAAACAATGGTATTTTTAGACTTTCAACTTTCTGTCACATTTAGCCAAGTTACAAATGTTACAATTGTTAATATATTTATAAATGAGGTTTTTTAATTTTGGAATGTAATACTTGTTTTTTATTTCGTTGAAGTCTTTTATTTTCGTTTTTTTTATTTTATCGATCATTTCTTCTTCATTATTTATTTTCTGTGTAAATTTGGTGCTTTTAGCTAATTTTATTTTCCTACAGTTACTAAACAGTTCTATTAATATTTTCTGTAATATGGAATATTTACTATCTTCTAGTTCGGAGTAAATGGCTTTAGTGTCAGTCGTAATAAATCTCAATAAATCATTTAAATATGTTACGTTTGACAAATCTTTTTCGGCTATAAATATTTCCCTATTTCTTTTGTATTTAATTCAATTTCTTTCGTTTTATTTTTTACTAAATGTCTAATAATGTTGTCTACAATTGGAATGTAGTCACTCAAATTTTCGGTTCCACTATGAATTGTAGCCATTTCACTTTCTCTTTCCAAATTTTTATTATTATCGATTTCCATAGCATTTATTTCATGTATCTATCTACTTAAAAAATCGGCTACTTTGTTATTTTTGCCTTTGACGTATTCGATATCGTTGAAGTTTGAAATGAGGCTCTTTTAAGGAGTTTAACCAGACCAAAGGCTTGTGGTATATTCGTATGGTAAATTTTATGCCTTAATTTTGTTGACTAGATTATTGCCAACAACTCTTTTTCGATTATACTATATGTTATTTCTTGCTCGTTATGTGTTCTACTTGCATAAGAAATCGGCTGGCCATTTTATGATAAAGCAGACCCAACGACATATCGGCTTGGATCAGTAGTTAGTACAAAAATCTAATTAAAATTCGGATATTTTAAAATTGGGTTTTTACTAATAATATCTTTAAGTTTATTAAAATGCTTCTATATATTTTGGATTTTTGATATCTAATTTTGTTATTTTTCTTTAGGCAGTGTTAAAGGTTGGGCTATTTTGGCGCATCTTTAATGAATTTCCGATAATATCCGGTCATTCCCAGAAAAGTTTTTATTGCCTTTCATGTTGCAGGAAGTTTTAGATTTTTAATTACTCGAATTTTGGAAGGATTGGGCTTAATACCTTTATTAGTTAACAAATGACGTAATTCTAACCGCCACTTCCATTTAAACTTTGAATAAAATCTTTAAATTATATTCTCGTAATTTATGGAAGATTTTTGAAATTTCTTCAACATGTTCTTGCAATGAAGTGCTGAACATGATTCATTATGCGCTGAAAGGTCGCAGGAGCATTCTTCAACTCTGATAATGGCATCCTGATAAATTCGTAGTGATCTTGCGGGGTCATAAACGCGGTTTTTGCTTGATCTTTTTCATCGACGAGTATTTGGTGAAATCCGTTTGCCGCATCTATTGTACTGAAATACTGAGCTCGGTCAAGTTTATCCAAAAGTGAATCGATATTAGGGATCGGGAATTTATCATCTATAGTTATTTCGTTAAGTTTTCTGTAATCTACGCCTATTCGCCATTTCTTTTTTCGTTAACTATAAATTTTTTTGGGAGCTACCCAAATTGGGGAGTTATAAAGTGAATTACTTGGTTTTATAATATGTTGACTCAACATTTCTTCTATCTGTTTCCCTACCTCTAACTCATGAACTTTTGGAAATTGATAAATTTTGCAGTATATCGGTTGATAAATTTTGCAGTTAACTGTTGACCCTCCTGATAAAATAAGTCCCTATTTTCACATAAATTTTTTTTAGATTTCTACACTTCTCTATATTAAAATTTTTGTCCTTGATATGATCTTAAATTTCACTCGGAGTCAAATTCAATGAATATAGCTCGTGCGTTTCTTTAGATGGGCAAACATTTATACATTTTGTAATTTTTCCTTTGATTTCTATTCCCTGATTTTAAGAGTCTATTTTTGCGCCAACTGTACTTAATAGGTTTTGCCACAAAATAGTGTCGAAGTTTTTATTGTTAATTTTCACAACTTTCCAAAGAATTTCCAAATAACGTGTTAGTTTTTTCAATTTAATAGGTTTTATGAGAAGTAATACATTTTGATTTATTATGGAAGTAGTAGACCCCGTATCAATTAAACAATTAATCCTAGTGTTATCGATAATAAATTGTACTATCGGTAAATTATCTATTTGGGAGGCCCTAACCGAAAATTTTCTTCGTTATCCTGACTATGATTTATGTCAACTTCCAATGGTTCAGAAGGACAATTATCGCTAATATTATAATTTCGACTCCTGGCACTGTAGTAATTATCATTGTTTCTAAAATTTCCACTATTTTTATTATAACGTGAAGAGTCCTATTTAAGTTATAATCTTGTGAAAAGTTTAATTATTTTGTGAAAAGTTTCTATATCATTGTTATTATTATAATTTTTATTATAAGGATTTCGCGGATAGTGAAAATTACGTAAATCGAAGTTATTCTTATTGTTAAAGTTATTATTATCAAAATTACGCAATCTGCTATTATGACTATTATTTTGTCTTTTTATGTTATTACTGTTATTATTATTTTATGAATTGAAACCCGAACGACTTGGACCTAATGTTTGTTGGAGTTCGGGAAAAGCGTGGTCCAAAGTGGTGACGTTTTTCGCCCGTAAAAACATGCTTTCAGAACGTGGTATTTTGTTGAAAAATTTTTTCAGAATACTAGCCTCGTTGTTGCTCGGGCTAAATTATGTCGGTTTACTATCGTCAAGGTTATATTTAAAATTTAAGTTATTTAGTATAATATATAAATCTACATAAAATTGATTTACATTATTACATTTAATTTGGTCTGCTTTTTCTTTTAATTTTAGGTAATTTTCTTGGATGCCAAATGTTCTTTTTAGCTGTTGTTTTATACTACTCCAGTCTGTTGTATTGTTAATTTTTCTGATGGAATGAGCCGTCGGTCTTTGTAATTTATTTGTGATGATAGTTTTTATGTAGTTCTTTGATGCTTGGTCTGGTGCCAGATTTATACATGTTTCTGCATCTCTTATAAAATCACTAAGGTCATAGTCTCCATTTCCTTTAAAGTTAGACAATAAGCTTGCTTCTGTGATGAGATCACCGACGGTAATAGCGTTTGCTATTTTTATTTTAATAATTTATTAGATTAGAATTTTATGTGATATTATTTAAAAAAATTTTTTTTTTAGTTGATGCGATTTGTTTTTTTTTTTTTCTTTCTTTTTAAGAATTTTATTATTATTATTATTCTCAAATATATACTTTCTATTTTTTTATTTAAAGAGTGCCCACTAAATCCTAAAAAGGAAAACTAATGTTTTAAAAAAAAATGATTTTCTTGATAACAGCTGTCACTGTCTTGAAATTGTTTTGGAGTTTTTCACTAATTAGAGTTACTAAGACTTCCTGATAACTGTAGCAGTCTTGAAAATGATTATTTTTTTGATTTAATAGTTGTTATTAATTAACACTAGCTGCGCAATCCTACCGACTGCGCCAGTTTTGTACTTGATTTTATTTTTAAGAGTAAAAAAAAGAAAGAGATATAAAAAATATTGAAATCAAAACAACTTAGACTCTCTGATTTTACTACAAATTTTATATTAAGTTTTTGTTTATTATAAAGTTCCAGTCTCAAATAAAATTTCAATTATAATTCAACTTCACACAAATAATTTTATTCAATTTAATTTTACACAATGACTTTATTTAAAACATATTTTATTAACAAATATTTCCTTCCACTCTGAAAGTTAACGACTGATAAAAGTTTAAATATAATAAAGAAACATCACATAGTAAAGTTCTTATTTAAATTTGTTAATTAAGAATTTTTACATTGCGGGAAACGGGAAAAATTACAACAAGTAAAAACATTTCAGTCGGTATAAACCGATTGAATTATACCCTGCACCTTTCGTTATTGTGCAGTAATTACTAGAACCTGTGAAATCATTCTATAGAAACTTCACGAATATGTCTGATCTATAATTGGACATCCGACTGCCAAGTTTCATGAATCTGACTTTATTATTTTTCCAAATATTAAGAATAAGCTTTTAGACTTGTATGGGATCTACTCGAACCTGTTAAGCAATTTCACCAAAACTTCAGAAATATATGTGACCTATAACTCGACATACAACTGCCAAGTTTCATGAATCTGCCTTTATTATGTTTCCAAATATGTAAAATAAGCTTTTGGAGTTGTATGGAAAGTGACCGAACCTGTCAAGCAATTCAACTAAAACTTCGCAAATATATCTGATCTATAATCGGACACACAACTGCCAAGTTTCATGAATCTGACTTTATTATTTTTCCAAATATTTAAAATAAGCTTTTAGACTTGTATGGGAGCTACTCGAACCTGTCAAGCAATTCCACCAAAACTTAAGATATATATCTGACCTATAACTCGACATACAACTGCCAAGTTTCATGAATTTGCCTTTATTATTTTTCCAAATATGTAAAATAAGCTTTTGGAGTTGTATGGCAAGTACCCGAACCTGTCAAGCAATTCAACTAAAACTTCGCAAATATATGTGATCTATAATCGGACACACAACTGCCAAGTTTCATGAATCTGACTTTTTTAATTTTTCAAATATTAAGAATAAGCTTTTAGACTTGTATGGGATCTACTCGAACCTGTTAAGCAATTTCACCAAAACTTCAGAAATATATGTGACCTATAACTCGACATACAACTGCCAAGTTTCATGAATCTGACTTTATTATTTTTCGAAATATTTAAAATTAGCTTCTGGAGTTGTATGGCAGGTACCCGAACCTGTCAAGCAATTCCTATAAGACTTCAGAAATATATTTGAATAAAATTTGAAAAATTTGCTGTTGAAATATTTAAAATAAACTCTTTGAGTTGTATGGCAGCTGCCCGAACCCGTTCTCCGAATTAGTCCAATAAGAATAGGGTTCGTCCTTGGCACAAAAGAAAAAACTTGTGACAGTTTGGTGTCGATTTCATTATTCGTTTTTGAGTTATCGTGCGATCGGGCGGACGGACGGACATGTCTAAATCGACGCCGAATTTGACGCTGAGCAAGAATATATATATATGTCCATACCGCAGATGACTCCTTCAAGTAGTTACAAACTCCATACCAAAGTTAATATACCCTTCACGAAGTGCAGAGTATAAAAAATATCTAAATTAGATAAAATTTTTCCCAGTGCACATACATAAATATCTTAGTACGCATTTGAATAAAATTAATATTTTGTTTATGTCTAAAATTTTTCTCTTTTTGAAAAATACCTAACCTTTTCTTTATTTGAAAAATTTATTTTTATATGTTTCCCCATAGTTTTGAATATTTTTATTTTTATATGCTTACGCATAGTTTTGAATATTATTTTTCGTTGGGAAGCTTTAAAAAAAATATGCATAGATAATTTTGTATTTATGTACATTATATACTTAAAACTTCATTTCATATTATTTAAACAAAAATTCTAAAATTTTCAATGTTAATATGAACATATATATCTACACATATATATTTGAATAATAATAATAATATTTTGTTTTGGTTTAAACCTTTTCTCTATTTGAAAAAATTAATTCTATATATTTACACCACGTCTTTATTTTATACATTATATTATTAGGAACATTGACATTGAATGTCAGTGTTTTTCAAACACACTAGATGTTTTGTGACATTTTGATATTAATGGTTCATTTCTTATTGTTTGAACAAAAAATTCTAAAATGCTTTTTTTTACTTTATTAGCTCTTTTAAAAAAAGATTACATTAAATTTTATCCTTACATATATGATTTAATTACAAGTATGTACATATTTTCATTTAATTAAATTGTAATTTAATTAATTTAGGATTTATTTTACAGATCTTAGCTTTTAGCTGTCTGATCTTTATGGTTTTTTTCTTACTAAGTTTGAACTATCAAAAAAGAAACAAGTAAAAACGTTTCAGTCGGTATAAACCGATTGAATTATACCCTGCACCTTTCGTTATTGTGTAGCAATTACTTGAACCTCTAAAATCATTCTATAGAAACTTCACGGACATGTCTGACCCATAATTGGACATCCGACTACCAAGTTTCATGAATCTGACCTTATAATTTTTCCAAATATTTAAAATTAGCTTTTGGAGTTGTATGGTAAGTACCTGAACCTGCCAAGCAATTCCACCAAAACTTCACAAATATATCAGATCTATAATCGGACACACAACTGCCAAGTTTCATGAATCTGACTTTATTATTTTTTCAAATATTAAGAATAAGCTTTTAAACTTGTATGGGATCTACTCGAATCTCTTAAGCAATTCCACCAAAACTTCAGAAATATATGTGACCTATAACTCGACATACAACTGCCAAGTTTCATGAATCTGACTTTATTATTTTTCCAAATATGTAAAATAAGCTTTTGGAGTTGTATGGCAAGTACCCGAACCTGTCAAGCAATTCCATCAAAACTTCACAAATATATTTGATCTATAATCGGACACACAACTGCCAAGTTTCATGAATCTGACTTTATTATTTTTCCAAATATTAAGATTAAGCTTTTAGACTTGCATGGGAGCTACTCGAACCTGTCAAGCAATCGCACCAAAACTTTAGAAATATGTCTGACCTATAATTGGACACACGACTGCCAAGTCTTATGAATTTGACTTTATTATTTTTCCAAATATTTAAAATAAGCTTTTAGACTTGTATGGGAGCTACTCGAACCTGTCGAGCAATTCCACCAAAACTTCAGAAATATATTTGAGCCATAATTGGACACATGATTGCCAAGTTTCATGAATCTGACTTTATTATTTTCCTAAATATTTAAAATTTGCTTCTGGAGTTGTATGTCAGGTACCCGAACCTGTCAAGCGATTCCTCTAAAACTTCAGAAATATATTTGACCTATAATTGGACACATGACTGCCAAGTTTCATGGATCTGACTTTATTATTTTGCCGAATATAAAAAATTTGCTGTTGGAGTTGTATGGCAGCCACCCGAACCGGTGCAGCTACCCCATTATAATTTTTAGAGCATGTGTAGAATATAATTGGACACATGTATACAAAATTTTATATTTATACCTTTATTAGTTTTTGAAATATTTAAAATAAACTCTTTGAGTTGTATGGCAGCTACCCGAACCCGTTGTCCGAATTAGTCCAATAACAATAGGGCTCGTCCTTGGTACAAAAGAAAAAACTTGTGAAAGTTTGATGTCGATTGCATTATGCGTTTTTGAGTTATCGTGCGATCGGACGGACGGACGGACGGACGGACGGACGGACGGACGGACGGACGGACGGACGGACGGACGGACAGACGGACATGTCTAAATCGACTCAGAATTTTACGCTGAGCAAGAATATATATATATGTCCATACCGCAGATGACTCCTTCAAGTAGTTACAAACTCCATACCAAAGTTAATATACCCTTCACGAAGTGCAGGGTATAAAAACCAGAATGTTTTAATTTAGCAATATTATACACATAAATGTAAATAAACCTATTAACTAACCGAAGATTGGCTCAAAAAAATGTTTTTATTTAATTTTTGGAAACACAAATTCAATCAATTTCTTTAATTTTTTTAGGAACGTTATTATAACATTTTAAACATTTATAAAGGCGATTTTGTTGATTAGTTTTAATAAAATTAGATAAAAGTTTGTATTGTTTCACGTGTTATAATTGTGTATGTTTATTATTTTATATAATATAAAATTATGTTTGAGTCTACTGTTTATGATTGTAAAAGTAGTGAAATATATTTCCTAAACTAATATATCTTTCAGAGTACAATAAGGATGGCGGATAAGAAATCAAATAAAAATGGATTATTTTGCGATTTATTCATATTTAAAAAATGAGTAAATAGAACATAGAGTATTCTTCGAGAAGTATTTACGTATATAAGGAATATACGCACGTATATAAGGATAAGGAATAAACACATTTGGTGAAATTCTTTGAACAATTTGTCGAACTTGATACATCTATTTCATTCCCTTATCAATGACCATGCCTAGATAATGACCACCGTCCCCTATTGTTCCCGAATTATACGTAAATATGGTAGATCTAAAACACTTGTTGCCAACAAACTAAATTTTAGTTTTACCAACGTTCAATTTAAGTTAATGTTTTTCAGTACACTCCGAAATCAGATCCTGATCATGTTTGACATTGCTTCGCAATTCATCCTCCAAAGGACCAACATATCTTAATACAGCATCATCAGCATATCGATCCAAACGCGCCGTCTACACAAAGTTTAAATAAATCCGAGCCCAATATAGAACCATGGAGGAACAATCAAATAGGATTTAAAAAAGTTTATGTAATTCGTAAAAAAACAAGGTTACCCAATATCAAAAGCAAAATTTCGTGATCGACACAAGCGAAAGTCTTTTGAAAAGCTAGCTTAAACATGCCACGATAATGTGTGAATTCTTATTGAATCCATAACTACGTTCAGGCGATGTTTGACCACCAATTCGAAAATTTTCGAAAGATTGATCAATACTGATATAGGACGAAAATTGAGGAACTATTGGGACTTCCCGCCTTAAAAATAAGGATCACGGCTGACATTTCAAAGTTCCGAGGAAATCTCGATACTTGAAATAAATAATTTATCATCTTTACCAACACGAGCACAAGTTTGGATGGGTATTTCTGTATAAATCTGATAATATACCGTCAATGCCAGTAGCAGCCGAAGGCTTCAAATCTGAATTAATATTTTTAATTTCAGTCTCATTAGCTTGACATATCTGAAAAGGATTGTGAATCCGTCTTACATTTCTGTTTATAAACTCATAATCTATTCGGTGTTTCGGGAATTCGGAATTCGGAGAGCATTTATTACGTTGGCAAAGGAAGGATCCACTCTAATTTATCCCCTTTATTTATACCTCAAAAATCAGTTTATTAATTTCGGAATGTGACCTTTCCTGTTGAAGTCATGAATTCGTGTTATTTCTATATTTCAAAAAGCATTCAGAATATGAATCTCTAATTTTCATCTTATTGACAATTTTGTCTGTCCATCTTTTGTTGACAATTTATCTATCCATTCTTTTTTTTTGCTCGTCCTATTTTACAATAGTCTCTGTACAATTCAACATTAGATTCTGCAAATCTGCTACAAAAATATCCAACACGAGTTGATCTCTTGACCAGAAAAGGGAGAAAGACACAAATTTTACCTATAGTTCACCAAATCCGTTATCAAACGGTCATTTATCGATCTCCGGAAGTCGCTAATTTTGGTCGTGTACTCACTGGTTATTTTATTATATTATAGGTATGACAAAATCTTTGCTAATTAAGGTATTCGTATAATCTATCGAATCGGTTCTACAAATCACTATGTAAATATCACCCACTATACCAAATTTTTTATAGGTAGAGGATACAGTATCAATTTTGGCAATAAATTTAAACCTTCAAGTTTTAGGGAATCTATATATTCTTATAATATTAATCCTATAATCCGGTAAACTTAATATTAATATATTCGTCTTATTGATTTCATCATATATATATAATCAGACCAAATAGGGTCATCAATATAAATTACGACATCACCGTACGGTTCCAATTTTCGCCTTTAACGACACAAATTTCCGACAAGACAAAGATATGCACGTGAAAATTATAGGACTTAATTTAAGTTTCCAAATTTCGTAAACTTTGAATATTGACGTAAATAATATTTAAATTGTTTCTTAAATTTACAACATATTTTTGGTTGTTCATCTCTGACACATAAAAAACATTTCCGTAGTCAAAATTACTGAACAAACCAGAGTATAATAAAGGATAATATTGTCAACACACGATATATTCATATCCTCAATTCCGAATTACTAATTACTTAATTAATTTAGAAAAAGTTTTTTCTTTTGTGCCAAGGACGAGCCCTATTGTTATTGGACTAATTCGGACAACGGGTTCGGGTAGCTGCCATACAACTCAAAGAGTTTATTTTAAATATTTTAAAAACTAATAAAGCTATAAATATAAAATTTTGTGCACATGTGTCCAATTATATTCTACACATGCTCCAAATATTATAATGGGACAGCTGCACCGGTTCGGCTGGCTGCCATACAATTCCAACAGTAAACTTTTTATATTCGGCAAAATAATAAAGTCAGATTCATGAAACTTGGCAGTCATGTGTCCAATTATAGGTGAAATATATTTCTGAAGTCTTAGAAGAATTGCTTGACAGGTTCGGGTACCTGCCATACAACTCCAGAAGCTAATATTTCGAAAAATAATAAAGTCAGACTCATGAAACTTGGCAGTTGTATTTCGAGTTATAGGTCAGATATATTTCTTAAGTTTTTGTGAAATTGCTTGACAGGTTCGAGTAGCTCCCATACAAGTCTAAAAGCTTATTTTAAATATTTGGAAAAATAATAAAGTCAGATTCATGAAACTTGGCAGTTGTGTGTCCGATTATAGATCACATATATTTGCGAAGTTTTAGTTGAATTGCTTGACAGGTTCGGGTACTTGCCATACAACTCCAAAAGCTTATTTTACATATTTGGAAAAATAATAAAGGCAAATTCATGAAACTTGGCAGTTGTATGTCGAGTTATAGGTCACATATATTTCTGAAGTTTTGATGAAATTGCTTAACAGGTTTGAGTAGATCCCATAGATGTCTAAAAGCTTATTCTTAATATTTGGAAAAATAATAAAGTCAGATTCATGAAACTTGGTGGTTGTGTGCCCGATTTTAGATCAGATATATTTGTGAAGTTTTGATGGAATTGCTTGACAGGTTCAGGTACTTGCCATACAACTCCAAAAGATAATTTTAAATATTTGGAAAAATTATAAAGTCAGATTCATGAAACTTTGCAGTCGGATGTCCAATTACAGGTCAAACATGTCCGTGAAGTTTCTATAGAATGATTTCACAGGTTCGAGTAATTGCTACACAATAACGAAAGATGCAGGGTATAATTCAATCGGTTTATACCGACTAAAACGTTTTTACTTGTTTTGTTTAAATTTGAGTTCTTCAAACACAGCTACCATGAATGCTAAGTTGTTTTTCTTCACTTTTCAAAAACTCTCAAAAATTAAAAAAGAACTGCTTTTCGTACTCAAAAAGTAACAAAAAACGTAAATGAACATTTGACAGTTGAAATAAAATACTGATTTTGAGAAATTGTGCTGGCATTACTGATTCATAATCTCTGAGAGAGGAATCTTGACATAGAAAAGGTTTTCGTGCTATATCTTCTGTACCATAAAAAATTTTTCAACACTTAGTGGCTTAATTTAAAGCTGGGGAAAGTGGCCAAAATTCTGTAAAAAAAAATTCAAAGATTCAAAAAATTTTCGAACGAAATTATCTGATTAGAAAAAACTGAAAAAATAAAAAAGGGGAAAAATTTGATTTTTCCTAAAGTTCGAACGATTGGTATTCCGGAAGTACATAAAATACATAATCAAGCAAGATTTTTATTTTAAGCCCTTCGTAAGACCTTTCGTTTGTTGGAAGGCCCTATCTTTTTCGGAACGGAAGTTATAATCAAGAAAGCTTAGATAACTAGAAATTTCGTGAAAATTCGTTAAAATCCCTGTATCTCGAAAACCCTTGAGATTTCGAACCTAGTTCGGAACAAAAGTTTTACCCATTTTCGACCCTCTAACCAATGGTATATGTTGTTGTATACCTTTCTGAATCACCCTGTATATAGCTACTATATATGTATATATAGTAGAAGGGGTAGAGACATGGGACGAAACCCGCTCCTAAGATACTTTTTGACCGCTTTTTACAAAATGGTACTACATCCTGTAGGGGTAATTTTTATTTACTTTTGGTGGTATAAATATTGTATATAAATTCATTTTTGGAAGTGTGAGTTATAACAAAATGTGGACACTTTCTTAAGAAAATTGTAAAGATTTAATAAAATCTACATTGTTTTTGTATTAAGTATGTAAGTACGCATTTAGGTTTGTATTGTTTCCGTGATCTGCTGCAAAATGTATTAGTAAGCAAAACATAAGTGTATATTAAATTTCTTGACAATATATTTTTAGGACAAAATTTTATAAGAAAATGATATTCTATTGCATTAAACTTTTAACAAATAGCGTATTTTCAAAGAAATTCGCATTTCTGAGGTTTCGAAACTTGGACTTTTTGCATAGAAATCGTATTCTACTCTATACGCATTACCCTACATAATATTAGTATTAACTAATTAAGAAATTATACACTCACCCGTAAATGTTATCGTTAAAAAAATTAACTTAAAATATTTCACGCAGAATGGAACACAATTTCACAGTCCAGACATAATAATTGCAAGGGTTGCAGTACAAGCACACACGACTAGTTTGAGGTATATAAATACATATGTACATTGTTTGGTTATATATGAACCATATTAAAACTTTCTTTACATCTAACTGCGTTAACGTAAATTCTAATATATTCTATTTTAAATTTTAGATGTACATCATTGAAATTATTCATTGAAAAGCAAAAAAAGAATAATAATGTGAAAATTATAGTGGAAACAAATTCAATAAAGTTAAGATAAAAAATATTAATTTTAAGCAAAGAATTTATTGAGTTAAAACAATTAAAGATGAAATAGTTAAAGTTAAAAAGTTTAAAATATTTAAAGCATAGCAATAATTAAATTGGAATAAATATAATATTTAAAAAAAATGTCAGCAATGATGTGTTCAGCACATAACCGACCGCAATGTATATTGTCTAGTTAAGTGAAAATGTTACAGAATATTATAAAAATGTCTGTTAAATACTTATTTCCAATTTTTAGGACATTAGTAAGTTTATAGTTAACATACCTAGAAAAATGTAAATTTGGCTCTTTGTAGAATTTCGCTTTGTGTTACCCGAATTCCCTGAAATTCAATTTCCGCCAGTTAGTTTCGGTAACAACCAGAACTCAAATATCAAATTTCAAGAAATTCTACCAATTCGTTCCATAGACATGGTGAAAAATGTAAAATCGGCTCGCATATCAGTTTTCGAGTCCTGATCTTTCCAAAAAATTTATATGTTCACTGTTTTAATACGAGGAATTCAAATGTTAAATTTCAATGAAATCGGTTGATTATTTCTCTTTATATACTCTAAAATGTATATTTGGCCTGTAGTAAACCTCCAGTTGCTGAGGCCTGATTTCTTCCAAAAGTTAAGAGGTTTCGCGGTCGGTGTAGTGAAGCTTATATATAAAATTTCAAGTAAATTTGTTGAATATTTTCTTCAAAATCCCAATATATCCCAAAATTTGATCAATCCGTGCCATGGTCGAAATAAACTTATATATAAAATTTCATCAAAATCGGTTCAGCCGAACTTGAGATACACGCGTGCACACACAGACAGACAGACCGACAGACTGACGGACCGACAGGTTGCTAAAAATAGTTTACTTACACTTCCCTAGAATGGAGAAGTGCATTCCCACCAAAAACTATTGCATATCTAGTTGTTGCCATCACATAACCTACCTATTGTATACACAATGCGGACGCTAAAAAATGATAAAAAAAGTTTATGAATGAAAGGTGAAATTTAAATTTAACTTGATAATTGATCGGTAATTTTTTAATTTTATATTTGACATTTATTTCAGGTTTATGTCTGAGGTAAACAACATTGTCTTTAATCCACAAATATTGAAAATTATTTGACATTTTAAACTCCTTTGCCATTTTGTGGCGAAAGAAAATTTGTTTATTTTTTCGATGTTCAAATTAATATCATTTGCAAATTTTTATATACCTCTCTTTTTTATACCCTGCACTTCGTGAAGGGTATATTAACTTTGGTATGGAGTTTGTAACTACTTGAAGGAGTCATCTGCGGTATGGACATATATATATATTCTTGCTCAGCGTAAAATTCTGCGTCGATTTAAACATGTCCGTCTGTCCGTCCGTCCGTCCGTCCGTCCGTCCGATCGCACGATAACTCAAAAACGAATAATGCAATCGACACCAAACTTTCACAAGTTTTTTCTTTTGTGCCAAGGACGAGCCCTATTGTTATTGGACTAATTCGGACAACGGGTTCGGGTAGCTGCCACACATCTCAAAGAGTTTATTTTAAATATTTCAAAAACTAATAAAGCTATAAGTATAAAATTTTGTATACATGTGTCCAATTATATTTTACACATGCTCTAAAAATTATAATGGGATAGCTGCACCGGTTCGGGTGGCTGCCATACAACTCCAACAGCAAATTTTTTATATTCGGAAAAATAATAAAGTCAGATTCATGAAACTTGGCAGTTATGTGTCCAATTAAGGGTCAAATATATTTCTGAAGTTTTAGAGGAATTGATTGACAGGTTCGGGTACCTGCCATACAACTCCAGAAGCTAATTTTAAATATTTTCAAAAATAATAAAGTCAGATTCATGAAACTTTGCAGTTGTGTGTCGAGTTATAGGCCAGATATATTTCTGAAGTTTTGGTGGAATTGCTTGACAGGTTCAAGTAGCTCCCATACAAGTCTAAAAGCTTATTTTAAATATTTGGAAAAATAATAAAGTCAGATTCATGAGCTTCGGCAGTCGTGTGTCCAATTATAGGTCAGAAATATTTCTGAAGTTTTGATGGAATTGCTTGACAAGTTCGGGTACCTGCCATACAACTCCAAAAGCTTATTTTAAATATTTGGAAAAATAATAAAGGCAGATTCATGAGCTTTGGCAGTCGTGTGTCCAATTATAGGTCAGATATATTTCTGAAGTTTTGATGGAATTGCTTTACAGGTTCGGGTACTTGCCATACAACTCCAAAAGCTTATTTTAAATATTTGGAAAAATAATAAAGTCAGATTCATGAAACTTTGGCGGTTGTGTGTCGAGTTATAGGTCAGATATATTTCTGAAGTTTTGGTTGAATTGCTCTTCAGCTACGAGTAGCTCCCATACAAGTCCAAAAGTTTAAATATTTGGAAAAATAAATTCAGATTCATGAAACTTGGCAGTTGTGTGTATAGTTATAAATCAGACATATCCGTGAAATTTCTATAGAATGGTTTCACAGGTTGGAGTAATTGCTATACAACAACGTATAATTCAATCGGTTTATACCGACTGAAACGTTTTTACTTGTTTTAGCCATTACTTCAGTTTTTGAATCTTCAGATTTAAAGTGAATTATGTACAGTTTTTTTGGAATGTTTAATTGTTATTCTTCTGGTTTATAGTTGATACTTTCATAATGCTATCAGAATTAATATTTGCTTTAATTTTAGATGCTATTTTTAAGTTATTGAAGCAAAATTTTAAAACTTTATACCCATGTTAAATTTTAATATGATACATACATACATATGTTTATATATCTTTTTGAATAATATTAAGATTTTGTTTATGCCTAAACATTTTTTTTTATTGAAAAATTTATTTATATTTATATCTATTTTGTTAGCAAGCTTTAAAAAAAGTATACGAACCGAAATTTTAAATACATACTGTACATACGAATGTATGCATGTGCTTAAAATTTCATTTGTTGTTGCTCGAACGCAAAATTCTAGAATGTTAAATTGTGGTATGTACATACATGTATTAAAACAATATTAATAATGCGAAGACACTACGATACACGTGCATAACATTAAACGCTGTGGCTAATATATTTTTATTATTATATATAGTAATTTACCTGCGAAAACCTTACTTTTATAATTTTTAAAATAAATGCTTAAGATTTTTGCAATTATTATATTTTAAATAATTATATTCAATAATTTGAACCAATTCGAATGAAGGATCTTCTGCAACAAAATCAAAGTATATTGGAAAAAAATAAAGTTTTGAAAAGTTTTTTGGAAATAAAAAAAAAAGAATATAGATTTGGAATATAAATTAAATAATAGTGAAATTTTATCAGATATATTTTAGCAATAAAAAATAAATAAAAATGAATTATTAGAAGAACTTCCTTCTAATATTAAAATTCCAAGAGTTCTTCAAAATAACCACCAAAATACAGGAAAACATTAAGGACGAAGATATATTAGCTACTACCATATTTCCACAAAAACGACCTAATGCTAATAAATTGTATACTATTGTATTTCGTTTAGCAGAAGCAAAAGTGAATTTTTAAAAACAAGAAAGGCTTTTGGATATTTGTTTAATAGAAAACTAGGACTTGAGGCTACTGGAATTATACAGGTCCTTGTTCGACATCAATTAACACCATTTTAATACGAGGTTTATTACCAAATGAGAAAAATCGAAATCGAACACAACCTGCGGTTCGGATCAATAATTGCAGATGCGAAAACTAAAGTGCATGAAACTGGATGCGAAAAATCTAAAGTGTATGAAATTAAGTCTTTTAACGATCTTAGCCACATTAAACTTGAAAAAAATACTGTCTTAAATATTATCAAAAAATTTGCTGTAAATTATCTATTAAGCTTGTACAAGCTTAAATGCTCGTATCTATTAAGCTTTTATACTTTTCATGTATTTTTACCGCATTGTATACAAATGCGACCGGTAAAAATTTATTTAATACAAATGCGGACAACCAAATTTTGAACGTCGAGTTTTCGGCGGGAACTTTTGGAGAGATGTCAGTCTGTGTATGCAAGCCAGTATCTCAAGTTCGACTTAACCGATTTTGATTAAATTTTTATATGTGAGTTTATTTTGTCTATGGAAGGAATTGATTAACATTTGGGATTATCAGACCTCTGGGATTGGACTTTCTTCCGCGTCAATTTTACATTTTTGCGGATGTAAAGAGAAATAATAAACCAATTTCCGCGGAGTTTAATATTTAAATTCGAAGCATTTTGTGCTAAACAAAAACAATGAATCAATAAATCTCTTAGAGAAATCAAGGTTCGGATACCGAACTGGGGCCGATTTTACATTTTTTACCATATCTACGTAACGTATTGATGGAATTTCTTGAAATTTGATATATGAGTTCCGATTGTTACACACAAAACATCATTCTGCTAAGGCATAACACGAAATTCTACTAAGAGTCCAATTTACACTTTAGGTATGCTAGCTAAAAGCTTGTCCTGTAAATTGTAAAGAAGTGTTTAAAACGCATTTTCCTATTCTTTTGTAACACTTTTATTAAACATTCTGTAACACTTTTATTAGATTGCAGTCGGTTATATGGTGATCATATCAGATTTTTTCTTAATTGCTTAAATTTAAAGGTCATGTTTTTAACTATTACATATCAAATTTTATATTTTGGATATTTCAATACTAGATTCAAAATGGTTTGGAAGCTTTTAAAATGGAATGCAATATCTTTGATTTACTCTGTTTATAATATAATGCATACATCATCAAATGCTATAATTGCTTATAAAATCTTTATGATTTTGATTATTTTTTACACCATTCAGTAGTTAAAAATGGAAAAATTATGCGTGATGGAGATTTTTCGATATATTTTTTTAAAAAATTTTAAAATTTATTCTTTTTTTATTATAAAGTGGCATGAATTAAAAATTCTTATTAATACTTTCAAAAACTTAAATATATAATTCTTCTCTTATTGCTTATTGAATGGCACCATATGATTTATTGCAATTTTTATACCCGTACGAACGTATGTTCGAGGTGTACCAAATTTGCCTTACCGTTGGTAACGCTAAGAAATAACGGCGTTAGATATAGACTCAAGTGTATGTTTTTGATGAGCGTCAAATTCTGAGTTAATTTAGCTTTATCTGTCCGTCCTTACGTCCCAACGATAACTCAAAAACTAATTGAGCTAAGTTCACCAAATTTTCACAAATGATTTGTTATAGTAAATGCCAGAACCCTATTTAAATTGCATATTATCGGGGTACTGGTTCGAGTAGCTGCCATATACCTTCAAAATTTATTTGGCTATATCTCAGAAACTATAAAAGCTGTGATGTTGAGATTTCACACAAGCGAATATATTAATATGGCCAATATGTTTGATAAAATTTGTTGAAATTTCTTAGCTCCTTCTGGTTACTGCCGTACAACTTCAAAATTTATTTGATTATATACAAGCGAATATATTAGTAGGGTCAATGTGTTTGATAAAATTCGTTGAAAGTGCTTGGCTCCTGCTGATAGCTGTAACAACTTCAACAGTAGTTTGGCCATATCTAAGAAAATATTAAAAAGACAGTACTGAAATTTTGCATATGGTAATATGGCAACTTAAAGTGATAGTCTGTTCCATAGGCAGGTATGACATATTTATTTGAACATAGGATAACAAATTCGCACTGGTATCACAGAGTTGACATGAACAACTCTATTTTCTTTCGTTTTCACTATTTCCTATACCATTTACAAAATAAAACCGGTAAAACTATGCACGAAGATTGAGATTTTTCGAAATTGAATATAATCTTCGGTTATTTTATATTTATATTTTATATTTATATTTATAAAAAATACGTTCTTGATTGTTCTTATATAATACTGAAGGGTAAATTAATGTATAACTAATTCAGTACAGGATTATTTGCCTTTTTAATTACTAATCAAACAGGCAAGCTATTATTATTGTATTATTATCTATTGTACCAACATATCTATATTATCTATTGTACCAACAAATGATTCCCTTAAATTCTTATAATTTGAATAATATTGCAAGGTGAATTAGTGTATCATCAATTCAATACAATATTATGGCTGAAAATAGAAGTTGGAATTAAAACAATATAGTTTTGATGTTTAAACCTTACTCCACTTTATTTAAAAATTCTTAACCTTCATTATTTATACAAATAATAATTGTCATCAAACAGTTACAAAAATAAAAACCAAAATGGACCATCAGCACTATTACCGACCGTATTATGTATACAATAGGTAACATAGGTTATGTGATGCAAAAAAATTTTTCACATCGAGTGTTCGGTGGGAATGCACTTCTCCATAGTAGGGAAGTGTTAATAAACTATTTTTAGCAACCTGTCGGTCTGTTTGTGCATGCGTGTATCTCAAGTTCGGCTGAACCGATTTTGATGAAATTTTATATGCAAGATTATTTCGATCATGGCACGGATTGATCAACTTTTGGGATATATCAGGCCTCGGGAACTGCACTTTTTAGCGGACCTGTTTTACATTTTTGACTATTTTGATGAAAATATTCAACCTATTTACTTGAAATTTCATATATAAGCTTTGCTCGAAATCAGACATCAGCAACTGGACGTTTACTGCGAGCCAAATATATATTTTTGTGTATATTAAGAGAAATAATCAACAGATTTCATTGAAGTTTAATATTTGAATTCCTCGTATTAAAATAATGAACATATAAATATTTTTGAAAGGTCAGGGCTCGAAAACTGATTTGCGGGCCGATTTCACATTTTTCACCATATCTACGGAACGAATTGATAGAATTTCTTGAAATTTGATATTTGAGTTCTGGTTGTTATCGAAAATAACTGGCGAGCATTTCAGGTAAAAATACATTTGATTGTATTCAAAAAATGCTTTTCAAAAAATAGACATTTTCTGCTTTAAATCTTAATATTTCCCCCCCTCGTTAATGTCTCGTATATCAACTTCAAAATCTTTAAGTTGGAATCGAACTAGTGTTTCTGTATTCGTTGTATTAAGTTTCTGATTAGTGGTAATTTTTCTGATGTACGCGACGACTAAATTCTGATAACACGATTGTTGATGTTGTAAAAATCTATTTCCGTCTTAATTTTTTTGTATTTTGCTCCAAAATTATTGTTCAATGTGTAATTAAAATTTTTCCCATTTATGCTGACTATTTTAACATTTATTTCATCTGCTACATATATAAATGGTTGTGGTATTTCCGCACTGACTGTAGTTTGAGCTTCATATGATTTTATTGTAAATTCATCTTCTGATAAAGTACAGTTTTTGCAAAAGGATATCAAGCCTGTGGGATCGCATACAGCCAGTTGTTTAATTTACGTTATTACTTCCAAGTTCTCTCGGGCCTTTTTATATTTAAGCGACAGCTATTACTTCAACTTTGTTATTGAAAAAGTTGAAACTCACACTGCAGATTATTAGCTACTTTGGTATACTATGTTACTTGTAAAGATAAATATTTTTCGTCATGATAACAAGGGTATTGTGAACATAAATATTGCATTTTTCATTCACATTTTCCACTTTACTGTCATAAGTCCATACAAGTCAGAAACAGTAGGCAGTATTAGATCGTCTCATAGATGTTGCGTTATTTGTTCTAGATGCATCTGCAGCTGGTTAGGAGTCAGTATTGTAGCGCTCACTTTGTCATGATGAAGATCAATTACAATGTCGAACAGCTTTTCTTGCATTTTCTTGAATTCATCAATTGTTAGTGGTATATATTCCGCAAACAATGATAATATTTAATAAATTTTTTCGCTTTGTAGTTTACGAGAATGATTATTCACGTTATAAGCAATTTCAGTCAAATTTGTTTATTTCTTTTATAAGTTTATTTCTTTTTAAGTTTTATTTCTTGTAATCGATAATTAAGCTGTTCAACTGATATAGATGCATAATGATAATCAGTCGCGTTTTTTGTTAACTCATTTAATTTCTGAACCTCCCTTAATGACGAATGTGTACGCCAATATTTTGTCTTGTTCTGAAATGCCGTTATCTGCCATTCACCTTTTATTAGCTTACTGGAGCCAATTTTATCAATGTACGTCCTTGTTTTTATAAAAATGTGTTATCTTAAACCGTGCTGATGAAGTAGGATAATAAGAGTGATATGAGTGGTAATAAGAGAAGTGTTACCATAAAAATAGTTGCGTTAAATGAATATTTCTTTCACTTTTGAAATGTATTCAATGATTCAGTCGTTCTTTCATTTTGAACTTTGTCATCTGAAGCTGTTTCTGTTAACTCTTATTTGGTTGAATTTTCCTATGACACATTATTTTCAACAGGCAATGGAGCTAAATTATGTATAGTCCTTTTGAATATACCTTTGTTAGTTTTTATTGTGACTACTCGTACTAAACCATGTTTTCTAATCATAACTTCTTGTATTCGTCCCTTTGGCCAATTTAATGGTATCATATGGTTTTCGTTTGTTAATACTTACATGCCAGGCATCACGTGTTGAGCTAATCTTGGCCATTTATTTCTCATTTGAACTTCACATAAAGATTTGATACTCCATCCTTTCTAAAAGTCTTTCCTTAAAGCGACCACTAATTTCCACCTTGTAAAATTTGACAAATTTTTGTATTCTACATTCGGCTTTAGAATCGATGTTAAAGGTTCACCAATTAAAAAATTACCTGGTGTTAGAGCTGTTAGATCATTCAAATCTGATAACAGTGGTGTTAAAAGTTTTGAGTTTAAAATAAATTGATTATGCTTCAGAAACTAGTGTGTTCAGCTCTTCGTATGATAGTTGATAATAATACAAGTTTAAAATTTTTTTTTGCAGATTTTGCAGCTGCTCCCTAAAGTCTTTCAAAGTAAGGAGATCTTGGTGTCGCATAAAACTGTACCCCTTTTTCTTATCGGTTTTTATTTTGCATTTGTTTTCTTCTTTTGTTGACATTTTTTCTAACTTTTCAAATATTTGTCCAGAATTAATCTATCCCAAACGATATTAGTAGCGTTATCGAAAAATAAATCAGTACAAATCTCTTTTAGCCAAAATCGACGTAATGCTCCAATGAAACCTTCGGTTGGTTAAATCTGAAACAACTTTATGTGAACAGTCTTTGTAGCAAAGCAACACAAAACGGTCATGTAAGTTTTAGTTGGTCTTTTTCCTCTAATATGGGAGTGTGTCATAAACGAACCACAAAAATCTACTACTGAATGTAAAAATGGTCAGCAATCTTTTTTTTGGTAAATTTCCCATTTTTTTGTTTCTTTAAAGTGTGAATTTCATCAGTCATTTCTTTCACTTTCCTCAATTATTGTTGAACGGGAATTCGCCAAGTTTCTTGTAGTCAGCCCTTGATCTGATTTGATGCAATAATTTTTAGTGTTGTATGCTTTCAATTTTGCTATAGCTTTCTCAACTTGCAGCTTCTTGTTTATTTAAGTTTAGTTCTTGATTTTCGTTCGTTTCTTTACTCATATTTTTATATCTATGCAGCAACGTATTATGTTTTCTTTTGCATACTCTGCATCCAAATGGCCTAATATTATTCATACTATGTATTTTTTTGAATTATTCAAATCAAAATTTATGTTTTCTTATTTCAATTTCCCTTTCAACTAATTTCATACTCTTTTCCCAATTTTGATTATTATTAATTTGTTTGACAAGAACTGCTTCCATTAATTGAAATCTGTAATCTGAAAGTTCAAAAATCCTCTGAGTGACTGCAGTTCTTTTGGTAACTTCAATTACTGTTCGTATTGGGCATGACTGTTTTTGTCTAACTTTTTGAGGAAGATGTGGAACAAATAGGATTCCAATTTTCAAAACAGTTTATCATAATACATTTTTGCTTTTTAATCCAACAAAACTTTTAATTGTTTAGATCAACCAATGGAAATATTTAATTGATCAAGCAACCTTTCTAATGCATTTGATATTAGTAATCTTTTGCTGCCATACCAGTTACTTAAAAGATACCATGCTGTATAATAATTTGACTCTAATATATTATTCAATAAAAAACAAAAATTAATTAGATATTTGACTTGTAACAGTTAAATAACTAATTAATTTTTCAGTTTCTCCGCTTGGATTAATTTTTAGATACCATATTTTTGTTGTGTCATTTAGTTGACATCTAATCCTAACAGAACAAAGCAAAGATCCTAAAATAGAATAATGCAAAGAATCGAAAAATGGAATACTTTTTTTTAACTATCTTCTCTTGAAATAAATTCAGAGAAGATAGTTAAAAAAAAATAATGAAACCAGCCCTAAAATGAAGACTGAAAATCCTAAGAAGCACAAGCCTCCTCCGGTTATATTGAGCAACATTAAAAACTACTCCCACATAGTTAAGATATTAAAAGAAGAAAAAGAAACGTTAGGGCCAACATGATGAATAATGACCTATTAAATACTGTATATTAAAATGAATACAGATTGCCAACAAAAGCTATGAATAAAGCTAGACTGGAGTGGCACACGTATGAGAATAAACTGACAAGTCCAGTTAAAGTCGTGACTAAAAATCTCCATCCATCGTGTGAGCCCGAGGCTTTGAATGTCTAGATGTTGCAAACAAAAACAAAAGGAAAAAACAAAATGCAAAATATATTTACGTAAAACTTCCACTCTCTACGTTATTTTTTGACCATTCGGAAGAGATATCCAAAATCTATAAAATAGAATACGTAAGTATCACATGAGAGTAAAAATGGAAGCTCTTAGAAATCCATTCCGCAATCCAAAATATGTCAGAGATTTGGGCACACACAAAAGTTCTGCCGAAGAGAAGCTAAGTGTGTAAATTGTGCTGGTAATCATATGACATAATCTGAGATATGCGAACTGCAACAAGGCACACACTGCTAGCTATCGAGGTTGTTTAGTTGCAAAATAATTGCAAAAAAGATTACTAAAAAATAAAACAACCAAACAAAATCAAGTCAAAATTAATGAGCAAAGAGCTCCAAAAATAGCCAGAACAACAACACCTAGCAAAGTTTCAAAGAGAGTATCATATTCACAGACGCTTCAAAACAAAACACTATGTAAGAATAATAAGGAACCTGAGAACAAAACCTCACAAAAGAAAAGAACTGACGTAGACATTATGCAAATTAGAATTGACGAGATAACTAAAAGGTTATTAAAAATATAAAATAGATGCACTGAGGGATATACGGGGACACCAAAGAAGTTAAGAAAAGATGTATGTAAATGAAATATGTATAGTAACTTGAAATGCCAATGGTGTTCTCAATAAGAAATAACAATTAGAGATTCTTCTCAAAACGAGAAATATAGATATTTGTTGCTGTCGCAAGTTCATTTGGCATATAAAACAGGCCTTAAAATTGAAGATTATGATTGCTATGAAGCGGTACATCCCAGCAATCAGCCGAGAGGAGTTAGTGCAATATTAATAAAAGAGAGCATAAAACATAATTAAGAATTCAAGATAGAAAGATTTGAAATTCAGCTTATTGCGATAAAAATTAAGGACTTTAGTGTTGGTGCTGTATACTGTCCACCAAATTACACCCCATACAGATTGGGATTCTAGAATCACCTCAGCTAGAAGAAGAGAGATAAGAAAAGCAAGTCTCAGTTTAATCGTTGTTGTCGTGGGGTCAACTACATATTCTAAGCTCTCATCTAATTTTGATTTTGATTTTTTTTTTTTTTTTAATTAAACTATCTACATATAAAAATTTATTTTCATACACAATTTCGTGTTTTTTTTTTAATCTGCTGCCGATTCCTTTCAACATTAAAAATTTTGCTGTTTATTTTATTTTTTTTTCTCTTTGTAATTTATTTAAGTAATTATCTATTGGTAGTTAACTTTTAAGCCTAGCAAAATTAAAATAAATTACTTTAATGGCGCCGGCCACATGTATAAAATGTGAGAAAGGTGTTGAGAGAGCAGAGAATTCTATACAATGCTATAACTGTAAACGCATTCTACATCATGCATGCGCTCAAATTACTCAGAATGAAGTTCAAATTATGAAGTTAAGCAACACTACATTTAGATGCTGCAACTGTGCTAAACGAAGACGAAAGTCATTATACGAAGATAATATGCCTATTTCATCATTGCATATTCCTGTTTCACAGAAAATTAATAATAGTTCTCTTTCTTCTAATATTTTTATTGACGTAAACACTTCACCTAATGATGCCATGTCTGATTCTGTTGCTAACATTGAGGATACCATATTAAATCAAACTATTTTGCAAAATAAGACACAATCAAACAATGTAGTATCATATGATGATCTATTTCAACTTAATTTAGATATTAAAAAGATATTAGAAGAAAATAATAGAGAAATGATTAAATTACGGGAGGAAAGCAATTTCTTCAAAGAAAGAATTTGTTTTTTGGAAAATAAACTTAATCAAATGCAACAAAACAGGTTAAAAAAATGTTTAGACATTGTTGGTGTGCCAGAAATAAATAATGCAAACATGAAACAAAAAATTGTTTCACTTTTTGAGAGGAATCCTAAGTTTAACATAGAGGAAAGCGATATAAAATCTGTTTATATAAAAAATAATCATAATGATAAAAAATTAAAAAATCATGCAAGTATAGTTTGTGTAAAGCTTTTTTCATTTGAAAAGAAACAAACGATGTTCAACAACTTTAAATGGAAGGATAGGAAGCTGTCTGCGGAAATTTTTGGAAAGAAATTTAAGAAGAACAACATCTACATAAATGAGTCTCTTTCATCATATTATAGAGCTCTTTTTAATAAAGCTCGTCAGATCTGTAAAGATAAAAATTTTAAATATTTGTGGGTTTAAAATTCTAAAATTTTTTTAAAAAAAGTTGAAGGTGGCAGTAGAATTCAGATAAATGGTTTTGATGATCTAGATAATCTTGACTGTTTGTAACATTTTTTGTTGTTACATTTTTTAAATTTTATATTAATATTAATAATATAATATGATTCCTAATTCAAATAGGGATCAAGGCCATTCGTCGTCTTCTACTGATTACCTTACTTCTAATGTTAATTCAATTGTTAATTCTGTTAATGTTTTGATTAAACCCAATTTTAGTGTTATTCAGCAGAATATAGGCAGCCTAAGAGCAAATTTTGATTCGTTGTTAGGTTATTTAAACTCGCTTGATTTGAAGCCCGATGTAATTTTTCTGACCGAAATCTGGATTTATGAATATGAATGTGGTAATTATTATATACCTGACTACATTTTTAAGGCGACATGTAATCAGTCATATGCTTCTGGGGGTGTAGTTGTATATTTTAGAAGTGATCTCAAATGTACTTGTTTTCATTATAATCTATATTCGTGTGATGCGTTGAAACTTATTTGTGATATGAATGGTTTTAGTTTTACTTTATTATGTTTTTATAGATTTCATTGGCGTAGTGTTGCTGATTTCTTGGTTGATTTTTCTAATAGTTTATTCTCTGTGAAAATGAAAAATTTGATGGTATTCGGAGACTTCAATATTGATATTTTAACTAATTCTAATGATATTAATGAGTATTTGTGGTTGACGTCATCTGTTGGGTTGGAACCTCTCATATGGGAACCAACTCGTCTTGCTTCGAATACTTGTTTGGATCACATATTTGTTCGTTTAAACAACAAGAGTTTACGTTATGAAAGTGAAGTTCTTCATTTAATGTTAACAGATCACTCTATGACGTCACTGAATCTTTTAGTTGATGTGGTTACAAAAGTTAAAAATAATGATTTTACATATTCTAAAATTGATTTTAATAAATTAAGGAACTTATTCCTAATGAGTTTTGGTCTGATGTTTTCTCTTTTGATAACCCTTCTGATGCTTATGCAAATTTTTTCAAAGTTTTATGTTCACATATAGGGACCTCTATGGAAACGATTATATTTAGTAATCACAATAAGAAATTAAAGCCATGGATGTCTGATTCTTTATTGGCATTGATAAATAAGAGAAATAAATTGAGGGTAACTTTAAAAAAGCATAGAGACAATGATAGGTTAAGAAATTATTATAAAAAATTATGTGAATCCATTAACTCAAAGATTAAAACATGTAAGAATAATTTTTATATTACTAAACTAAATTCTAGTCGTGGCAACAGTCGGGCTGAATGGAGAATTGTTAATGATATCTTAAATAAAAATAATTATGAGTCTAATATTTCTTTGGAAATAAATAATGTTATCACAAATGATGCTAGTACTATATGCAACCATTTTAATCAATATTTTACTAGTATTCCAAATGAAATTACCTCAAACTTGAACCATTTTCCTAATATTTCTCTATTAAGCTCTTTGGGTTCTATGTCTAGAAGAGAAAGTTTTGTTTTTAATGAAATTTCTGCTTCTGAGTTACTTATATTAATAAATAGCTTGAAAAATTCCAATTCTAAATCCGATTTTGCTCAGGTCTTATCGCATAATATCTTGAAGCAAATAGCAGTCTATATTGTTGATATTTTAAGTTACTTGTTTAATTTTAGTGTTTATCATGGCATATTTCCAGATGAGCTGAAAACAGCAGTGGTTTTGCCACTTTTTAAAAAGGGAAATGCATTAAATGTTACCAATTACAGGCCTATATCACTCTTGCCTGCTATCTCAAAAATTTTTGAGAAGGCAATGAAAAATCGTTTTGTTAATTACTTAGAGAAACATGGATGCTTCAGTAATGTTCAATTTGGTTTCAGGAGTGGCATGTCAACAGAGCAGGCTTTGTTGAAATTCTGTGGTGAGTTATATAACGGTATCAATAACAATTCTTCATGTTCCGCTTTATTTGTAGATATCACGAAGGCGTTTGATACAGTTCGACACGATATTTTATTAGATAAATTATATGGGTTTGGTTTTCGTGGTTTCGTTTTTGAGTGGCTTGCTTCTTTTATTTCTAATAGAAAACAAGTAGTGCGTCTAAATTTTTGCACTAGCTCTGTTATGCATGTGAATGTGGGTGTGCCCCAAGGATCGGTTCTTGGACCAATTTTATTTTTAATTTTCATTGATTCAATTTTAACCCTCCCTTTTAGGGGAAATGTTACCGCATTTGCCGATGACGTTACATTCTCTTATTGCTGTGACAGTTTTTTCAATGTAGTTGTGGACATGAATCATGATCTGGATCTTGTTAGGAAGTGGTTATTTGACAATGAGCTAGTTAAAAGTAATAAAACTAAAGTAATGCATTTTGGCTTTAGTGGCTATTTACCATCGGATTGTCTTGTCAAATATCACTCCCCGATTTGTGATAAATTTCCACTTTTGAATAATTTTGAAGTCTGTTCTTATGATGAGTCCAGATCTTGTAGTGATGGTTGCTTTGTAATTGATTGGGTTAGTGAATTTAAATACCTGGGTCTTTTTTTGGATAATAGATTAAATTGGTCAAATCATTGTAATTATTTAAAGAAATATTTTATGAATTAAGAAATCTTTACAATTTGAATTTTTATTGTTCTACCAAGGTTTTGAGGATGTTTTACTATGCTTTATTTGATTCAAAATTGCAGTATGCTATTGTTTGTTGGGGCGGATGTTATTTCAATAAAATTTATCCTTTATTGATCTCCCAGAAGCATGCTGTGAGATTGATTCTAAGGAAAAATAGGCGTGAGCATAGTTTCCCATTTTTTTTAACTTTAAATATTTTGCCGCTTCGTCATTTATATTTATATAAGTGTTTGAAAATATTCTTCTTGAGATGTGGGTACTCGACTCAACGATTCATTTCCGATTATAATTTAAGAGTTAATAATTTGAATGTCGTTGTTGAACCAAGAGCACGCACATCTCATTTTTCTCATTTTTATGATAGTGTGGCGCCTAGAATTTTCAATCGTTTACCTATTTATATGAGACAGGAATCAAATATTGTATTGTTTTTGAGACACTCAAGACAATTCCTTGTTAGTTTTGATTTAGAACGTATAGAGGAATTTGCTTTTAGTCTGGTTCTTTAGCTTTTGTATTTTGTAATTCTAGATCTCTATTAGGTTTAGTCGATATTCTTAAATAGATTTTAATTGCTTTCTACACTTCAATTTCTATTCTATTTTTAATTTTTTTTCATTTTTATTTTTATTTTATATACTGTTATTATTAAATTCTTTTTTTTGATATAGTTAAATATATTTTTTTTATTTTATTAAGATGGTTTATTAGTTACCCCACATAATTAATTAATTAAATTTTAGTTTTGAATATTAAAAAATATCATTCGAAACTTGTTAAATGATAATAACAAAAGAATGACTTATAACTTATTTTATTTTCCCAATTTGTATATTATTGTATACAGTTTTATGTTACTGAATAATACATGGTTGTAAGATGGAAATGTAAAATAAATGAAATGAAAAAAAAAAAAAAAAAAAAAAAAAAAAAGAACTAGGACCTACTAACACTAACAAGATTGCTGATGTTTTTGACTTTTTTATAACCAAAAATATCAGAAAACTTTCTAAGCCTTGAAGATAATTATGATTTTAATTCAAATCACTCTGCTGTCATGTTAAAACTAAATGAAAATATAACTGGAACATATAAACCCACTTTGACAAATAACACTACGGATTGGGCAGGCATAACAAATAGATATCCTTAATAAATAACTGATTTATTAGCTGAAAAGAGAAGATACCCTGATGATAAAACTGTTTTAAACAGACTATCCCATGTGCTTAAAAGAAAAGTCCAAGAATTTGAATCGGAAAGTTTTTAAATCGGCAACATATGAAAATTATATAAAGAACTTGTCGGCTACGAAGGAAACCAAGGACACCATCACCTTTTGTAGCAATTTTGGAATCTTACTTAGCTGATGGATTATTTAGAATTAAATAAGACGTTGAATAGTCCACTCTAAGAAAAATAACAGCAGGTATGTCTCAAGGCAGTATATTGGGCCCAACCTTATACTTGCTTTACACGAGTGATCTATCACAAATAGAAAATGTTACGGTAGCCACCTTTGCAGACGACACTGCAATATTGGCAGTAGAATCGGACATTGACGATCCGACAAAAAAATTACAGGATGCAAGTAACAAAATAAGCCAGTGGACAAAAGATTGGACGGTGAAGTGGAATGAAGCAAAATCGGTTCACATAAACTTCACCAAACGAAAAATGGTGAATCCACCACAAATTATCTTAAGTGGAACGAACGTAGCGATCCATAACTCAGCAAAATTTGTGGGAATGACTTTAGATGTGAAGCTAATGTGGAATAGCATATAAATAAGAAACACATAAAATTAGACAATAAATATAGAAAAATTTATTGGCTCCTAGGTCGTAAGTCCAATTTGGCAATTGATAATAAAATATTGATTTATAACCAAATCATTAAACAAATCTTCCAGAAAAAACTTCTACGGGACACGGTAAATGCGCCATGGTATATACGTAACAGTGATATCCACAGGGACTTAGGAATTCTTTTGGTTGTGGATGAAGTAGGAGTTGTGCTACAAAGCATAGGGCTCGTTTGGAACAGCGTGTAAACATAGAAGCAACTAGGTTGCTGGAGAATGGCGTTATGACTAAAAGACTTGAACGAACAAGACCTTTCGATTTAACACAGAATACCAATTTCCTTATGGAAGGTGTTTAATTCCTGTATGAAAAGACCAAGTTAGCGCAGGGGTAATTGTTGGTCTGTAGGACCAGTTTTATCTGTTCAGAGTTTAGGTTATCTTTTACGATTCACGCTCCCCACTGTCGAAGGAAAAATGCAGGTAGCACTGTCCTTTTTCGTCTTTTCACCTAGTAGAAAAAAAATTTTCTTGAACTTTATTAAAATTGTTTTCTAGTAAATTCAAACTAGCCTCGTAATATTCTTTGAATTGAACTTCTAACAAAATATTCGTTAATGTATTTACGAAAGAAGACTCACTTCTTTCGCAAAATTTTATTAAGTCTGAAACTTCCTTGCTAGGTCCAGCTTGAATTTCTTCATCACTTGCTGTTCTTCTTGTTCAATTAAGCTTTTCTTTTCTTTGATCAACTCTTGTTTGATGATTTCTTTACAACTTCTGCGTTTTGTAATGATGATGTTGAACGAAGTTCAGATGCTGCAACATTTCGCCAAATCCACTTCTTATTGTATTATCATTTTTCTCATAATTCTTCCAAATTTCATCTATTTTACACTGTCTGTCTTTCAAAAGTTTTAATGTTTTCCTTTCTTCGGATAAGCCATCGTATGCTGAGCTTACCTCTTTTAATTTTTTGGAAAGAACTATCTGGTTGTTTGTTAGTTTGTCCTTTATTTGCAATTCTTGAAGCACGTTCAAGAACTTCCTTCGATGGTCTAACTTGTTTTTAATATTACAACTACTACTTTAACTTCTATTGATATGATGCTGCTTGATAATCTTGTCTTGGTTGATAACATATGGGTCACCACTATGAACAAATTTCCTGTTACTTTACATTTAAACAAGAAAAAAGAGAGTTGACCGTATCAACTATGTGATACCCGTACGAATGTTATCGTATGGGACATCGCGTAAATATGCAATAGTTGACTATGGGACAAACTATGATTTTAAGTTATCGTATTACCATATTAGTTTATGCAAAATTTCAGTACTTCTTTTAAATATTTTCCAAGATATGACAGACAAACCAAGCAATTTCAACGACTTTTATCAAACACATAGACGCTACTGACATATTAGTTTTTAAGAAATTTTAATACCGCAACTTTTGTAGTTTTTAAGATATAGTCAAATAAATTTTGAAGTTGTATCGCAGCTACCCGAACAAGTAGCCCGATCACATCCAAATATCCACCTATAATAAGTCATTTGTGAAAATTTGGTGAACTTAGCTACATTAATTTTTGAGCTACCGTTGGGACGAATGGACGGACAAACAAAGCTAAATCGACTTAGAATTCGACACTAATCAAAAATATACACTTGAGTCTAATCTCAGACCATTATTTCTCAGCTTTAAAAGCGGTAAGGCAAATTTAGTATACCCTTCCAACCTAAGTTCGTATGGATATAAAAATAGGTCCTTGACTGTTTTTATATAATACTGAAGAATAAATTAGTGTATCACTAATTAAATACAGGATTATTTGTCTTTTAATTACTTATTAAACCGGCAAGGTTGAATCTTCTATTGTAGCAACAAAAGATTCCCTGAAATTCTTAATTTGAATAATATTGCAAGGTAAATTAGTGTATAACCAATTCAATGCAATATTATTGCTGAAAATAAGAGTTTGAATTAGAACAATAAAGTTTTAATGTTTAAATGTTACTCCACTTTATTTAAAAATTCTTAACCTATTTATGCAAAATTTTGTCCTCAAACAGTTACAAAAATAGAAACAATAATGTTGGGTCAAACCAATGGTTTGTATTGTAACACTTTTCCCTTCATTCGTGAAAATACTGACGAAGAAAATCTTTTCCGAAACTCAATCCATCACAACGCGTTAGTTTTAGAACTACCCAATTCCAACCATAAGTTCTCAAATACTTACAGTAACGAAATCGTATATGATTTTATGAACGCTGATTACCACGGTATCAATTATGCCCTTAGTATAATTGATTGGGAAACGTTGTTGGAGCAGCATAATTTAGATAATATTATCTATGATTTTTATTCCATTATCTTTGAAATAATTGACAACCATGTTCCGAAAATCCGTAGAAAAGACAAATTAAAAGAACCTTGGTTAGACCGTAATTTAAGACATTTACGCAACTGGAGAAATAAATTGTACCATAAAATTAAGCACTCTGGTAATGACAACAACTCACTTATAAATGATTATAATGAGTTGGCGAATGAATTTAAGATTAAGGCAAACGAAGCATATGATAATTATGTCCAAAATATCGGTAACTCAATAATGAGCAATCCTAAGAAGTTTTTCGACTTCGTTAACACTAAACGTAAATCATCAGGTTACTCGATTTCGATGTGTATGAATGGCAAAATGTCTTCATCTCCAACGGAAATTTGTAACTTTTTTGCTGACAACTTCCAGCAAATTTATCGCCCTGAGTTAACCTCTAATAATGTTAATTTCAATCCTGCACCCCTTGTTAATAATAGCAACCCGCTTTTCGAATACTTTCATTTATCCGTAGAAAATGTTTTTCAGGGCATCAGTAGCCTAGACGTTAAGAAGGGATCTGGTTCTGACCTTCTGCCACCAATATTTCTTTACAATTGTCGCTACACCTTGTCAAACCCTCTTAACTCAATATTTAACAGATCTATATCCACCGGAATTTTTCCATCAGCTTGGAAAAATTCGTATCTGATACCAATTCACAAAAAAGGTGACAAAACAGCGATAGAAAACTACAGAGGTATTGCTATTCAGTTTGCTATCCCAAAATTATTTGAAAAATTAGTTACTAATATACTTGCGCCGGTCATCAATCCATTATTAAATAACGAGCAATATGGTTTTAGAACTGGTCGCTCGACAACCTCAAATCTTACAGTTTTCACATCTGACGTTCTTTCATTAATAGAAAAAGGTTTTCAAGTTGATACGATATATACGGATTTCAGTAAAGCTTTTGACCGTATCGATCACAATACCTTGGAGCGTAAACTAGTTAATTTTGGTTTTAAATTCCCTCTACTAGGTTGGCTCAAATCTCACTTCTCGAGGAGAACCCAATTCGTTAAACTCCAGGGGATTAAATCTAAACCTATTCGCGTTCATTCCGGTGTTCCTCAAGGAAGTCATCTAGGCCCTGTTCTTTTTAATGTCTTTATTTCTGACCTCTCTCATTGTCTATCGGGTATTTCTCATCTAACCTACGCTGATGATTTAAAAATGTACCACGTTATAAATGATATATCTGATACTAACTACCTACAAACGAAATTAGTACTTCTTGATAACTGGTGCAGTGCTAATAAATTAGACCTTAATGTTAAAAAATGTTATATTATCAGCTTTTCACGAAAGCGTTCAATCGTTTACCAAAATTATTCTCTTCAAAACTCCACCTTAGAACGCGTCGACCAAATAACTGACTTAGGTATCATTCTAGATAGCAAATTAAATTTTAATGCGCATTATGATTATATGATTTCCAAAGCAAACAAAATGCTGGGATTCATAAAGCGTAGAGCCAGAGAATTTAACAATATCTGTGTTACAAAATCACTTTATTGTTCTCTAGTTCGTTCTATTTTAGAATACGGCAGTATTATTTGGGATCCCGCTTTTGTAACATATAGTAATAGAATTCAATCCGTCCAAAAACAATTTCTCCTTTTTGCTTTAAGAAATCTTTACGATCCACATAACTTTCACAATATCCCTTCCTACAAAGTTAGGCTGCAGTCCCTAAATATGATTAGCCTTGAGTCTCGCCGTTCTATGCTTTCTTCGTGTTTCACGTTTGACGTTATATCCGGCGTTATAAATGTCGAATTCATTAAAAGAAAAATGATTATCAATAATGACGTCAGGCCTACTAGACACACTAAATTTCTAAAAGAACAGACACATAGAACTGAATATGGTGAAAATGAGCCTATTAATAGGTGTTGTACTGTATTCAATCGTTTTAGCTATCTTCTTTCACCAACATATTCCAAGAACACTTTCAAAAAAAAAATTCTTGACACTTTATACTAACCATAACCTACCACAATTTTTAAGTAATTCATTGACCTAATTATAGTTTATTTTATTGTCATAAGTAGAAACATTTTTGACTTTTTTTCGTAAATTTTTTGTAATATCATATTACACCATATTGTACTTTGTTATAATTTATGCTTTTTCTTTTGATTCACTTTTGTTCGTTATACTTAAAATTTCTAATTTTGCTGCATCAGCAGTTATGTATTTATTGTTTGTAGGTTAAATATTAGTAATATTTTTTTTTCTTGTTTCCTGTATTAAGTATAAGCAATTTTTTTTTGTATTTTGTATGTAATAATTTTTTTTTAAATTAATATAAATTATGTTAGCACCTTGTTTGGTGTAAATAAATAAAAAAAAAAAAACAATTCGTGAAAATACTACTTTTAAACACAGTCTAGTATATAAACCACACTATTAAAAATATTTTCTTTCATATACGAAACAATTTTTTGGATTGCATACATTTGGGATGAACGATTTATGCAGTCTTTGAAATAAAGCAAAAATTAATTTGAAGAGGTCTTAACATAATGCTCGATATTAAGGGCTAATTTCGTGAGTTAAGAAAAATAATTATATTTTTTAATGTCACGGAATTTACCGTTAGCTTTTTGCGTTTCTATAAATTTGAAAAAGCTTGCGGTTTCGAAAATATAAAGCGCCAAAAATTCAAATTTTATAAATAAGACGATAAGTTAAGACTGGGTGGAGGTGGCAGAAAATTTTCTTCTAACGAAATAAACTATTTATTAGCATCTACAAGCTAAATTTCAGGCTCCTATAACCTGGGGTGTAGAAGAAGAACGACATCAAAAATTTGGAAAAAACGGATTTTAGATAACGGTAAATTTGAACAGTTATTTTGTTTTTTTTAAAGTCTAACTGTAGTATGCCACGATAGGAGAAAAAAGCCACTGCCTTTTTGCGTTTGCAAAATTTGAAAAATGCACATGGCTTCATTGCAACAAATAGTTAAAAAAGGCCATTTTTAGGGTTTTGGCGAGATATAACATAGATAATAGGTAAAAATTTTGTTATACAGAAATAAGTTTCTAGTAAAGATTTATGCACGTATAAAATTTCAGCTTTCTATCTTCAAGGGTGTAGAAGGTTTGTAAACATGTCGACGGACGGACGGACGTATGGACAGACGGACAGAGTGAAACTAATAAGCACTTTTTTTCAAAAAATTTTTGGAAAAGTGTTTTAAAAAAATAATTTTAATAGGTACACATCGATTGTTTTGCAAAGCAGTATTTTCATTTGCTGAAGGGAAAAGTGCTACAATACAAACCATTGGTTTTACTCAACTTTATTTTTTTAGAATCAAAATCAAAATCTATTTCAAGTATTTTATAGTAAACAAAAGATAAAATACATCTGTTTATGTTCAAAAAATACATTTCAAATAATAGGGAAATTCTTCTTTAAATCTTAACGCATTATTATGTACTTCATTAAAAAATTGTAATGTTTATTACTTTCTTATTATACTCTTTCATAGCTATTTAAATATTGGCATTAAATGATTATTGAAATAATTTACTCTAACTTTAGATGTTTATTCTTTTATCAGCTTAGATATTTAACTAAAATGAATATTTTTGTTTTCAATTTTGATTATTTCATGTTTTTTGAAACAATTATTTCACATTTTTCAATATTTTTCTTCAACCGCATGTTTAACGCACTTTGGAAGGTTATTTTCTTAAGGCATTTTATTTGAGAGTTGTTTGGTTACTAGATTCAATGTGTATATTGGAGAAGCAATAGTTTAAAAACTTCAACTACATGTTCGTCGCTTTCCAAATGAGTGAAAAAAACATTAACGGATTTTTAACTATAAAGAATTTTGAGGAGGTACACGAGGTATAAAATTTTTTAGTGGTAAAGTTAATAGATTAAACCTTCATCCAGAAGGATGTTATTCGTACTACAACCACGTGGTTGATTTTTCAACAAGGATTGATATGACAACATAAAGATATAGTCCGGTAATTATGTTGGGTAATTTTAGTACTAATTATTTAGATCAGAATTCAAATGATGTTAGGGATTTTCCAAATATGTTGCTGGTCAATGGGTTCCTTATTTTGAATAATATTTCTTAGGACTATGCTACGAGGATTGGATCAAACTGAATTACTGACACTACTTCCAAAACAAATATCACTTCATCACGGATTTGATTAATCTTTCTTATTACTTTGGATTTGATTTATCTCTCTTATTATTGAATTGCAGGCGGAAAAATGAGTGGATGAATGCAGAGATTTTATAAGCTGTTAAGATTCGTTCTTAAAATATAGGCGAAGATACCCAGACGACCTGCATATAAGGAAACATATTTATGTACATATGTACTTAAAATTTTATTTTTATTGTTCAAGCGAAAAACTGTAAAATGCTAAATTCTAATAAACTCTAATATGTACATAGATATTCTAATATGTACATAGATGGATTTGAATAAAATTATTATTTTGTTTTTGTCTAAACCATTTCTTAATTTGAAAAATTAATTTTTCATGTTTACCCCCTTAATTTAAAAATTAAGTGTTTAAAATTTATTTTTATATGCCAAACCACAGTTTTGAATATTATTCAATTCATAAAGAAAGCTTAAAAAAAAATTAGTTTGGAAGCTTTAAAAAAAACATACATAAATATTTATATACTTAAAATTTTTGCGAATATTTCCAAACTATTATACCAAATTTTTTTGGAAATTTTCTTTAAACTTTTATAATAATATTTATTTGTTATATATTAAAAGAAAATAAAACAAAAAATATAAACAAAATAAAAAAAAAAATTTTAAATAATCCAAATAAAAGGAAAATACGACAATATCCAGGCAAGCGCTGATCCAATAAGCTTCTGCTTGTCAGACTACCACGCTACCCACCAGGCTACGCAATACCTTAAATTTCCTTTTATAACTCTATATTTTATTATATATAACTCTATATATGTACGTATGTAGTTAGAATTTTATTATTATTGTTCCAATTTGGAACTTCCAAACGAAAAACTGTAAAATGCTAAATTTTAATACATTCATATGTACATACATATATTTGAATAAAATTATTATTTTGTTTTTGCCTAAACCTTTTCTTTATTTGAAAAACTACATTCATATGTACATACATATATTTGAATACAATTATTATTTTATATTAATCTAAACCTTTTCTTTATTTGAGAAACTTATTTCTATATGTTCACCCGCAGTTTTAAAAAAATAGGTATACATTCATAATTATGTGTGTTTGTATTAATAATTTTATTTCTAATTGTCCCAACAGCAAAATTTCAAAATTTTCCATTCTAATACATTCACATGTACATACGTTCATATGTTGGAACGAAAAATATTAAAATCTTCAATTTTAAAACATTCATATATACATATATACATATATTCATATATACATACATACATATTTGAATAAAATTATTTTGTTTTTGACTAAACCTTTTTTTTAATTGAGAAATTAATTTTTGTATGTTTACCCCCATGATATAATTATTATGCGTTTAAAATTTATTTCTATATATTCTAGAGTTTTGAATATTATTCAATTCATATAGAAAGCTTAAAAAAATTAATTAGGAAGCTTTAAAAAAATATATACATACATATTTAAGTACTTAACTATTGTAACAATTTTTTTTTGGAAATTTTTTTTAAATTTTTATAATAATATTTATCTGTTATATATTAACAAAAAAATAAAACAAAAAATTTAAACAAAATAAAAAAATATTTTTAAAATAATCCAAAAAAAGAAAAATATGACACCATCCAGGCAACCATTGATCCAATAACCTTCTGGCTATCAGACTACCCACTAGGCTACGCAGTACCTTGAATTTCCCTTTATAATTCTATATTTTATTCATATTTCGTATAATTCTTCCAAAACCATCTTATTTTACATTATATGTATATATATAGCTACTTCTCAGGTGGTAAAAAGTACGGGTACTTCTAGAAGGGCTAGAGACATGGGAAAAAAGGCATTAGGTAGAGTTTTGCCTCTAGGGACCAGAAAGAGCAAGAATTCAACCCGCCCTCCCCCTTCACCTTCTAGGAAGGCTAGAGACATGGGATATAAGGCATTAGATAGGGTTTTGCCTCTAGCGTCCCAGAAAAAGCATTAATTCTACCCACCTTTCCCCTTCACTCCCTCAAAATATGCTTTTAGATCACTTTTTACAAAATGGTACTACATCCTGTAGAGGTAATTTTTATTTACTTTTGCAAGTACAAATATTTTATGTAAATTCATATTTGGAAGTATGAGTTATAGCAAAAAGTTAATACTTTCTTAAGAAAATTGTAAAGATTTAATAAAATCTACATTGTTTTATAATAAGTATGTACTTACGCATTTAGTTATTTATTCTTTTCGCGATATGCTGTAAAATGTATTAGTGAGCAAAACATAAGTGTATATTAAATTTCTTGACAATATATTTTTAGGACAAAATTTTATAAGAAAGTGTTATTCTATTGCATTAAACTTTTTACAAATAGGGTATTTTAAAAAAAATATTTAGAACAGAAACTCGCTGAAATTGATTTGTAAGGGTAAAACTTTTTTAATTTTTCGAAAAATTAAATGCAAAAAGTCTATTCTATGCAAAAAATACCCAGGTTCGAACCATAGAAATTGTATGCTATACGCATTACCCTATATATTATTAGTATTAACTAATTGCATTTATATTAAAATTGTATTAGGATAAATTATAAAATCCAAATACATACGTGCATGGATTTTAGTAGCGAATTATTAATTTATCGCTTAAAGTGCTTATTTTCAAAATTAATTACTAAAAAGATATTATATTTAACAACGTAGTTTTTCGCAATTATTTTTAAGAGCATTTCCTATTTTTAGTTTTATGTTATAAAATGTTAGAAAAAAAAACATATCTATACGTATATTACGGGTATATTTTTGAAAAAAGAAAGTAAACTTAAAGTATCTCAGACACAGAATGAAACACAATTTCAAAACTACATACATTATACTTGCAAGGTTTGCAATGCAAGCACACACGACTAGTTTCTACATATATACCCACATAATTCTATAATTTTGTGTTTAAAATTTATTTTATATGTTTGTCCATAGTTTTGACTATTATGTTTCGTGAGAAAGCTTAAAAAAATATACATACATGCTTATTTACATATGTACATATGCACTTAAAATTTTTGGAGATTTTTTTTAAATTAATACAACAATATATTTTTGCAAATTTTTCTGAGACTTTTATAAAAATGTTTATCTGTTATTAAAACAAAAAAAAATATATGTATAATCAGATCAAAATTAAAATAATCAGATCAAAAAAAAAATAATACGAAAAAGAAAAATACGTACTCCAGCAAGCATCGATTCATTAGACCTTCTGGTTATCAGACTACCACGCTACCGACTAGGCTACTCAGTACCTTAAATTTATCTTTCGAATTCTTTATTTTATTCACATTTCGTATACCAAACATAGAGCATCCTATGTTAAATTATTTTTGTTATATATACAGCCACCTCTGATGTGTGAAAGGTACCAGTATTTTTAGAAGAGCTAGAGACATGGTTTTGCGAGTACGGTCCAGAAAAATCTGACATTGGCACTTTTTATCCCCCAAATAGCGTTATTTTAAGGTTTTTTGTAACAATTTTTGTATAACAAAAGCACGTCTTTCTTTTATAAACTACTCTATACTTTCAGAAACACAAACAAAAAAATATTTGAAAAATCGGAATAAGCTTAAATCAAACACATAAACTTGTATCAGATGTTTTGTGATATCTGAATACTAATGCTTCGTTACCAACCGTATTGGGTAAATAATAGGTAGGTTATGTGATGCCAAAAAATTTTACATATTTAGTTTTTGGTGGGAATGCAATTCTCCATGGTAGGGGAGTGTAAATAAACTATTTTGAGCAACCTGTCGGTCTGTCGGCCTATGTGTGCACGCGTGTATCTCAAGTTCGGCTGAACTGATTTTGATGAAATTTTATATGTAAGTCTATTTCGACCATGGCAAGCATTGATCAACTTTAATTGTCAGGCGTCGGGAACTGCACTTTTTATCGGAACATTTGAACATTTTTGACCATTTTGAAGAAAATATTCAACCGATTTACTTAAAGTTTCATATGTAAGCTTTGCTGCAACGTCCGCGAAACCTCCTTGAAGGAAATCAGGCGTCAGCAACTGGACGTTTACTTCGGGCTAAATATACATTTTTGTGTATATAAAGAGAAATAATCAACCGATTTCATTGAAATTTAATATTTAAATTCTTCGTACTAAAGAAATAAACATATAAATTTTTTGGAAAGATCAGGACTCGAAAACTGATTTGCGGGCCGATTTTTCACCATATTTACGGAACGAATTGATGGAATTTCTTGAAATTTGATATTTGAGTTCTGGTTGTTACCGAAACTAACTGGCTAGCATTTCGGGGAATCGCGGTAGCACAAAGCAAGTCTACTCTACTAAAAGCCAAATTTACATTTTTCTAGGTATCTTAACTATAAACTTACTCATGTCCTAAAAATTGGAAAGAAGTATTTAACAGACATATTTATAATATTCTCTAATACTTCCACTTAACTAGACAACACACATTACGGTCGGTTATGTGCTGACCACATCAGATTTTTTGTAATTATTTTGAGTATTACGTTTCATCAGCAAGTTTTTAAAAAATAATATTCAACAAAAATGTATGTACGGATATACTAAATATTTCATTTCTTAATATTCGAACGAAAAGTTTTAAAGTATTCAATTCTATTACGTACATATGTACATACACATATTTAAATAAAATTATTATTTTGTTTATTCCTAAATCTTTTATATATTTGAAAAATTTATTTCTGTATGTTTACCCCCATTATTCAATAATTATAATGATTATCAAAAGTTATTTCTATATTTTTTACTTCTATATTTTTAATATTATAGAACAATCTCATGGTCAGTTGTGAATAAAAAAGAATACTGCCTTCAGGCTCATCAGCGCTAATTTCTCTAAATATAGAATACTCGTCGTCCTGTTTGATTTGGAAAAAAGGTATTAATTTATTAAGTCTAAATAATAAACCGTCGTGCCAAACGCGTCCAGAAATATTGTAGAACATATTGCCCTTTTCCACAATATTTGTTATTCTGTGTACTTGGTCAATTGTTGCATGCTTTGTTCTAAAACCAAACTGATTCTTGAATTTCTTATTTTCTATCACGGGTATCAGCCTTGTCAACAAAAATTTTGCAAAAAGTTTTGATATCATTGGTAGCAAAGAAATCGCTCTATATAACTTTGCCTCATTCAAGGGCTTTCCCGATTTTCCTATAATAATAACTACCACTACTTTCCAAGCACTAGGAACATATCTCAGGTTAACTGCTGCATTTATTAATTTTTTCCAAAATGTCATAGTCTTTCTTAATATCTCAGCAACTTTCTTAATATGTCAGAAGTAATGACATCAAAACCTGTGGTCTTATTCGGTTTAAGCGATTTTATCGCTTGGCAAATTTTCTTTTCAATTAAATAAAACCATAGTGCTGTCATCCATATCAAAGTCTTCCACAAAAAACATGTTACAATTCAGTTCATTTGGTTGAGAAATTCCTTCCAAGTGATCGCCAAATCGTTCCGCTTTATACCTATTGTGTTTTGCACACAATTCACCTGATATTTTCAGTGAAGGAATTTGTCGGCTTCTTGGTACTTTTCGTTCCTTTCCACAATGAATAATTCGTATTTTTAGTCGCCGATAAGCCCTTTATATAATTCCCATATGATACTGATTTAAGGTTTTCTATTTTTTTTGAGTGCTTGAGAAAGCATATTCACAACCATTTGGGTGACGCGATTTTGCCATTTAAGTTTAGCCCTTCTTATCTGTATTGTTAAATCAGTTATGTCCTTAGGATAATTATTTGATACAGGTTTCAATTCATAGAATTTTATATTTTTCCAGACAGCTTTCTATATCAATTTGATAAAACCCTCCACCTCAAAATCTAGTTGATCTCTAGTCTGCAGTTGAGCATTAAGATTTATATGTCTAATTACATCATGTTTGAAGCCTACTCAATCTGTGATTTTCTTAACTAAAGTCCGCACGCTCCGTTTGTTAGCTATTTTCTCATTAACGGATAATATAGGAATTCAAATTAAAATCATCTTCCAAGTTCAAAAATTTTCTGAAACTCTTTTAGATATGCAAAAGCCAATAAGATCCGGGACTTTGCTACAGTCCCATGTAACAATTTCCAAGAGAAATGCCCTAAAAAATCGACCAAAAATCTTATAAAAGTCTCATACCACACTTGAATATTCAAATAATTCTTTTTTTATTTTTTATATTTTTATGCAACTCTTTAATTTTTATTGTAAGGTTCTTACAATAAAAATTTAGCACTTGTTGTGTTAAAAATTCTGCTATTTTCTCATAAAGTAGTTTTCGTAAGATGTAAGCTCTTATGGAATTTTGTTCTTAAAAGAATTCCCTTATGTCAAGGGATTATTGAAATCAAAGCTGATTTACAGTGCTATATCAATGAGAGACTCCATATGCTGTCCTCCAGGCCATTCATTTTAGCAAATGTGAAAGAAACTCGGTTGTTCAATTGAACATTTGCATAACAGAAGAGAAACATAACTTTGAACGAATTTTGTATATTTATTAAAGTAATTGAAGAAAAAAATTTGATATTAAATAGCTTTTACAGTACTCAATTTTTCTCAATAATTCCTAAACCAGATCAGATAGCGTGACGACTCATACACCAAATTGAAGCTCTGTTGTCAAGGATGTGCTAAAATTGGAGAAAGTTCCCATGTTATGGCACCTAGAAAATGAACGTTTTTTATAAATAAAAAGTTAAAATTTCAACTTTTTCAAACTTTAAAGTCGTGTGATTCCGAAATCTAAACAGATTATAACTAACGTAGATATTCATAAGAAAACCCTTACTCTGAGGTTTCCAAATCATATTTGTTAATGCGCCTATTTTACACAGTCGCGGATTTATACTTAAAATTTCAAAATGTAAAAAAATCAGTCGAAATTGACTTTAAGCCCCTGTAACTCGGAACCTGTTGAGCTGTGAACATGGTCTCCATACAAAAGTTTTGCCTACTCATGAGGGCTTATACAATGGCATATAGCAGTGCACTTTGTTAAGAGACACTCTGTATAAAAAGTAAGTATCAGAGATATTTTCTTTAACAAAGGGCTCGAGAATTATCAGTGCAAACTTCATCAGTGTGTTACAAATGGAAACGAAAAATGAATTATAATACCAGTAAATATTAAATAAATGAATACCAGTAAACATTATTCGCTTAGGAGTGCATTGTTCTCTTAAGAGAAATTTTATTCTCATAAGTCTTGTTTTTAGGCACGGTGATTTTAGTATGTCATTGTCATTTTTTAACCCTAATGAGACTGAGAATTCTTTTTCTTAAAAAAAAGTCTGAAAAATATTTATTGTTTAGAAATTATTAAATTAAAATTAATGTAATGCAAAATTATAGTTTTACTTGAATAAATCAAAGTTTTAGTTGGAATTTATGCACATTAGTATACTTATTTTTTGCTTAACAATTCTTAAATTTTAAAATTTATGTAAAAAAACGAAATACGATATCAAGGGCTAAAAAATATGCATAAAAATTTATTGAATTTTAATTATTTTTAGTTGGCGTTGCTTTTTTTCGAAGTACAATATCAACTTTTATCAATAAAATTTTAATGCCAGCAACTTTTTGATTTATAATCATTGCAAAAAAATTATTTTAATTTCCCATTTTTATAATTTTATGATATTAAATTTTTGAATACAAATATTTATTGATTACATATCATATACGTAAGCATATGTATATTTTATTTCATTTTTGTTAAAAAAGTAATTATTAAAAATGATATATCTATTCATTTTTAATAATTACTTTTTTATAAAGTTACTTTTTTTTATAAAGTTCGAAGTAAAACCGATATATTTATTCTACAATGCGCAATGCATTTCTCTTTCTAATAACATCATTATAAGTGGCTTGCGAGAGTTTTCGTAACTGTTATGTTTCAAAAATTCTTTTAATGGGAGCTTAACTCTTATTAAAATAATTAATAACTCTAGTAATCGCGCTCTTTTGTTCTTAAAACGATCTCACAAGGGTTTTTTAGTATTCTGAAAGACTGAAATTATAAGAATAATATTCTTTAAGAATTCTAAAGATAGCTCTACCAGAACCTTTTGAGATAAATATTGTTACTTGGGATCGGTAGGCCAATAAGTCGGAACGGACCGCCAGTAGAATGGTAGGAACATCCCAACTCCCGAATGGCTTTCCTTAGTTCTCTGCCTGTAGTTGAAGTCAATCTAGAGCCCCGATAGTCACCTCCAAGTAAGAATCGATTTCCTGTCGCGAATAGGAGATGCTTCAAAATATCCGTCTATATGTTATATCCCGATGGACAATATACTAAACCAACGTTGAAGTCCAGCTTGGTAGACTCAATCTTAACCACAACAAGTTGAAACTCCTCAGTTTCTATTTTGGATTTGACATCATGTTTTATGGTTTCCGTAATTAAAACAGCACTACTTCCTCTTGAATGTTAATCAGGGTGAGTTGCTATACAGAATCTGTAACGCAGGATATCCAAGTTTTCCCCCAAGTGCATCACTGACAACAGACATACATCGATATATTTAGCTCTAAGAAAAATCTCCAATTCGTGCCTTCTACTTAGAACGTTATTTGCGTTCCACGGACCTTCGTAGTTAATTTACTGACATTTTTCAAAAATCGCTTTGGAGTTGCTAGATACACGTTAGTGTGTGTATTTTCCATAGTTTTTAGTGGCATTATGCTACCGTTAATTTCCTAAGGTTTTGCATTGTATTTTTGTCAATTTCTTTATTATTCATGTCTTTCTGAGGTTTCTTATTTATATAATTTTCTGCTATTTTTGGATTCACTAGTGAGTATATACCATAATTTTTTACCTTATTTGATGTAGAAGCACTAATCATTTTCGGTGTCCCTTGGATTGATAACTACAAAATCATTCTCATGAAGTGTTAGGAAAATTTGATACAATTCTTCTTGTAGCAATTCTGCTTGTAGCAATGTGACTACCAGGCCGAATATGACTTCATATGTTGGACAATTATTTTCATAAAACTTTTGGAGAGATTATAATGTGATGGTTATGCTCTTGTGGTGTTGATGTCATAGCATCTAAGATTTAATTTTGTTCTTTTTCTAGTTCGTGAACTTGAATTTTGTTTTAGAAATAGAAGTTGGCCTCTAGTATAGAAGTATAATTTTTTAATAGCCCCCGTGTGTTATGACTACTTAACTTTGCATCATCAATTCTGTTTTCTAATTCTTTAGCTCTATTTTGGTCTAGAATGCCAAAAAGAATATTTGACACCTTTCCAGCAAAGTAGAATGGTGATCGACGTACTCGTTCTGATAGTGATCCATAACCAGTTTTATGTTGAAGAAGTTCGATTTTTTCTTATAATCATTTCTGCTCAGAAATATATTGATTTAGTACGAGGCATTGACTAGGTTTAAGCAATGATAAGCAATTCGTTAAAAAAATATCAATATTCATTGTAGATCTTTTAAATTTTGATAACAAGAGGTCAAATCATATGAACGACGAACTGCTACTCTACATCAATAAAATGTATTTCCCTATGCCTTCAGAGTATACTGCATTATTTTTAAGTGCATTATGAGTGACAGAGTATAGGGATGAAACCTTAGGTAGGACTATTGATGTGAGCAAAATTTAAATCTATTTTTCAACGTTGAATTAGCTTCCTTATACGAATCGAGGTTGGGTTAATAGTAAACTTGCTTCGTTTACTTACTTATGATAACTTATGTAAGGTCGGACGTTTTCTAGATGTTTTGTTATTGTTAGCTTCACTGTTCTGGACAGATGTTACAGCGACATTACTTGATAATGTAAGTTGTGTCGTAGAGGTGCGGTTTGTGCTTTATGGGTTGTTATAATGTGGCAGAGTAGGGCCGGGCCTTGGCTTGACTTCAACTGTATCGTGACTTGATACTACTCTATGTGATAAACAAAATTTTGAAAAAAGTGACATACAAATGCAAAAACGGAAAAGTAGATGTGAATCATATAATCATATGATTATATCTTAATCATAAAATCATAAACGATCATGGTTGACCGAATTTCTTTTAAGCAGTGTCTGTAATAAGTCTCTATTTTTCCGGAACCAGGACTCGAATATACATAATTTAACAATGGTATTCATGGATTTTGCTGAATTACTAAATACAACAAGAAAAATTTTGAAAGCGCAGCCGCCCCTTTATCCTTGCGCTAAAAGTATGGTCTCAGAAAAGCGGAACCACTTTCTGGAACTTTTTTGATTCTTTGTTATATTTTTATTTTCTAACTTCAGGGTCGGGAAGTATGCTTTTTAAATTAAGGCAATAAGAGTTAGATTGCACTTAAATTAGAGCAAGTGTTCTATAGAAAAATTTTGTACAGATTAAAATATATTTAGTTTAAATATTTTTACATTATCTCAATATTACTTCAAAATTAATCGGGTGGGCGATCACTACTTTGTTTTGACAAATTGGCTGTCGTTCGTTTTGCATTATGCGTCATGTTATAGTAGCACTACCAATATATAAACATCCTAATCTCAATTATAGTTTTACTATGGGAAATAAAATAAAACAATTTTTGATCTGTAACGGGAAAGTTAGGGCTCCAACTGCAAAAATTATGTGTCAAAATTTGTTTATCAATTTATGAAATATTGCCAAAATGTAAGAATGCTGTTTTAGGTATTTGTTGTGTTTAACGAAAAAGTTAAAAGTTAATTTTAAAAAAAAGTTACTGTATTTGAAATTTTAAGAAAGTTGATACAAATGAAAGTAAAGAGCCTGTTCCTACAACTAGAAAATGCCTTTAAAAATGCCTTATGAAAAATTTTAACGCAATATATACATAGATATATACAAGGATTTTAAAAATGCTAAAGCTTATGCTACGTTTTGGAATAAAGGTTTTCATTATATTATATATATATAGCTACTTCTCAGGTGGTAAAAAGTAAGGGTACTTCTAGAAGGGCTAGAGACATGGGACGAAAGGCATTAGATAGAGTTTTGCCTCTAGGGGCCCAGAAAAATCTGATATTGGAACTTTTTAGCCCCGAAATAGCTCTATTTTAAGATTTCCTGAAAAAATTTTTGTATAACAAAAGCACGTTTTTCTTTTATACTTTTTATAATTAGAAACACAAACCAAGATATAAATGATATGTTTTACGTTATTCTTATTATTAGAAACACAAACCGAGAAATAAATAATATTTGAAAATATAATGATCTCACATATTATTGGTTCGGATAATCGAATTAATCTTAACGTAAATAAATGTCAGCTTTTATCAGACATCAGATGTTTTGTGACATCTGAATATTAATATTTCATTTGTTATTGTTTTGAACATTACGTTTCGTCAGCAAGCTTTAAAAAAATATACATACAGAATATGCGTACGTATGTAGTTAGAATTTTATTTTTATTGTTCCAAACGAAAAACTGTAAAATGCTAAATTTTAATACATTCACATGTACATACATATATTTGAATAAAATTATTATTTTGTTTTTGCCTAAACTTTTTTTTATTTGAAAAATTACATTCATATATTTGAATAAAATTATTATTTTATTTTAACCTAAACCTTTTCTTTGTTTGAGAAATTTATTTCTATATGTTCACCCGCAGTTTTAAAAAAATAGGTATATATTCATAATTACGTATGTTTGTATTAATAATTTTATTTCTAATTATGCATACATATTCATATATACATACATACATATATTTGAATAAAATTATTATTTTGTTTTTGAATAAACCTTTTCTTTATTTATAAATTCAATCCTATATGTTCACTCACAGTTTTAAAAAAACAGGTACCCATTCATAATTATGTATGTTTATATTAATAATTTTATTTCTAATTGTCCCAACAGCAAAATTTCAAAATTTTCCATTCTAATACATTCATATGTACATAAGTTCATATGTTGGAACGAAAAATATTAAAATCTTCAATTCTAAAACATTCACATATACATACATACATATATTCATATATACATACATACATATTTGAATAAAATTATTATTTTGTTTTTGCCTAAACCTTTTCTTTCTTTGAAAAATTACATTCATATATACATATATATATTTAAATACAATTATTATTTTATTTTAACCTAAACCTTTTCTTTATTTGAGAAATTTATTTCTATATGTTCACCCGCAGTTTTAAAAAAATAGGTATATATTCATAATTACGTATGTTAGTATTAATAATTTTATTTCTAATTATGCATACATATTCATATATACATACATACATATATTTGAATAAAATTATTATTTTGTTTTTGAATAAACCTTTTCTTTATTTATAAATTCAATCCTATATGTTCACTATCAGTTTTAAAAAAACAGGTACCCATTCATAATTATGTATGTTTGTATTAATAATTTTATATCTAATTGTCCCAACAGCAAAATTTCAAAATTTTCCATTCTAATACATTCATATGTACATAAGTTCATATGTTGGAACGAAAAATATTAAAATCTTCAATTCTAAAACATTCATATATACATACATACATATATTCATATATACATACATACATATTTGGATAAAATTATTATTTTGTTTTTGACTAAACCTTTTCTTTATTTGAGAAATTAATTTTTGTATGCTTACCCCCATGATATAATAATTATGCGTTTAAAATTTATTTCTATATATTCTACAGTTTTGAATATTATTCAATTCAAATAGAAACCTTAAAAAAATTACTCAGGAAGCTTTAAAAAAATATACATATGTACATATTTATGTACTTAAAATTTTTGCGAATTTTTCCAAACTATTATAAAAATGTCTTTTTGGAAATTTTCTTTAAACTTTTATAATAACATTTATATGTTATATATTAAAAAAAAATAAAACACAAAATTTAAATAAAATAAAAAAAAAATTTTTTAAAATAATCTAAAAAAAGAAAAATACGGCAACATCCAGGCAAGCATTGATCCAATAACCTTCTGGCTATGAGACTACCACGCTACCCACTAGGCTACGCAGCACCTTGAATTTCCCTTAATAATTTTATATATTATTCATATTTCGTATAATTCATCAAAAACCATCATATTTTACATTATATATACATAGCTACTTCTCAGGTGGTAAAATGTACGGTTACTTCTGGAAGGTCTAGAGACATGGGACAAAAGGCATTAGATAGAGTTTTGCCTCTAGGGTCCCAGAAAAAGTAAGAATTCCACCGTCCTACCCCTTCACCCCCTCCCAAGATGTTTTGTAACCGTTTTTTACAAAATGGTACTACATCCTGTAGGGGTAATTTTTTACTTACTTTTGGAAGTATTAATATTGTATATAAGTTCATTTTTGGAAGTGTGAGTTATAACAAAAAGTGAAAACTTTCTTAAGAAAATTGTAATGTTTTAATAAAATCTACATTGTTTTATGATAAGTGTGTACATATGCATTTAGTTATGCATTCTTTTCGCGATCTGTTGCAATATTTATTAGAAAGCAAAACATAAGTTTACATTAAATTCCTTGACAATATATTTTTAGGGTAAAATTTTATAAGAAAATGTTATTCTATTGCATTAAACTTTTTACAAGTAGGGTATTTTCAAAAAAAAATATTTAGAACGGAAACTCGCTGATATTGATTTGGTAAGGGTGAAGGTTTTTTAATTTCATTTTAAAAAAAATAAAATTATCAGTGAAAAAAAGTTCTTCTGGCAAATCGGATTTTTCAGGGTTCGAACCTGAGACTTTTCGCGTAGAAATCGTATGCAATACGTATTACCCTATATACGTTAGTATTGGTGTTAACTCATTCTACAGTCACGCGTTTTATTCGCATGTATTATAAACTCCAAATACATACGTGCATGAATTGTAGTAGCAAGTTAATTCATGCGTATACAATAATTTATGGCTTAAAGTGTTTATTGTAAAAGGTATTTTACGATTTTATGCGACATAACTCAAAGTGAAGTTTTAAAATAAAATACTTAAAAGGTATTAGATTTCAAAGGAACTAATTATTTGTTTAATTATTTATTTTTGGGTAATTATTTTTCAGGAGTTTTTTATTTTAAGTTTTAAGTTTAATCTTATTATTTATCAGGAAAAAACATATCTATATGTATATTACGGGTGTGTTTTTGAAGAAATAAAGTAAACTTAAAATATCTCAGCCACAGAATGGAACACAATTTCAAAACTACAGGCATAATACTTGCAAGGCTTGCAATGCAAGCACACACGACTAGTTATCTATATACTACTTCTCAGGTGTCAAAAAGTACGGGTACTTCTAGAAGGTCTACACACATGGGACAAAAGGCATTAGATACGGTTTTGCCGCTAGAGCCCCAGAAAAATCTGACATTGGAACTTTTAAGCCCCAAAATAGCTTTTTTTTTAAATTTTCTTTTATACTTTTTATAATTAGAAACACAAATCAAGACATAAATTATACGTTTTACTTAATTATTAGAAACACTTTATTATTATTAGAAACATGATAAATCTGTTTTAAACAGACTTTCCCAGGTGCTTAAAAGAAAAAGCCAAGAATTTTCGGCAAAATACGAAAATTATGTAAAGAACTGATGAAAGAGACCGATCAGGTACGCTCCTCCACTGATAAAAGCAAATGGCAGTTGGGCGAGGAGCATCATAGAGAAGGCCGAATTGTTTGCTGATCACTTGGAAAACATATTCACGCCAAACGGAATAACCTCAGATGAGGGTTTGGTAGAACCTATCGCAAATGAAGCAGACAGCATAGCTCCACTTACTCAATTAGAGGTTGCGGAAGAGATAAGATCCCTGAAGTTGAAAAAATCGCCAGGTTTTGATCTTATTACTGTGGAAGTACTGAGAGAGCTACCAGACGAGGCATTTGAACATCTGACGAAAATCATGAATGCGGCTATGGATTTAAGGTATGTTTCTTGTGCTTGGAAAGTCGCGGAGGTAATTATGGTGCCGAAACCCGGGAAATCCTTGAGGGAAACAAAGTCTTACAGGCTCATTTCACTGCTACCAATGATGTCTAAGCTTGTTGACAAGCTGCTATTAAGGAGATTGAAGCCAGTAATAGAAAATAGGGGCCTAATACCAAACCATCAATTTGGTTTTAGAAGAAACCATTCTACAATAGACCAGGTCCATAGAATAACTTATTTAGAATTAAACAAGATGCTGAATACTCCACGCTAAGAGAAATAAAGGCAGGTGTGCCTCAAGGCAGTATATTGGGCCCAACGTTGCATCTGCTTTACACGAATGATTTGCCGCATATAGAAAATTCTACGATAGCCACTTTTGCTGACGATACTACAATATTGGCAGTAGGAGCGAACATTGACGGTTCGACAAAAAAATTACAGGAGGCAATTAACAAAATAAGCCAGTGGAATAGAGATTGGAGGGTGAGGTTGAATGAAGCAAAATCGGTTCACATAAACTTCACCAATCGGAAAATAGTGAATCCACCACAAATTAACGTAAATAGAATGAACGTAGCGATCCATAACTCAACAAAATTTGTAGGAATGACTTTAGATGTGAAGCTAATGTGGAATAGCATATAAATAAGAAACACATAAAATTAGACAATAAATATAGAAAAATTTATTGGCTCCTAGGTCGTAAGTCCAATTTGGCAATTGATAATAAAATATTGATTTATAACCAAATCATTAAACAAACCTTCCAGAAAAAAGTTCTACGGGGCACGGTAAATGCGCCATGGTATATGCGTAATAGTGATATCCACAGGGACTTAGTAATTCTTTTGGTTGTAGGAGTTGTGCTACAAAGCATAGGGCTCGTCTAGAACATCATGTAAATATGGAAGCAGCTCGGCTGCTAGACAATGCCGTTACGACAGAAAGACTTAAACGAACAAGGCCATTCGATTTAACACGAAATACCAATTTCCTTATGGAAGGTATTTAATTGCTGCACAGAAAAACCAAGTTAGCGCGGAGGTAATAGTTGGTCTGTAGGACCAGTTTTATCCGTTCAGAATTTAGGTGATTTTTTAGGGTAGGAGTCACGCTCACCCACTGTCGGAGGAAAAAGGCAGATAGAGCCGTCCTTCTTCGTCTTTCGAGATTTTTTTACCTAGTAGAAAAAAAAAATTTAGAAACACAAACCGAGAAATAAATAATATTTGGAAATATAACGATCTCACATATTTTTGGTTCCGAAAATCGAAATAATTTTAACGTAAATAATTATCAGCTTTTATCAAAGACATCAAATGCTTTGTGGCATCTGAATATTAATGCTTTATTTGTTATTGTTTTGAATATTATGTTTCGTCAGTAATCTTTAATGTAATTTCGTCAGTAATCTTCAAATATATGTACATACATATATTTGAATGCAATTATTATTTTGTTTTTTTGCCTAACCCTTTTTTTTATTTGAAAAAGTTATTTTTTTTACAAGCTCACCCACAGTTTTAAAAAAATAGGTATACATTCATAATTACGTATGTTGTACTCAAAATTTTATTTCTAATTATTCAAACGGAAAATTTTAAAATGTTCAATTCTAATACATTCATATGAACGCACATACAATTCAATAAAAATATTATTTTATTTATGCCCAAACCTTTTCTTTCTTTGAAAAATATATTTCTGTATGTTTACCCCCACGACTTAATAATTATGTGCTTAAAATTTATTTTTGTATGCCAAACCACAGTTTTGAATATTATTTAATTCATATAGAAAGCTTAAAAAAATTAGTTAGGAAGCTTGAAAAAAAATCTACATACATATTTATGTACTTAAAATTTTTGCGAATTTTTCCAAACTATTATAACAATATTTTTCTGGATATTTTCTTTAAACTTTTATAATAATATTTATCTGTTATATATTTAAAAAAAATAAAAGAAAAAATTTAAACAAAATAAAAAAAATTTAAAATAATCCAAAAAAAGAAAGTCACAACAATATCCAGGCAAGCATCAAACCAACAACGTTCTGGTTATCAGACTACCACGCTACCCACCAGGCTACGCAGTGCCTTAAATTTGCTTTTATAATTCTATATTTTATTCATATTTCGTATAACTCTTCAAAAACTATCCAATTTTACATTATATATATATATAGCTGCTTCTCAGGTGTCAAAAAGTACGGGTACTTCTAGAAATGCTGGAGACATGGGACAAAAGACATTAGATAGGGTTTTGGCTCCAGCGTCTCAGAAAAAGCATTAATTCCACCCACCCTCTTTGTGTGTTTTTGAAGAAAAACAAGTAAAAACGTTTCATTCGATATAAACCGATTGAATTATACCCTGCACCTTTCGTTATTGTGTAGCAATTACTCGAACCGGTGAAATCATTCTATAGAAACTTCACGGATACGTCTGATCTATAATTGGACATCCGACTGCCAAGTTTCATAAATCTGATTTTATAGTTTTTCCAAATTTTTAAAATTAGCTTTTGGAGTTGTATGGCAAGTACCCGAACCTGTCAAGCAATTCCATCAAAACCTCACAAATATATCTGATCTATAATCGGACACACAACTGCAGTTTCATGAATCTGACTTTATTATTTTTCCAAATATTAAGAATAAGCTTTTAAACTTGCATGGGATCTACTCGAACCTGTCAAGCAATTCCACCAAAACATAAGAAATATATCTGACCTATAACTCGATATACAACTGCCAAGTTTCATGAATCTGACTTTATTATTTTTCCAAATATTTAAAATAAGCTTTTGGAGTTGTTTGGCAAGTACGCGGACCTGTCAAGCAATTCCACTAAAACTTCACAAATATATCTGACCTATAATCGGACACACAACTGCCAAGTTTCATGAATCTGACTTTATTATTTTTCCAAATATTAAGAATAAGCTTTTAGACTTGCATGGGAGCTACTCGAACCTGTCAAGCAATCCCACCAAAACTTTAGAAGTATGTCTGAACTATAATCGGACACACGACTGCCAAGTCTCATGAATCTGACTTTATTATTTTTCCAAATATTTAAAATAAGTTATTAGACTTGTATGGGAGCTACTCGAATCTGTCAAGCAATTCCACCAAAGCTTCAGAAATATATCTGATCTATAACTCGACACACAACTGCCAAGTTTAATGAATCTGACTTTATTATTTTGCCGAATATAAAAAATTTGCTGTTGGAATTGTATGGCAGCCGCCCGAACCGGTGCAGTTATTCCGTTATAATTTTTAGAGCATGTGTAGAATATAATTGGACACACATATACAAAATTTTATATTTATAGCTTTATTAGTTTTTAAAATATTTAAAATAAACTCTTTGAGTTGTATGGCAGCTACCCGCATCCGTTGTCCGAATTAGTCCAATAACAATAGGGTTCGTCCTTGGCACAAAAGAAAACACTTGTGAAAGTTTGGTGTCGATTGCGTTACTCGTTTTTGAGTTATCGTGCGATCGGACGAACGGATGGACGGACGGACGGACTTGTCTAAATTGTAGAATTTTACGCTGAGCGAGAATATATATATATGTCCATATCGCGGATGACTCTTTCAAGTAGTTACAAACTCCATACCAAAGTTAACATACAATTCAGGAAGTGCAGGGTATAAAAAGTAAACTTAAAATAACTCACACACAGAATGGAACATAATTTCAAACTACAGGCATAATATTTGCAAGACTTGCAATGCAAGCACACACGACTAGTTTAATTATGTGTACATTATATTTTAAAAAGTATACTTATTTTATTTTATAAAAAATATAGAATTTTTGCGAAAATTAAATTACTAGCAATTCAACCATGTTTATTATATGTTAATTTTATTTGACATACAGTAATCATTGTTCAAGAGGTTTCATCAAACTGTTTCGAGTTTAATACTTATTAAATTTTGCATTTTAAGCTAAATTTTTAAGTCACGGCAACTTCCTAAAAAGTTTACTCTAACATTCTCTTAAATCGTAAAATAGATTAACTAAATTTTTCGCAAATCTGTGATTGTTAGACAAAGTAAAAAATTTGAAAAAGTCATAAAAAAGTAAAAACATAGTTTTTGGTGTCCCATTTCCAAAAAAGACTTTACTGTAAATTCCTCACCAAAAAAAGTTCAAAAGTAGAATTTCAAAAAAATCCGCTAATTATATATTACATGTACTAAAAAAGTGTAAAACTGATCAGATAGAAAAATATACCTGGCAACAACATCAAAATTTTCAAATTGTTTCTATTTTCAAAATTATTCAAGTGGAACATAATTTTTCAAAAGTTTGAAATTTCAAAGTTGTTAAATTGTGTTTGTGTGAAATATTTTCATACATGAAATTTATTTAGTTTTTTTAATAATATTAGCATATTTGACAATTTAATTTTTATGAAATAAATCGTATTTAAAAATGCCATTTATTATAGTCGAAACTGTCGAATGGAAATGACGAGAAGTTGTGATCAGTTGTGCCCCATTCGTGAGTTAGTACATATGTAGAGGCCAATGGTTGATACCAATTGCGTTGGCCAACAACAAAGCGAGCGGCAATTTTAGAAAAGGTGTTGGCGGTAGAAAGTAAAATGGATTTGTTTTACTTGTCATAATACATATATACTTGTTATACAAATATTATGAGTATAAAAATGGTGTTTACTAAAAGATTTCGGTTTTGTTGTTTTTCCAACATTAACGTTTTTACAATTCACAAAATAATTTGTAAATCAAATAATAAATATAATAAATTTTGGCAGTCAAGCACAAACATTTTTAAACAAACAGTTTCTGTAGAGAGATTCTCGATTAGAGTTCCATTCTTGTGGGATCCACTTTTAATTACACATTTATTTTTAGCTACAACGTCATTTAAATTCGGTTCCCTCAAATAATTGGGCGTATAGAAATTTGTTCAATACTATGTGGGAGACTTTATATAATTTAAGTTCTAATACCGAAATATCGTCGGTAAATGTATTCTTTAATTAAAATATAAAAACAGTACTTTAAATTGATAGCTTGAAAATTTCTTATATATCCAACCGCTTCAGATAATTTAATATATTTTTGTTTCTGATTCACTATTTTAAATTTTAAAACTTCGTAAGATAATTTTCAAAATTCTGACATTATCAGACAACCTCAAATGGAAGACATACGAGTATATTGAGATTAAAGCACGGTCACTCATTTGGTCTTAAAAAAGCTCATTTATGAGAATATTTTGTCCTATATTGAATATTTCTTTTCAATTTATAAATTCTTTTTATTTTTGACAATTTGGCTAAGGCAACAAGAGCTATTTATTGTTTTGAAATATAAGTATTAATTACCTAAGAAATGTTTACATGAAAATTATTAATTATAATTTTCAGGGATTGTTTCGACTATGATTTTTTTATGATATTACTATATAAGCAAATTAACTTATTTTTAGCACTTCTCCAAAAAATTTTTGAAAAAAAGTGCTTATTAGCTTCACTCTGTCCGTCCGTCCGTCCGTCTGTCCGTGTGTCTGTTTACAAAACTTCTACACCCTTGAAGATAGAAACCTGAAATTTTGTATGTACATTGATCTTTAATAGAAACTTATTTCCGTAGAACAAAATTTTTACCTATCTCCCCCTCTCTACAAGTTATACCCCCCAAAACCCTAAAAATGACCTTTTTTAGCTATTTGTTGCAATGAAACCATAAGCATTTTTTAAATTTTGCAAAAGCAGAAAGGCAGCGGCTTGCTTTTTAATTATAGTTAAACTTTAGAAAAACAAAATGGCCGTTCAAATTTACCGTTATCTAAAGTCTTTTTTTTTTCAAATTTTTGATTTCATTTTTCTTCTACACCCCAGCCTGTAATAGCTTGAAATTTTAGGAGCTTTTAGACAATAACCAATAGTTTATTTCGTTAGAAGAAAATTTTTTTCCATCTCCACCCCCTCTCAAGCTATCGCCTCTTGAAATTTGAAAAATTTTAATTTTTGACACCCTATATTTCCGAAACCGCAAGCTTTTTCAAATTTCTATAAACGCAAAAAGCTAACGGTGAATTCCATGACATTAAAAAATATAATTATTTTTCTTAACTTACACAATTTAACCTTAAAATCGAGCATTATGTTAACCCCTCATTATATTAATTTTTGCTTTATTTCAAAGACTGCATATATGCATCATCCTAAATATATGCAATCCTAGAAATAGTTTTATATATGAATGAAAATAACTTTAATAGTGTGATAGGTATCCACAGACTGTATTTAAAAAAAGAATTTTCACTTGTTGAAGGGAAAAGTGCTACAATACAAACCATTGGTTTGACCCAACTTTATTATTTTTAATTTGATATAATCTACATTCACCGGTATAAAGAAGTAGAAAAGAAGATTTTAATTTTTATAAGTACGATTTTATTTTTATGTTTTGTTTTTTATCTTATTTGTTACTTTATCATTTTTTGTTTTTTTTTCCACATTAAGTAATTCATAAATTAAAAATTGCCTCAAGTTGAATGTGCATTTAAATACGTATTTTTCTTTAATAGACTTAAATATTACTTGTTTTTAAATTTAATTTAAATTTCAGTACTGCAATAAAATACAAAAACTTAAAAAAAATAAACTAGCTTTCGTTTTTGTAAATAACTTTCTGTTATAATTCATACCTTGGAATAAAAAAAGTATCACTTTGACAAGAAACTTTAGTCATTTTGCATTTAACTTCATTTAATAAAAATTTTTTTTATTTCTGCACAGTTTGATTTAAACCCATTTAAGTATAAAGAAACCAATGGATAGACGAAAAAATCTTCTTAATATTTTAAACTGGAACCTCTTATATAAATAACTCCGTTTTTCTCAATAGCACTTTTCTTTCTCATATTTTTTTTTTGTCAAAAACCATTTGTTGCCCACGACAAAAACCAGTAAATCAACCTTGTCAGTAACCTTCTGAGAATCATCAAGCCATGGTCTGCTATCAGCCAAAATATCACTGTTTTCAATACAGCTTCTAGAAGCTGATAAAACATAAGTTTTTGCGCATGAAATTCTGATTTCGGTTGGTATCTTCTTTCTTTGGCAGTAGAAAGAATTTCAATAAAATTTTTTTTTATTTTTCTATCAAATCCGCTGCTGCTTTTAATTTTTTTCTAAATTTTGGTATATTTGTCCATTAAATATTATTTTTCTGCAGGTATTTTTAAATATCTATAAAATATCACGCACAATTAAATGTGAAACAGTGTTCAAACTAAAAATAAAAGTCAAATGACTCTTACAGAGCGATACAGTAACACCACAAACATTACAAAAGCTATATAATTGTAAATTTAGTGTTTCCAACAATTTGAAATTCCTATTGACGCACTTGTAATAAATCATCTGAAAAATAAAAGGTTTTCAAAAATTATTCTTGTAATAAAATTATTGTCACTGTTATAGGAATACTGTAACAAGGTTATTGTTGTTCTCACAATACTGTTGTTAAAAAAACATTTTTGAATTTGTTATAGGACCCCGCAACATTACACTTATAACAACATTATTTACACATTTGAGGAAACTCCTATTACAGCAATTGTTGGCAAGAGTTATAAAAACAGTTTTATAAATATAATTTTCCGCTTATAAGAAGAAAACATCTCTATAGAACCAAAAGTTTTGCTTGGGAGTGTTAAAAGAGCCTTATAACACGATTTCCAAAATTTAGCGCACTAAAATGTTACGTGGGACTGCTGCCCATTTTTGAGTAATACTCATGTCTTTGAATTTTGACATGAGTACATTTTGTGATGCTCTTTACAAATTAGGCATTCTTTTACCTTCATCACGCTGTGATACATTTGCTTGTTTCGTTTTTCATGTTTTGTTTTTGTTGTCGGGCCTCCTAAAGTTGTGAACGCCTGAAACCTTGTTTCCAGAAACTGTAACTTTGGGATTTTCTTGGAGTTTGATGCCTGTTGATCCTTGAATTTTCCTTACGTATGTTGTAGTATCCAACTGTTATTAATTCCCACGCAGTAACGTGATTTTCGTTAGTTGCTAGCAGATGTTTTGTTAAGATAATTGGCTCTCGCGACAATAAACTTTTGAGATAATAAATTTTGAGATAATAAGCGAATTGAATAGGTTAAAAAAGCTGATCCATGAGTCATACTTCCCGTTGAACGTTGGAATGTTAATTTGAGATAGTTTCGCCTGGTTTTCTTGTGCTCTTGTGGACTAACCAGATTGAATTTACTTCTGCATATGCTCTCTAATTCTTGTAGCGATTTCCTGATGTTCCCACATTTTCGAAATGCTCACCTTTAAGGTATTCTGATCCTTCTTTATTTGCCGCATGGGAAATGATGTCATCATTTGTTTTAATGATATCTTTCCAGCAAGTGGTCAACGTTTCAAGATACTGTACGCACGCTGTAACACAGTTGTTTTGTTGCATTCATTTGTCTACCATATTGATAACTCCGTAAAGCATTTTTATTTTACTATGTTGCGCTTTGTAACGCTCTATGTCTATAAAATCATCAAGGTTTAACTGAGCTTCTCCATTCTTGTTCTTTTCTAAATCACCGTTCGTCTCATTGTCTTCTTCAACCTGTTTTTCACTTTTGTGTTGGCTTGCGCTTTGAGCTGTTACCGTGCTTGTTAGTCGGTCTTGTAGGTTGTCCTTGAGTTGCTTCATCTTGTTATAGTATTCAGTTTTGAAATATGTGTGTTATTTTGTTATTAAGATGCTAAATTGATTCCATAGTTTGTTAAGTTTATCTAGCCTAGCGTCTAGACACTATGCTGTCTTTCTTGAAGCTGGATCTTTCTTAAAATTAATCAGTAACTTTTCTATATCTTCTCATAACTCCTTCTGTTTAGCAGCAGTTTCATCCAAATTTAAATTTTGTGGGAGTTTTTTTTTTGTGTTTTTTTCTTTGCTTAATTGAAATACTCCTTGTTGCTTGTTAATTAATTTATTTATTAAAAGTCTGGCCTATTTATACAAAAATGATATCACTCAAAATTATTATTTCCCACAGATATAAACTAGTACGCAATTTTATGCATTTATAAAATTAATAATTTTCCCATGTAAACTTACGTATCATTTAGGTTTCAAATTTACTTAAAGCAATATTAACAAACAAAATATATGTAATTTGACTCCTACTAAAATATTGTGAGAAAGTTATGTATGGGAAAATATTTACATTAACTAACTAGAACATTTGCCAATACATGTGCGTTAATATTTAGTTTTGACAAATTAGAATTTTAGTAATTTTGATAATTTAAATATATGGGGAAATAATAATAAAAAAAAAGTAAATTCATAATAATTAATTATTGTTACACAACAAATTTACATACATGCTTATGTATATACATATGTACTTAAAATTTTTGCGAATTTTTCCAAACTATTATAACAATATTTTTTCGTAAATTTTTCTTAAACTTTTATAACAATATTTATCTGTTATATGTTAAAAAAAATAAAACAAATAAATTAAACAAAGTAAAATAAAAAAAAAACTTAATATTCAGGCAAGCATCGATCTAATAACCTTCTGGATATGAGCTTATTACGCTACCCATATTTCATATAGCTCTTCAAAAATCATTCTATTTTACATAATATATATCTAGTTAATTCTTGGGTGTCAAAAACACGAGCGCTTCTCGAAGGGCTAAAGACACTGTAGGCTTTTCGAGTAGGGCCTCAGAAAAACCAATACTTCTACTCTTCAACCCCTAAAATTCTGCTTTGTGACCACCTTTTGGTAAAATGCTACTACACTTTATGGGGGTAATTAGCACTTTTTCAAAAATTTTTTGAAAAAAAGTGCTTATTATTTTCACTCACTCCGTCCGCCTGTCCGTCCGTCCGTGGACATCTTTACAAAACTTCTACACCCTTGGAAATAGAAAACTGAAATTTAATATGCACATAGATCTTTACCAGAAACTTATTTCCATAGAAGAAAATTGTTATCTATCTCCCTCCCTCTAGAAGTTATACCTCCCCAAAACCCTAAAATTGCCAATTTTTTAACTATTTATTGCAAAAAGCTAATTGCAAATTCTATAACATTAAAAAATATAAGTATTTTTCTTAACTCACGGAGTTAACCCTTAAAATGGAACATAATGTTAACCCCTCTTTAAATTAATTTTTGCTTTATTTCAGAAACTTCATAAATCTGAATATATGCAATCCTAGATGTTCATCCTATATGTCAATCCTAAATATATGTAATCCTAGAAATAGTTTCGTATTTGAATGAAAATAATTTAATAGAGTGGCAGGTATACATAGACGGTATTTGAAAGCCGTATTTTCACTTGTCGAAGGGAAAAGTATAATACAAACAATTGGTTTGGCCCAACTTTATTTTTATTTACTTTTGGTAATATAAATATTCTATATAAATTGATTTTTGGAAATGTGAGTTATAACAAGAAGTGAACACTATCTAAAGAAATTCGTTAATGTTAAAACATAGTAGGTTTTATAATAAGTATGTACGTATACATTTTGCTGCAAAATATATTAGTAAGCAAAACATAAATGTACTCGTACATTAAATTTCTTGACAATATGTTTCTATGACAAAATTTGATAAGGAAATGTTATTTTTTTGCATTAAACTTTTACAAATAGGGTAATTTCAAAAAAACATTTAGGGGCGAAAATTTGCTGATATTGATTTGTAAGGGTGAAACTTTTTTAATTCGATTTGAAATAAAAACAAAAAAAAAAATAAATTTATTAATAAAAAAAAAGTTCATTTGACAATTCATATTTTTCAGGGTTCGAATCTGAGACCCCTTGCATATAAATCGTTAGCTATATTCATTACCCTAAATATTAGTGGTATTAGCCTTTATCAAAGACATCAGATGTTTTGTGGCATATTTGCTATTATTGTTTTGAGTATTGCATTTCATCAGCAAGCTTTAAAAAAGTAATATTCTATAAAAATGTATGTACGTATGTACTTAAAAATTCATTTCTTATTGCTCGAACGAAAAAATTTTAAAACGCTAAATTCTAATGCATACATAATGTAACGTAAATACATATTATTTGAATATAATTATTATTTTGTTTATGCCTAAACTAATTTCATATATATCTATCAGGCCTCTAAGCTGAAAATATTTTCCGAAATTTTAAATCGGAAAAAAATGCAAACAATTCTTAATGTTTTATGTTTTTGAAGTATTACGATTGAAATATTTTTTTATTTTTTTGTGAAATTTTTAAGAATTCTTTATGAATCTAATTTTATTTAGCATAGTTTAAAAAGTAATCTAAATTATAATTATTATTTTTTTGATTTTTCCTTCAATTTATTTTCAAATTCTATTTTTTATTCAATAATTTGTCCAAAATATTATAACATAGCAATATTATTTTTGGAAATTTTTCTTACTCTTTTATAAGAATCTAATTATTATATTATACTAGAATTAATAATTGTATCTGTTACATATTAAAAAAAATTAAACAAAAATATTTAAAAAAAAATAAAATAAAAAAAAAACTTTAAAATTATCCAAAAAAAGAAAAATACCACAATATTCAAGAAAGCACGGATCTAATAACCTTCTGGGTATCAAACTATCACGCTACCCTCTAGGCTACGCAATGCCTTGAATTTACATTTTTATTATATTGACATTTTGTATAACTCTTCAAAAATCATCCTATTTTACATTATATACTCGTATATACCCTACTAAAAAGTGCGGATTTTTCGAGAAGGGCTAGAGAATTGGGACAAAAGGTATTAGATAGAGTTTTTTAAGTAGTATCACACAAAAATCTTATATTGGAACGTTTTAGCCCCGAAATTTCCCCATTTTAAGATTTTCTGTAAAATTTTTTGTATAACAAGAGCACGTCTTTAAGCACTTTCCCAAAAAAATTTTGAAAAAATTGCTTGTTAGTCCGTTTTGTAAACATGTCCCGTCCGTGCGTGACCATGTTTACAAAACTTCTACAAACTTGAAGATAGAAATCTGAAATTTTATATGTACATAGATCTTTCTTTGTACATAGCTTTCTCCCCCGTCTAAAAGTTACGAGTATACAAACCTAAAACCCTAAAACTGGCATTTTTTAATTATTTATTGCCGTGAAACCGTAAGCATGTTTCAAATGTTGCAAACCCAGAAATATAGTGGCTGGCTTTTTTTACTGCGGAATACTATATGTAAACTTTGGAAAAACAAAATGGCTCTTAAAACTTACCATTACCAAAAATCCGATTCTTCCAAATTTTTGATGTCGTTTTTCTTCTAGACCATAGGCTGTAAGTTTGAAGTTTTAACAGCTTTTAGGCTCTAATAAATAGTTCATTTCGTTAGAAAAAAGTTTTCTTCCTCCTTCACCCCATTTCAAGCAATTAACCCTTAAAATTGATTATTATGTTAACACTTCTTTAAATTTATTTTTCTTAATTTATAAGACTAGATAAATCGCTCATCCTAAATATATACAATCCTTAATTAAATAGTTTCGTATATGAATAAAAGTTTAAAATTTTAATAGTCTAGTAGGTATACCTTTGATAGATTGATTAATACTGCATCTAAGTATTTACGCTTGTTGAAGAGAAAAGTGCTACACCACAAACCATTGGTTTGAACCAACTTTACTCTTTTGCACTTAGAAGTTGTTTATCTCAAGTTCGGCTGAACCAATTTTGATGAAATTTTATAAGTTAGTTTATTTTGGTACGGATTGATCAACATTTAGGATATATTAGACCTCGGGAATTGGACCCTTTAAGAGGGCTGTTTTACATTTTTGAATATTTTAAAGAAAATATTCAACAGATTTACTTAAAATTTCATACATGAGCTTCATTTGACCATACGCAAAACCTCCTAACTTTTGGAAGAAGTCAGATGTCAGCAACTGGACTTTTAATTTGAAATTTAATGTTTGAATTCCGGGTTTTAAAACAATGAATCTATAAATTTTTTGGAAAGATGGGGCTCGGAAACCAATCTGGGTGTCTTTTTATATTTTTTACCATATATCCGGAACGAATGAATGAAATTTATTAAAATTTTATATTTGAGTTCTTGTTGTTACCAAAAAGTACTGACGAACTTTTTGTATAATTCGGACGGCAGAAAATGAAACTCTACTAAAAATTCACATGTTTCTAGGTATGTTTACTTAAAGTTTATTAGTGCCTTTAGAATTGTAAAGAAGAGTTTAAAACATATTTTCATAGTCTTCTGGAATTCTTTTACTAATCTAGACAATATACATTACGTTCGGTTATGTGCTGATCACATCAGATTTTTTGTAATTATTTTTTAAAGACCTTTACTTATTTTAAGTTTTATCTTATTATTATTAAAAAACATATCTATATGTATATTACGGGTATGTTTTTAAAGAAAAAAAATAAAATTAAAATATATCACACACAGATTGGAACATAATTTCAAAACTACAGATATAATACTTGCAAGGCTTGCAATGAAAGCACGCAAATCTAGTATATATATGTGGCTACTTCTGAGCTGTGAAGAAGTGCGCCTACTTCTAAAAGTTCTAACGTCAGAAAAATTTGATGTTAGAGCTTTTTAGCCCCGAAATAGCTCTATTTTGAGATTTTCTGAAAAAATTTTTGAATAAAAAAAACCTGGTTTTCTTTTATACTTTATATTATTATAAACACAAACCAGAAACTAAATAATATTCGAAATATAAAAATCTCACTCAACAATAGATTTGATAAATGTCAGTTTTTATCAAAGATATCAGATTTTTTTGGCATCTGAATATTAACGCTTCGTTTATTATTCTATGTATAATATAATGTTTCATGAGCAAACTTTAAAAATATATACATACACAACTTATGTACATATGTACTTAAAATTCCAATACGTACATTCTAATATGTACGAGTTCTAATATGTACACACATATATATATACATTCATATATTTGAATAAAATTAATATTTTGTTTCTGCCTAACCTTTTTCTTTTTGAAAAATTTATTTCTATATATGTTTGTATGTTGCAACGGGGGGTGGGGGGCGGCGCGAAATACCCGTAGTAGGAATGCTTGTGGTAAGAGTCCACTAAAATTCAGTACCAATCCAGAAGCGTCTGATCCAGAATGAACGGCTATATTGTCTGCGACTGATCCTTGAGGGACGGCACAAATTGGACGTGCTGCCTTGCACGAGCGATTTATTCGAAAAGGCTGGGAGAAATAAAATCCGAAATAAAACAAAATTAATGCAATGAATAAAACAAAAGGATTTTATACCCCAGGTGGTAATTCAGTAAATTTGGAAATCGCACTCTTCGGAGGCTGGTCTCCCGGATTCTGGGGGAGACCATTTATTGCATCAAACAATTACTACCGACTCTTTTAAAAGAACACCTCGGGTTATGCGGACCCCACCATTTGGCAAAAGCAAAGAAAATACGTACAAAGGCGACAAACAGAAAAATACCAATATGGGTGCAGTTAATGAAATAAAAGATCAGAAAACTGATAACTCCTACTTATATATAAGAGAAAGTGAGCTAGAAGCGCTTTGCAAAGCATTATAAAATGAAATCCAGTACCTCAGAGAGGAAAAAAATTAGTTAAATTAAGAATCAAGCAATCTAAATACAATAAAAGAAATAAATACGTAAAAAGTTACGACAAACAAAGTGGAATAGTGCACATGTGAGGAGGATCTGGCTCGGGAAACCGATTGGATTTTGAAGAAGAAAAGCAAAAACCGAAGAGCAGATACGTCACCTGATAAATGATTATAAGAGAGATCAAACACTACAAGAGAGACCAACCCCCTCCTGTTATATTAAGCAATGTGGAGAAATATCCAAAAATAAAGCGATGTTCAAAAAATCCACAATAAACTTTAGGATTAATATGATGAATAATAATGAACTTAAAATCAATGTTGATCAAGAACAAGATTACAGAAAGTTTACAAAAAAAAATAAATGAATCTGAAGTAGAGTGGTATACCTACGAAAATAAAATGACAAGACCCATCAAAGTGATGACTAAAGACTGACATCCTTTGTGCCAACCTGAAGCTATTAAAAATGAGCTAAAAGGGAGGGACTTTAAAGTTTTTGAAGTCGTTAATAAAACTAGAAAGCAGAATAAAGAAAACAAGATCACTATGATCCGACTTCCCTTTTTGATGGTAATCTTTGAAAATTCCGAGGACATAAATAAAATTTACAAAAAATGTATTTCAGCACATGAATATTAAAATTGAGTTACCCGGTAAATGATGGCACGAGCTAATTTTAAAATAGCAACATGGAAGTTTTTCTATATACACAGAATAATAGACGCGTGCCTCATAACTGAAATACATATGACCTTAAGAAGCAGGATTCGATTTCCAGGTTATAGAATTTAGAACTCTAACTAGCCTCGAAATATAGCGAAAGGCGGAACGGCGATAATAATAAAAGAAATTATAGTGCATTGCGCTCTGCACCAGTACAAACCGAGGGAATGCAAATAACGGCGGCTTAGATCACTTCGACTAAGCAAAAATTTAGAGTGGCTGCATTACATTATCACCGCAGATTTAAAATGACGATAGAAATATTTCAAAACGTTCTGACCGACCTAGGTGATAGATTTATATTGGGGGTGACTTTAACGCCAAGCACACTGATTGCGGTTCAAGGTATACTTCAACCAGTGAAAGAGAATTTACGACAGCAATTGGTGGAGCGCGGTGCCTTTTTCACTCTACTGCGAAGCGTACTTATTGACCAACAGATGTTAATAAGTGTCGAGATTTAATAGATTTCTTCATAACAAAACGGATTGTGAAAAACTTTATTGAGGTACATGATAACCATGATCTTAACTCCGATCATTCGGTAGTTGTTCTTAAACTTAAGGAAAATATTGTAATGAAAAGAACGAAACCTGCGCTGACAAATGGAAATATAGGTTAGTCAAGATTTTGTTTAGAGATTGAACGATAAACAGATTTAATGAAAAGAATAAGAACGACCCAGCAGATAGATGGTGAGGCCGAAAATTTTACTAAAGTTATGCAAAATGCGGCTTGGAGTAGTCCGAAAATTAATGCTATGACATATACAAGCAAAAGTAAGACAAAGCAGTAGGGCGAGAAAGAGGTGACAACAAACGCGTGATCCAACTGATAAAGCTAGATATAATCGAGAATCGCTACAACTAAGATGCTGTATTAGGAAATACAAGGAGGATTCGGTTGCCAATTATGTTCAAAATTTGACGGTGTCAACAACAGCTACATTTGCTGACGACAGAGCAGTAATCGCAATAGAACGAAATGAAAATGAATCTGCACAAAAATTGATCACAATCACAAAAGGCCAGGGATGAGATCTAAAAATGTACTACAAAGTAGAATACAAAACTTAACGAGGTGAAATCAATAACCGCGAACTGCACTAATAGGAAAATTGACAATTCATTTTCGGTTCCGAAAAATGGCGTCATAATTCCGTTCGCAAACACGGCAAACCATTTGGAAATGACGTTGGACGTAAAGCTAAGACGGAAGGAGCACATAAAGAAAAAGAAATCTCAACTCGAGGAGGAATTCAGGAAGTTTAAATGGCCTTTTGGAATGCATTCTTCTCTGTCAATATACAACAAAGTTTTGATACATAAACAAATATTTAAGACTGTCTGGGCTTACGGTATTCAATTTCAAAGGTTTCAAGATAGGGTATTACGGGACATTGTAAACGCCCCCTTGTATTTTTGTAATGCCGATATACACAGGGATCTCACGATCCTAAGTGTCACAGACGAAATTAAAAAGCAAGTAGCCAATCATAAAATACGTTTATCCAATCATGTCAACATCGAGGCGGCTCAATTGGTTGACAATCCAAACTTTGTTAGGAGACTTAAACGTACGAGTTAGTTTTTTGTTTTTTATCTGAAAAATTATAAACTTATTACGCTATTGTGCCAGATCAAAAACTGGTAAATAATCATAAAAGTTGGACCAATTTATTTCGGGGAGGGTGCTTTTCAATGGTTAAATGGATTAAAGTTCAACACCACTGCTTTTCTTTTGGCAGTATCTTTCGAGAATTTTCACCTCTCCTTCCGGTAAAAAAAATAAAAATATTAAAAATATAAAACAAAAAATTTGAACAAAATAAAAGAAAAAAAATTCAAAAACAATCTAAAAAAAGAAAAATACGACAATATCCAAGCATCGGTTCACCTTCTGGTTATCAGACTACCACACTACCCACTAGGCTACGCAGTACTTTGAATTTCTTTCTAATTCTTTATTTTATCCATATTTCGTATAACTCTTCAAAAATCGTCCTATTTTACATTATATATACATAGCTACTTCTCAGGTGCCAAAAAGTGCCGGTACTTCTAGAGAGGCTGGAGACATGGGACAAAAGACATTAGACAAGGTTTTGCTTCTAGGGTCCCAGAAAAATCATTAATTCCACCCACCCTCCCCTCATTATTTCCCCCAACCCTCCCCCCCATTAATTCTACCCACCCTTCCTCTTCACCTCCACCCAAGATGCTTTGTAACCGTTTTTTACAAAATTGTGCTACATCTTATGGGGCTAATTTGCATTTATTTTTAATAGTACAAATATTGTATATAAATTTAATTCTAAAAGGGTGATAACAAGAAGTTAAAATTTGCTTTACAAAATTGTTTAATTTAATAAAATCAAGATTGTTTTAAGCGAATGTACGTACACATTTGCATATGTATCCTTTTCTCCATTTGGTGCAAAAGTACTTGTAAGCAAAACATAAGTGTACATTAAAATTCTTAACATTAACAAAAATTAATAAGATTATGTTATTTTATTACATTAAGCTTTTACTTATAGGCAGTTTTCAAAAAAACATTTAGGAACAAGAACTCGCTGACACTGATTTTTATGGGTGAAGCTTTTTTATTTTCATTTTAAATAAGAACAAAAACAAAACTAAAATTAAAAGTTCATCTGACAATCCGCATTTCTCAGGATTTGAACAAGAATCCTTTTGCATAGAAATCGTGCGCTGTACGCATTACACTAAATATATTTAGCATTACCTAATTATACATTCACGCACTTTATTCGTATGCTTACAGAAACCAAATATATATGTGCTTGGATTCAGATTAGTAACGCATTATTTCATGTGTGTCCAGTAATTGTCCTCCCAAAGTGCTTATTGTCATTTGTCATCTACAATTTTAACCGACATATTTCGAAGCGAGGTTCTAAAATAAATTACTTAAAAAATATAAGATCTAAATGGAGCTAATCATTTGTTTATTTATGTAGTTCTTAGCACTTTTCCAAAAATTTTTTGAAAAAAGTGCTTATTAGTTTCACTCTGTCCATCCGTCCGCTCGCCCGTCCGTCAGTTTTTCCGTGGACACTTTTTTGTATACAAAACTTCTACACCCTTGAAGATAGAAAGCTGAAATTTAATACGTACATAGATCTTTACTAGAAACTTATTTCCATAAAACAAAATTTTTACCTATCTCCCCCTTAGAAGTTATACGCCCCAAAACCCTAAGAATGGCCTTTTTTAACTATTTGTTGCAATGAAACCATAAACATTTTTGAAATTTTGCAAACGCATAAAGGCAGCGGCTTGCTTCCCCTGTAGTTAATAGTACAGTTAAACTTTAGAAAAACAAAATAGCGGTTCAAATTAACCGTTATCTAAAGTCCTTTTTTTCCAAATTTTTTATGTCGTTTTTCTTCTAGACCCCAGCCTGTAGAAGCTTGAAATTTTAGGGGCTTTTAGACATTAACAAATAGTTTATTTCGTTAGAAGAAACTTTTTTCCAACTCCACCCCCTCTCAAGTTATCGCCTCTTGAAATTTGTAAAATTTGAATTTTTGACACCTTATATTTCCGAAACCGCAAGCTTTTCCAAATTTTTATAAACGCAAAAAGCTAACGGTAAATTCCATGAAATTAAAAAATATAATTATTTTTCTTAACTCACACAATTAAACCTTTAAATCGAGCATTATATTAACCCCTTTTTATATTAATTTTTGCTTTATTTCAAAGACTGCATATATGCGTTATCCTGAATATATGCAATCCTAGAAATAGTTTTGTATATGAATGAAAATAATTTTAATAGTGTGATAGCTATACATAGACTGTATTTAAAAGCAGAATTTTCACTTGTTGAAGGGAAAAGTGCTACAATACAAACCATTGGTTTGACCCAACTTTATTCAATCTGTTCTGAAATTTGTTTATTAATTGTTACCTGATTGTTTATTAATTGTTATTTGTTTATTAATTTTTTATTAATTGTTATCTATGGGTCTTTTTCCGGTAGATGAATGAATAGTTTCATTATAAGTTTTAACTATTTGAATTATTGGGTCTACATCATTGGGAATACCCGGTTCTTTTTCTATAACTTCAAGAACCCTTAGGTGTTCGTTTAAGGTGTTATGAAAATGCTCGATGTCGGCATTACTACTTTTATTGTTTGGAGTAATAAAATGAATTTGTATACCCTCATTATCTAAAAAGTTTTTAAAATTTAAATTGGTAAAACCTTTTTCTCTATCAGTAACAATTTTTTCCAGTTTACCACAAGAGGAGATATACTGCATTAAAGCAGTTTTTAAATCATTCCAATTTCCTGAGCTTAAGGGGATTATTTGCGCATGTTTTGTAAATTTGTCAATTAAAATGAGATAATGTTTACCTTTTTTATGGAACCAAATATCCATGTTTACAATTTGTAGAGGTCTTTCAGTTGTTTCAGCAATTTTAAAGGGTAGTTTTAATGGATGTCGTTCATATTTCGCGATATTACAAAGATGACAGTTATTAATTATTTTTTGTGTTTCGATTTTTAATTTAGGATAATAAATTTCACTTTTGAGATTCAAATACACATCATTAATACCTCTATGGTTTGTTGTAGTGTGTTGGTTCATTATTCTTTCATGTAGTTCACTTCTATTTGACACATCTTTTAATAGTGACGAACATTTGTTTAATTTTAAATTTTTGAAAAATACTTTAAATAAGTTTTTTGAAAAGCATTATAAACTACAATATCGTCGATCATTACTCCCACGATTCCTTTAGTTGGAATGTGTTTTTTAAATACGTCCACAAAAAACTTTTCGTCTGGGTTTGTAGAAACGATTGTTTTTCTTGTTCTACCATTAATTTTTTTTATGTGCGACGAATTAGAGTTACCGGCACTAATAATAATTTGTGTTTTAAAAAAGTTTAGTGGGGAAAATGAAATTAGGATGTATTCAGAATTATCTTCATCAGCAGAATGTGTAGTGGCATCAGTTGATCGTATTTCATTGTCGTTTGAAATAGGAGAGTCATTATCTTTTGAATTCGAATTGAGTAGTGTACTTTCATTTAAAAGAATTTTTGCACGTGAAAGTGCGTCTGCCACTTTGTTTTCTTTACCACTCAGATATTCGATGTCAAAATTAAATTCTTCCAATTTAATTTTCCATCTTTGTAGCTTCGAGTTTGGTTCTTTTTAATTTTGAAGCCACTGAAGTGGTTTATGATCTGTCCTTATGGTAAATTTACGACCAAAGAGATATGGGCGGAAGTATTTCGTTGCCCAAATTATTGTCAACAATTCTTTTTCAATTGTAGAGTATTTACATTCGTGCTCATTTAGTGTGCGCGAAGCATAACATACAGGGTGATTATCCTGAGATAATACAGCACCTATAGCGAAATCACTGGCATCTGTTGTTAAGACGAATGTTTTGGAAAAATCAAGGTAAATGAGGACAGGATCAGTTGTAATTAGGAACTTTAACTTGTTAAATGCTTCTTTATAATCGTAATTAGTGACGTCAATGCGTTTTCCATTCTTTAAACAGAGTGTGAGTGGTTTGGCAATTTTGGCGAAATCTTTAATGAATTTTCTATAATATCCAACTAGACCTAAAAAGCTCTTAATTTGTTTTGGAGTTCTGGGTATTGGAAACCTATTAATTGCATCAATTTTATTTGGATTTGGTTTGATACCATTAGTAGTAATAATATGGCCAAGAAACTCAGTCTCTTGTTTGAAAAATTCACTTTTATCGAGCTGTATTTTAAGATTAGATGTTCTTCCAAACTTGTACTAAAGATAATAATGTCATCGAGATAAACAAAACAACATTTTCCAATGAATTCCTTTAGAACAGAATTCATGAGACGCTGAAAGGTTGCTGGAGCATTCTTAAGACCGAATGGCATCCGCAAAAACTCATAGTGACCACTTGTGATACTAAAAGCCGTCTTTTGTGTATCTTCTTTTGCTATCTCAATTTGATGGAAACCCTTTGCTAAATCTAGAGTAGTGAAGTACATTGAACGCCCAAGTTTTTCGAGAATATCATCCATATTTGGGATTGGATACTTGTCATCTATAGTAACATTATTAAGTTTCCTATAGTCAATGACGATTCTCCATTTTTGTTTCCCGAATGCATCCATCTTTTTTGGGACGACCCACAAAGGAGCCGAATAAGATGACTCACTATGTTTTATTATCCCTTGCTTTAGCATTTCTTCAATTTGTTCATTTACTTCTTTTCTATGAATTTCAGGGTACCTATAGGTTTTAGTATAGATGGGAATTTCGTTGACCGTATTGATTTTATGATTAATGTTATGAGTGAAAGATAAATTATCACCCTCATGATAAAAGGCCTTATCGAACTTTCTTAAAATTGTTAAAAGTTCCTTTTTTGTAATAGGGTCCAAATGATTACATCTGACATTAGTTTCGCCTGAGAAAATTTCATTTTGGAAAACGCTTAGTTTGTTAACTGGGACCGGAATATGGTATTCATTTTCTTCATTTTGATTGAAATATAGAGGAAATACATTACCTGTATTCAATTCTAAACTATTGTTTGTGTAATTAATTATGGCCCCTAATGGTTTTAGGATATTATTGCCTAATAAACCATCAAATTTATCGTGAAAATTTATTTCAAGGAAATTAAGTTTACTATCAGAATCAAACTCAATGAAAGCATCTATTGTTACTTTAGTATCGCAGATAAAAGTATTACATAAAGTTTTTATATTAAGTGGTTTAATTTTTGATTAATACATGGGGTTTCAAATTCCAGTATTAATGATGCTCATTGTAGCATCAGAATCCACAATAAATTTTAGTGGCCTTCCTTTGGATTGCAACTTTATATAAGGAAGTTCTCCCCCGAGGCAGTCAACTGAAAATTTTCAACTGGATTTATAGGCTCGTTTGAGCCTTGAAAATGTGCTCCAGAGATTTTTTGTTTTTCTATGGTGTTATTCTATGATTTGAGGTAGACGGATCAATATCCATGGGCTCAGATCGAGAATTTTGAAAATTAGCAGGTGAGTAATTTCGACTGTTCAGACCCCGATGATGTCTGGATTCAGAATAGCTGTTGCCACGACTATAATTATTACCACTATAATTACTATTACGATTAATGTTGTTAGTATAATTATTACTACGGTTAAAATTTCTATTATTACTACTGCGATCATTACGCATAAAATTATTATTATAACCGGTAATATTGTTGTTATTATTACCAGTAGTATTGCTATTATTACGTGTGTAAGTATTGGTATTATTATTTCTATAACTATTAAAATTATTAAAATTTTTCTTATTTTGATTAGAGGAATTAGTATTAGTTTTATTAAAATTATAGGAATTTCTAAAGGGATTATATTCAGCATAACTCCCCTCATACAATATGTCTATTGCCTCCTCCAAAGAACTAGGATTACGGCTAAATATTATAGAACGCATTGGTTCCACAAGTTTTTCTTTCAAAATTCGTAAGCCCGTTAGAATATTGGCTTGAATTATGGCAGGTGCATTAGGTAGGTCCTTTACTTTATTATTCAACCGACGTAAAATGTGCTTAATCCGGTTGTATAAGTCAACAGGTGAACTAGTAAATTTTACACATTGCAATTCCTCATAGATTTACAATGTCGTTTTCTTTTCACCAAAATTATTGATTAAAATTGTTTTTATTTCAGACCAGATTGAAACGCGGTTATTTATTTCCACTATTTCCCTCGCTTTACCTACTAGCTTAGATTTAATTTTATTTAAAAGTATTATTTGACATTTTCGTCATATTTACTAACTATTGGGATTACATTTTCAACTAAACCTATAAAATTAAATAATTCGTGCGATTTACCACCAAACTCCGGAAATTCTGAAATGTATTTCATCGGGTCCAGGGAAAGCGATAGTTTTGGGGCTTGTGCAGCAGGTTAAGCAGCTGATGAGGATTGCCCGGATGATGTATTTGATTGTGCCATTGTGGTTTTCCTTTTTGTTTCACAGATATTATTTTTTTTCACAGCAAATAAAAATACCTTATTGCTTTTTATTTATTATAGCAAAATTATTGATAGTTTGTATAATATAATAATATTTCAATAGTTATATAATAATATTTCAATGATTAAAATTTTTTTATGATTTTATTGTATTAATTTCAGTTTTTAATGTTTAATGTTCACAAGGAAGTTTTTTTTTCTTTCTTTGTTTTACTTTTTTGTTATTATAATATTGAAAATATTAAATTATTCAAATTAATTTCTAATTCAAATTTAGTCAGAATATTATTGTTTGTTTTTCAAATTAATTTTACAGATAGCACATAAAATTAATTTTTCCTTTTGAGTTCACTTTTATTCACTAGGTGTTTCAACTTTACTTTTTTTTTCTTTCAGCCTTTTTGTTTTTAAAATCCTACCGGAACTGCGCCACTTATATGTTCAAGGGTAACTTTGATCATAAAACTGAATTAAACACCTTTTATTTTCAATTTTTGGTCGATTCGACCGATTGCTTTATTGGTAACAAATGAACTGAACTTTTATTAATTTTACAAAATACAAAAATGTTCTTAAAATTACTAAAATAATATTAAAAAAAAATCTTTTTTTCTAATTTGGGACACATTACAAAATTATCATTAAATTTGCTTATCTTATAATTACTTACAATAATTTCTAAAATAATCGATTTGAAATTCTCAATATGCAAGCCACATGTTTATTACAAAATTACCATTATACCATATTAACGTTATAATAATAAGTTAAACGAAATTAAATGAAAAATGCAACATAAACATTTTTAAGTGGGTCGTTCGTTCACACTATGTTTTAATAAAAACATAGGTCAGTTTAGTTAAGTTAAAATTACAATTGGTTTTATTTGTTTTGAAATATGATAAGTACAAAAAATTTACGACAAAAAAAGAATTTATGAAAATAAAAGAGAAAAATTAAAAAGAATAAGTGTCGTTTGTTTTGCTTAATTTATTGTATTGAAATAATATTTTAGTTGATTATTTCAAGAGGAAAATCTTTTAGAATATTATCATCATTTGATGTCGATGATATATAATATTAATTTTTGCTTTATTTGAAAGACTGCATAAATCGTTCGTCTTAAATATAGTATATGGATTATGTATATAGTGTATAGGATATGAATATGCATGATATAGTTTTGTATATGGATGAAAATAATTTTAATAGTGTGATAGGTATACATAAACTGTATTTAAAAGCAGAATTTTCACTTGTTGAAGGGAAAAGTGCTACAATACAAACCATTGGTTTGACCCAACTTTATTTATAATTATTTTTAAGAGCATGTGTGTTATTAGTGTCTTTTTAAACAAAAATAAAGTAAACTTAAAATATCTTAAATACATAATGGAACATAAGTTCTAAACTACAGACATAGTACTTGAAATGCTTGCATTGCGAGCACACGCGAGTAGTTGTTATATAAAGATGCTTCCGAGGTGGGAAAATGTATGGGTACTTCTAGAATTGGTTTTCGACAAAAGATCCCAGAAAAATCTGACATTAGAACTTTTTAGTTCCGAAACAGCTTTGTTTTAAGATTTTTTGTGAAAATTTTTGTATAACAAAAACACGTTTTTCTTTTATACTTTATATTATCAGAAACACAAATCAAAAAATCTGGTGTTGTCTCAGCAATTAAACAATGAATTTATTAATTCATTGTTTAAACACCCCAAATTTAAATATTAAATTTAAAGCAAATTGGTTATTTATTTCTCTTTATATACGCAAAAATGTAACCAAGTTCTGATATATCATAAAAGTTGATCAATCCGTGCCATAGATAAAATAAACTTACATTTAATATTTCATCAAAATCGGTTCAGCTGAACTTGAGATACAATATAGAACACAGACCGACAGACTGATATCTCTCTAAAAGTAGCTTATTTACGCTTCCCTACTATGGAGAACTGCGTTTCTACCGACAGCTCGACATTCAATAGCTAGTGCCATCGTAGTTCTAATATTTTTTGAATAATTTATTTTGGAAACTCGTTTTGAGTTATATCTATTCAAATCGTAAAATACTGTTGGCAATAATTACATTAAGCGATCAATTACTATAAAGGAATGTGTAATTGCGTTATACTAATAATACAATATTGGTGAATGTGTGATTACGTACTACTAATAATATATAAGGTAGTACGTATAGCATACGATTTTTATGCAAAAAGTTGTAAGATCGAACCCGGAAAAATGCGAAATATCAGATGAACTTTTTTTATTGATAATTTTAATTTTTTGTTGTTTTTGTTCAAAATGAAGTTAAACGAGAAAAATTGGAGTTGACCTTGTCACCCATACGAATTTGTTATCCTATGTGCGAATAAATATGCCATAACTGACTATGGGAAAGACTATGACTTTAAGTTGACGTACTACCATATTAATTTATGCAAAATTTCAGTACTGCGTTTTTCAAAATACTGTGTGTGCCAAACTCCTATTGAAGTTGTATGGCAGCTATCAGAAAGAGCCAAGTAATTTCAAAGACTTTTATGAGACACATTGGCCCTACTAATATATTCGTTTGTGTGAAATTTCAATAGCACAGCTTTTTTAGTTTCAGTGATATAGCCAAATAAATTTTGTAGTTGTATGGCAGCTACTCAAACTGGTACCCGATCATGTCCAATTTGAATAGAGTTCTGGTACTTACTATAATAAATCATTTGTGAAAATTTGGTTAACTTAGCTCAATTAGTTTTTGAGTTATCGCTGGGACGGACAGACGGACGGGCGGACGAACAGACAAAACTAAATCAACTTAGAATTCGACGCTAATCAAAAACATACACTTGAGTCTATATCTAAGACTGTTATTTCTTAGCGTTACAAACGGTAGGGCAAATTTATAATACCCTTCGAACATACGTTCGTACAGGTATAAAAAGCTTTACCCGTACAAATCAATATTAGCGGGTTTCCGCCGCTAAGTATTTCAAATTCATTTTATAAATATGTATTTATGAAATTTCAAAAAATTAAAATAAGCGGTAACCCTAATAGAGTAAACAATAGATCAAAACAATAAACAGCTGATTCGATGTATTTTTATTTTTGATATAGTTTAAGTTTTGTAAGAGTCTAGTTTTGTCCCATTTACAATTTGTGTTAATTTATTTTATTTATTTATTACCGACCGTATTGTGTAAACAAAAGGTAGGTTATGTGATGGCAACAAATTTTGCATATCGAGTTTTCGGTGGGAATGCACTTCTCCATAGTGGGGAAGTGTAAGTAAACCTTTTTTAGCAAACTGTTGGTCCGTCAGTCTGTCGGTCTGTTGGTCTGTCGGTCTGTCGGTCTGTGTGTGCACGCGTGTATCTCAAGTTCTGCTGAACCGATTTTGATGAAATTTTATATGTAAGTTTTTTTCCACCATGGCACAGATTGATCAACTTTTGGAATATATCAGGCCTCGGGAACTGCACTTTTTAGCGGGTCCGTTTTACATTTTTGAACATTTTGAAGAAAGTATTTAACCGATTTACTTGAAATTTAATATATAAGGTTTTCTCGACTGTCCGTGAAAATTGCTAACTTTTGGAAGAAATCAGGCATCGGCAACTAGGCGTTCACTACGGGCCAAATATTCATTTTTGTGTATAAAAAGAGAAATAACCAACCGATTTGATTGAAATTTAATATATGAATTCCTCGTATCAAAACAATGAACATATAAATTTTTTGGAAAGATCAGGGCTCGAAAACTGATTTGCGGGCCGATTTTACATTTTTCACCATATCTACGGAACGAATTGATGGGATCTCATGAAATTTGATATTTGAGTTCTGGGCATTACCAAAACGAAACTGTACTAAGAGCCAAATTTACATTTTTCTATAGATATGTTAACTATAAATTTACAAATGTCCCTAAAATTGGAAAGAAGTACTTAACAGACATTTTTTTAATATTCTGTAACACTTTCACTCAACTAGACGATACACAATGCGGTCGGTTATGTGCTGACCACATCAGATTTTTTATTTATATGTTATTTATTAAAAAAGAATAACTGACGTAAATTATTGAATTAATCTTAACGTAAATAAATGTCAGCTTCCATCAAAGACATCAGATGTTTTGTGGCATCTGAATATTAATGCTTCATTTGTTATTGTTTTGAATATTATGTTTCGTCAGCAAGCTTTAAAAAAATATACATACAGAATATATGTACGTATGTAGTTAGAATTTTATTTTTATTGTTCCAAGCGAAAAACTGTAAAATGTTAAATTTCGCTTGGAACAATACTTATGTACATATATTTGAATAAAATTATTATTTTATTTATGCCTAAACCTTTTCTTTATTTGAAAAATTTATTTCTATATGTTCACCTGCAGTTTTAAAAAAATAGGTGTACATTCATAACATACATAATGTTTGTGCTTAAAATTTTATTTCTAACTTTTTGAACAAAAAATTTTAAAATATATATCATATATTTGAATAAAAATATTATTTTATTCATGCCTAAACCTGTTCTTTATTTAAAAAACTTATTTCTGAATGTTACCCCCATGATCTTATAATTATGTGTTTCTATATGCCAAATCACAAATAACAGATTACATGTACGCACATGTTTATGTACACGTACATAAAATTTTTGCGAATTTTTCCAAACTTTTATAGCAATATCTTTTTGGAAATTTTCTTTAAACTTTTATAATAATATTTATCTGTTATATATTAAAAAAAATAAAACAAAAAATTTAAACAAAATGAAAAAATTTTTTTTTTTAAATAATCCAAAAAAGAAAAATACGACAACATCCAGGCAAGCATCGATCAAATAATCTTCTGGCTATCAGACTACAACAGTACCTTCAATTTTCCTTCATAATTCTATATTTTATTCGTATTTCGTATAACTCTTTAAAAATCAACCTATTTTACTTTATATATATATATAGCTTCTTCTCAGGTACCAAAAAGTACGGGTACTTCTAGAAGGGCTAGAGACATGGGACAAAAGGCATTAGATAGGGTTTTGCCTCTAGGGTCCCAGAAAAAGCAAGAGTTCCACCTGCCCTCCACCTTCATCCCCTCCCAAGATGCTCTATGACCGTTTTTTACAAAATGGTATTACATCCTGTAGAGATAATTTTTTATTTACTTGTGGTGGTATAAATATTATACGTAAATTCATATTTGTAAGTGTGAGTTTTAATAAAAAGTGATCACTTTCATAAGAAAATTGTAAAGTTTTAATAAAATCTATATAGTTTTATAATAAGTATGTACGTACGCATTTAGTTATGTATTATTTTCGCAATCTGCTGCAAAATGTATTAGTATGCAAAACATAAGTGTACATTAAACCTCTTGACAATACATTTTTAAGAAAAAATTTTATAAGAAATGTTATTCTATTGCATCAAACTTCTTACAAATAGGGTATTTTCAAAAAAATATTTGGAATGGAAACCCGCTGAATAGCATTTTTAAGGGTTCGAACCTTGGACTTTTTGTATAGAAATCGTATGCTATAAGCATTTCCCTATATAGTATTAGTGTTAACTAATTGTACATTCACGCGTTTTATTCACCTGCATTAATACGTGTTTTGTTCGCCTATGCTATTACATACGTGCACGCATTTTAGTAGCGAATTATTTTATACGTATACAGTAATTTATCGCTTAAAATGCTTATTGTCGAAGGTATTTTACGATTTTATGCGATGCAACTCAAAGGAAAGTTCTAAAATAAATTCCTAAAAAGATATTAGATCTCAAAGGAGCTAATTATTTGTTTAATTATGTATCTTTTTGTAATTATTTTTAAGAACATTTCTTATTTTAAGTTTTTTTTATTAAGAAAAAAACGTACCTATATGCATCTAACGGGTGTGTTTTTGAAGAAAAAAGTAAACTTAAAATATCCCACACAGAATGGAACACAATTTCAAAACTACAGACATAATACTTGCAAAGTTTGCAATGCAAGCACACACGAATAGTATGAAAATAAAGTAACACTCAAAAAAGTTTTTTTTATGTTTCGTTGGCTGAGAAATAAAACAGTGTATTAAAAAAAGGTATAGTTTTGGGTAAATCGTGTTTAAAGTTTTTTGCAAAATTAAAATGAAGTTTCGAATTTAAAATCTTCCCGTAGTCATCTTTGACTATCATGAAAAGTTATGTCAAACATTTTTGGGGAAATAAATAGTTTATTTCCATAAATTTGTACAGATCTTAGAAAATTAGAGGTTTGAAATTTCTTGGTACTTCTTACACTATTTTATTTTTGGCAGAAATTGTATATAAAACGATTGCACACTGTTTTGTTTTAATTTTTTTGTATGGTATACACCATTTCATTTTTATACCCTGCACTTCGTGAAGGGTATATTAACTTTGGTATGGAGTTTGTAATACTTGAAGGAGTCATCTGCGGTATGGACATTATATATATATTCTTGCTCAGCGTAAAATTCTGCGCCGATTTAGACATGTCAGTCTGTCTGTCCGTCCGTCCGTCCGTCCGATCGCACGATAACTCAAAAACAAATAATGCAATCGACACCAAACTTTCACAAGCTTTTTCTTTTGTGCCAAGGACGAGCCCTATTGTTATTGGACTGATTCGGACAACGGGTTCGGGTATACAACTCAAAGAGTTTATTTTAAATATTTCAAAAACTAATAAAGCTATAAATATAAAATTTTGTATACATGTGTCCAGCAATGGGATAGCTGCACCGGTTCGGGTGGCTGCCATACAACTTCAACAGCAAATTTTCTATATTCGGAAAAATAATAAAATCAGATTCATGAAACTTGGCAGTCATGTGTCCAATTATAGGTCAAATATATTTCTGAAGTTTTAGAGGAATTGCTTGACAGGTTCGGGTACCTGCCATACAACTCCAGAAGCTAATTTTAAATATTTCGAAAAATAATAAAGTCAGATTCATGAAACTTGGTAGTCGGATGTCCAATTATAGGTCAGACATATCCGTGAAGTTTCTATAGACTAATTTCACAGGTTCGAGTAATTGCTATACAAAAACGAAAAGTGCAGGGTATAATTCAATCGGTTTATACCGAGTGAAACGTTTTTACTTGTTATATTTTATTTTGTAAAAAATTAATATTTGTAATATTATAAAATAATAATACTTTAACTCATATATGAAAATATAAACAGGTATTTTCATGGATATTAATGTAACATAAAAAGTCGTAAACAAAAATAAATAATATTAACATAAAAAACAATTCATGTATATTATTTGTACTTGAAATTTACTTTTAAAAATTTATTATAGCTCATCAATCTCGTCTTCTGAGTAGTTTGGTTCGTCTAATTTAGATAAATTATTTTTTAATAAGGCTCTTTCTGCCTAGTTTTGATAAAATGCTACTGAATGCTTCTAACTAAGATTGATCGATCATATTTTCATATTGCGCGCATGAAAGGAGTAGTTAAATTTTGTATTAAAGATTCTTCTATATGTATACTAGCCAACTTTGTTTGCTCGATTCGTTTCTTTATAAAGATCGTGCATTTTATAATGTTTAAGTTACTTATAAAATAATTTTTTTTTTGTGCTTTTTCTAATATAGTGCAATATAGCTTTTTCTATATACGCTGTACGATTGATTCTTCAAGCTCACTATCAATTTTTCTTGCATTAGATTTTGAAAAAAAAATATTTTTCCGACTAGTAAATTCTTTTTTTTCTTCTTTTTTAAAGCATTATTGCGGGCATCTGAATGGTTTAAAGTGGGAAGGTAAAATTTTTTGCAAAACGGTTTCACCATACAATGTATAACAAAGCGTAAAATTTCTTCGAGACATTCGCGGTAGTTTTCTTGTATATACTTTGTGTGTGTCAGTATGTTTTATAAATAATCGTTGCTTTCCATAATCACTCAGATATCAATACGAATTATTACTATTAATTTTTGCATCTTAAGGAAATTTTTCAACGCAATTGTGTCGGCAGTTGCAAATACATGGTGTCGTAGCTTGCGAATTCATCAATTTACCACTTTCACATATGTATTCTTGACCAGAATTCCGTTTTAACATTCTTTCGCTTTGAATCCATTTCTTTTAATTTTTTATTGCTTTTTTACATTTTCACAACTTTTCGGGAAGTGTCAACGCCATTATCAAACCTTTCATCCATAAAACATTCTGTAAGTTTTTCTGCTTCTGCTTTAACCATTTTAGATGCTGATCTCTTGCCAGGTTCATAATTGTCATCAGAATCAGAAGAAAAGTCTGTAATAGAATTCTCTAGTGACTGCTCGAAAAATGTTATCACTTCTTCATCATCAAAATTTTTATTCATTTTTTACAACGTGCTCTTAATATATCGTCAAGAGCACGTTGTTAAATTTATGGAGTGTTTTTTAAGCCAAATAATAATCTTGTAAATTCATATTTATCACTGGCGAGCATTTCTGGGGAATCAGGTAACGCAAAGCGAAACTCTACTAAGAGCAAAATTTACATTTTTCTAGGTATGTTAACTATAAGCTTACTAATGTCCTAAAAATTGGAAAGAAGTATTTAACAGACATTTTAATTAATTTTTTCTTAAAATTTTTGGTGTAGTCTAGTGTAGGACAAATAAAACAATGTTCTTTAACTTTTCACCAACGCAATTTTATATGATAATAATATAAATGATATAATATAAATGATATAATGTTTTAACAATATGTAATACATTTCTTGTATGTATACTTACATTAAGTTATTGAACAAATTTTAATTTGATTTTAACATAATTTACTAACTAAATAGCTAATAAATGAATTAAATAAATTTTTTTTTAAAATCATCAGTTATTCTTTTTAATAAATGACATATAAATAAATAAAATAAATTAACACAAATTGTAAATGGAACAAAACTTGACTCTTACCAAACTTAAACTATAATAAAAACGAGAAAAAATAGAGTTGACCTTGTCAACTCTGTGATACCCGTACGAATTTGTTATCCTATGTGCGAATAAAGATGCCGTAACCGACTATGGGACAGACTATGACTTTAAGTTGACGTATTACCATATTAATAAATGCAAAATTTCAGTACTATATGTTTTTCAAAATACTATGTGTGCCAAACTACTATTGAAGTTGTGTGGCAGCTATCAGAAAGAGCCAAGAAATTATAACGAATTTTATCAAGCATATCGGCCCTACTAATATATTTGCTTGCGTGAAATTTCAATACCACAGCTTTTATAGTTTTTGAGATATAACCAAATAACTTTTGCAGTTGTACGAAAGCTACCATAAGGAGCCAAGAAATTATAACGAATTTTATAAAGCACATCGGCCACGCAGCAATTTCAATACCACAGCTTTTATAGTTTCTGAGATATAGGCAAATAACTTTTGAAGTTGTACGACAGCTACCAGAAGGAACTGAGCAATTTCAACCGCTTTTATCAAACATATTTGCCCTACTAATATATTGGCTTGTGTGAAATTTCAATGCCATAGCTTTTATAGTTTCTGAGATAAAGGCAAATAACTTTCGAAGTTGTATGGCAGGTACCAAAAGGAGCCAAGTCATTTCAATGACTTTTGTTAGACATATTGGCCCTACTAATATATTCGTTTGTGTGAAATTTCAAAACCACAGCTTTTACAATTTCTGAGTTACAGCCAAAAAAATTTTGAAGTTGTATGCCAGCTACCCAAACCGGTGCCCCGATTATGTCCAATTTAAATAGGGTTCTGGCACTTACTACAATAAATCATTTTTGAAAATTTGGTGAACTTAGCTCAATTACTTTTTGAGTTATCGTTGGGACGGACGGACGGACAGACAAAGCTAAATCAACTCAGAATTTGACGCTGATCAAAAACATATACTTGAGTCTATATCTAAGACCGTTATTTCTTAGCGTTACAAAAGGTAAGGCAAATCTAGTATACCCTTCGAACACACGTTCGTACGGGTATAATAAAAGTATCATGAATCAGCTGTCTATTGTTTTGATCTGTTGTTTACTCTATTGGGATTACTGATTCTTTTATTTTTTATTAATTTTTAAATTTCATAATTACTGATTTTTAAAATGAATTAAGTTATTTTTATCTGTTTTGTCATTTATGTTGTTTGGGTTTAATTCTATATGTATCGTTTCACTTATATTCTTCTTATAACAATTTTTCTCTCTGTCTCTTATTTGTGTTTCCATGAAATTAGAAGTGTGATTATGGTTAAAATGATGTTGTTCTATTGCTGTTTTATCTGTTTTATTAATGTTTTGTATTTTGCAATCATATTTATGTTGATATAATCTATTTTTAAGATATTGTTGTGTTTGTCCTATATAGCACGCTTCACACTCTTGGCAATTTATTTTATATATTAAGTGTGATTGATTCATTTTGTCTTCTTTGTCTTTAAGTTTTGGGTAAAGTTTGTGTACTACTTTTTTGTTGTAGAAAATGAATTTTGTGTTTTGCATATATGGTTTAAAGACATTTTTGATTTTGTACGTTATTTCAGAAATATGTTGAAATTTTAAAAATTTGGTATTGTGTTAATTTGTCGAGAATGTTTCTTGCTTTTATTGTCCGTGTTTTTATATTACCTAACATATTTCTTACTACTATTTTATCCAACATATTTCTTACTACATTTCTTTTTTTCTGAACTTGATGTTGCGACAGAAATTTTGATATTCTGCCGGAAGCACAAGTTTTCAAGTACCTATCTCTGGAGATCGTTCCATCATTATTTCTTATTTGTTGGGAAAAGTATTTAAAACGACGATTTCTTACAGCGTGAATTGACGCTATACGAATTTAAAATATAGGGACAATTTACTCCCACTTATAAAACATGACTGAAGCGACCTTGCCTGCTTTTAAAGGCTTGAATACTAATAAGTCCGCATTTAGCAATGTAGCTAGTCCAGTTAAATTTAATTTCAACGTCCAGTTAAATTTACGGAAACAAAATCAATGCTTAATATGCTTTTTATGTTTTCCATAGGATGGCATGCAAATAAGAGAAGCATACTTAAGATGAGGACGAACCAATAGAGTAACTAAGTTTTTAAATGTATATGAATCTGAAAAATGTGCAGAGTTCTTCTTTATAATGTTCAATGTTCTTTATAATGTTCTGTTTGAGGATTAAAAGTAAGCCCGGTATCAATAATTACCCCACACCCGTAATTTCGTCGACAACGTTTAAAACAGAACTGTTCACCTTATAGTTGAATCGATTATTTATTTTATAGAATTTCATGACTTTGCATTTCTTAATATTTAAAATGGAAGCATTGGATAAGAACATATTGGTAAAATTTGTTGTGCAACTCCGGCAATAATTTAAAGCCTTCCAGATCAAAATGGTCTTTAAATTTTATAATAAGTGTAATAAAAAATGAAATTAATGAAAGAATTAACAACGTAACAAAAATAATAAATTATATTGCACAATTGTCAAATAAAACATTAGAAACTTATGTAGAAAATCTGTTTGAAATAAAATACAAAAAGCAATTAATAAAAGTAGAATTACAAAATGTAAAGTATGCCATGCGTTAAAGTAAAGTAAATGTAATAAATTTACTTGTATTAAGTAATAAAGAAATTAAAATTACAAAGATATCTTACAAAAACAAAATTTTCCTTCTAGATCATGGATGTCAAGACTTTTGAAACTATGGGCCAATTTCCAATATTCTGTATGACAAAAGGGCCACAAAATAAAACAATTAATTCAATTTTTAAGGTGTATAAACGTTTATTTATTTTTTATTAGAAGTACTGGGAGCTGAGTGACACTGCTTCTGTTGAACAAGTCTTAAAATATTTGGTTGCATATTTGTAGTAGCCAATTGGGTTGCATATTTGTAGTTGTAATATTTTAACAATTCGTTTTAGAGGGCCGCACCAAAATAAGAAAATGGCCGCATGCGGCCCACGGGCCGCACTTTTGACATCCTTGTTCTAGATCAATTGAGGAAGCTTTAAACTTCTAAGAAGTTAAAGCAATTACTAATTCGACCTTAACTTTTTATTTATTAAATATATGTACCATTAACTGATCATGTAAAATATGATAAAATATTACTAAAACCAATTGAAGAAAATAATGTAACAATAGAAATACCTTTTCCAAAAATACTAAAATGTAGAAAAAAATATAAAATAAAATCAAAATTATAAAATAAACAATGAAATTTCAAAGAGATATAGTAAAATTAACAAAATGAATGTATTATAAATATTTAAGATAGTGTAAAATCTGTCTGTAAAATAATTTATAATCATCATACGCTGACAGTACAAGAAATAGCTCCGGGAATAATTTTATTGAATAACTATATAGGTAATATATAATATAGAAAAAAATGTCATCATTTAAACAGCACATTTTTAATTAAATTTCATAATTTAACGGTTAAAATCAAATAAAAATATTTTACTTCATTAGATATTACAAGTTATAGATTATTATAATTTCCCACTTTTGCAATTACCACCACACAAAACCTATAAAACAAAAGGATTATCTTTAGAAATGATGAAAGAAGTTCATCTAAAAAAAAATCTGATGCAGTTAGCACATAACCTACCAAAATGTGTATTGTTTAGTTAAGTGAAAGTATTACACATTATAAAAATGCCTGTTGAATACTTCTTTCCAATTTTTAGGATATTAGTAAGCTTATAGTAAATTTGGCTATTAGGAGTCTAGTCGCCAGTTAAACTACTTTTAGGAAGCTGTCGGTCTGTCCGCCTGTGTGTGCACGCCTGTATTTCAAATTTGGCTGAACCGATTTTGATGAAATTTTATATGTTATTTTATTTCGACTATGACACGGATTGGTCAACTTTTGGGATATATCAGGTTTCGGAAACTGCACTTTTTAGCGGGCCTGTTTTACATTTTTGACAATTTTGAAGAAAATATTCAACCGGTTTACTTGAAATTTAATATATAAGCTTTGCTCGACCGTCCGTGAAATTCCTAATTTTAGAAGAAATCAACTGGTCGTTTACCACGGCAACTGGTCGTTTACTACAGCCCAAATACACATTTTTGTGTATATAAAGAGAAATAATAACCCGATTTCATTGAAATTTAATGCTTAAATTCTTCGTGACTAGAACAATGAACATATATTTTTTTTGGAAAGATCAGGACTCGAAAACTGATCTGGTGGCCGTTTTTACCTTTTTCACCATATCTACGGAACGAATTGATAGAATTTCTTGAAATTCGATATTTGAGTCTGGTTGGTACCGAAACAATCTGGCGAGCATTTCAGGGAATTCGGATAGTATAAAGCGAAACTCTACTAAGAGCCAAATTTACATCTTTCTATGTTTGTTAACTATAAGCTTAATAATGTCCTAAAAATTGGAAAGAAATATTTAACAGACATTTTTATAATATTCTGTAACACTTCCACTTAACTAGACAATACACATTACGGTGGCTGACCACATCAGATTTTTTTTTTGTTTTTTGTTCTTTTCACCAGTAAATAAACATTAAAATCAAATTTCAATTAAATTAAGAAAACAAATAATAAATTAGATAAGACATTTCTTTACAACTAGAAGGCCATGGCTAAGTGCCATAAATGTCGTGTAAAAATAAAAGGTGAAACGGGCATAATATGTTCAGGTGTGTGCGGTAAAATTTACCACAGTTTTCCAAAATGTTCGGGTCTTGATGAGGCAGCGAGCAATGTATTAGATACAATCAAAAACATTAAGTTTTTATGTGATGAGTGTATTCTTTACATTCAAAATGTGGACATGGTTATACAAAATATTGATTACTCGGTGAAAAAATGACTACTTAATTGAATATAAAAATTAATTTGAAACCGCATTGAAAAAAAAATGAATTAGATATTAAAGACCTTTCAAAGACAATTGAAAATAGACATTATGAAAGGTTAGAAAGCATTAAATACGCTCGGGAAATATATTTGAGAAGGTAACCAAAATAACGGAATTGTTAAAATCCGGCAGTGAAAAATTAAATACTGTTATGAATAAAATTTTAGTAAAAAGTGACGAACTGTGCAAAAAAATTTAGACCTTCAATGAAAGTGAAAATAAATTCATTAATTTTCTGATATTGTGAAAAATACCGCTGGTCATTAAATCTGTTGCTAAACAAAATTGTAAAAGCACGCGTATGGATTTGAATAAAAAAGTTGATTGAAAAAACTTTAAATTTGGCAATATTGAAAATAGAAAATAATTGAAACCGAAAATAGTGAAGAAAAAAACAAAATTAAAAGTGCTATTGAAAAAAATTTGGAAAAGAAATAACAAGTGAAAATTCGTAGTGAACTTAAACCCAGAATCGAGGTTGTTCATATAAGCTCCAAATATACGGAAACAATTGCTTAGCAAACTAAGGCGACAAAATCAACACTTAGAATCAAGCGGAATGAAAGTGATTAAAATATACAAGGTAAATAACCACAAGGAGTAAAAATATAATGCGGTAATTGAAATTGGCAAGGGCGCATTTTCAAAAGTTATAACTCGTGAAAAAATGTCAATTGGCTGGGACCGTTGCAAGGTATGCGATGCGGTAAGGGTACTTAGATGCTTTAAAAGTAAAGGTTTCCGCTTTAAATGTAAAGGCCAGCGGGTGTAATAAAAGAGATAAAGTAACGAAATGTATAAATTGCGTGATTGCTAATAAAAAATTATCACTTAATCTTGATGTGTGCCACGACACGTTTAGTAAATATTGTCCAGTTTATGTGCGCAAATTAACTTCTACGAAGAAACGAATTGGTTAGTAGCAATTACAGCTTAGCGAAAGTGACACAAACTGCAACGATGTGCCTAAAAAACAAGCAGTTACTACTAATAACGAATCATTTTCCAATATTCAAGGTCAATCTGATGTTGTAGGAATGCCAACAATAAATATTTTTTATAACACGCCAACTACAAAAGAACAAAAAAACTACACAATTAAATAACAGTAATAAACTAGGAATAACTGATTCTAATTTTAAAAAAAGCTCTAACTAAACTCAATGATAAAAGCTTCAATTAATATTTTTCTAAATTATTCGAAACGCCAAAATCGTCAGTTTCAAATAATATCGCTACAAATTGCGTTGAAATGGGATCAAACGGCAATAATAATAAAAATAATATCAAAGATAATAAAGATAAAAGTAATGTTAATGACAAAATTAATAATAATGGTAATAAAAACAGCAAGAGTAAAAATAGTAATGATAATACTAATAACATTAACTCCGGTAACAATATGAAGAATAATAGCAACCATAACATTTGCAATTACTCAAATTGGGATAAAGGTGAAACATTAAACCCAAAATTAAAAGTCGAAAAAAGTAAGGTAAATTCAGATGGTAACAATAACAAAGTAGCCAATTCCTTCATTGATCCAATGTCTCCGCAAATTGTAAAACTTGCAAAGAAAGCAATTGTAAGTTAGGATAGTGTGTATGTTCTATCTCAATTTACGGACCACAGAATATACAGCAATGTAAGAATTTTCTTTGCATACTTTTATGATCAAGATCATGTCTGCTACGAGGGGATGACGCAAACTAGTATCGAAGTACTTATTTATCAGGAAGGTTTAGCCACGATAACCTCCTCTAAAAATTCAAAGTGACTTGGCACAAAAGCCCCAACTATATAATGGATATAGGTAACTCAGATTTGGACATTAATATTGATCGTATTTTTAAAAATTGTGATAGTGTTTTTGAATTTTCTTATACCAATAACTCATTATTTTTAGTTCATGAAAATATAAGAAGTTTCAGGAGGAGCTTTGATTCGTTTTAAAAATTGTCAAATTTTATTTTTGTTTCAGAAATTTGGATTTTCAATAATGAAATAAATAGTTACAATATTCCCAACTATAAATTTTATGCTAACACTAATGAAACTTATTCTGCTGACGGTGTTGGAGTATTTGTAAAAAACAACTATGCTTGTAATATAACTTCTGCTTATGTAACCAAAATTAGTTCTTTTATTAATGGTGAGTCTTTGTCTTTTGTTTGTATAGTATTAGTTCAAATTAGTCTGTATAGTATAGCTTGTCTGAGTAGTATTAGTTCAAAAAATTTAATTGTTTTAGTTAATAGCTGCCAATCTGACCATTGGTGCAGTGGTTATGGCACCGGCCCTTTAACCGAAGGGCCTGGGGTTCAAACCCCGGTCAGGTCACTATAAAAATTATATTCAATATTATATAACTTAATATGCAATATTATAAATATTATACAAATAATGTTCAAATATTCATAATATTCGATACTAAAGACTAAGAAAAATAAACAGTAAAGATTATAAACTGAAATATTTAATAAAAACTACGGTAGGCTAGTCACCTACCTAGCTAACTCTCTATGACGCTATGAAACTAGTGCATGAAAAATCATGCACTAGCCCTATACTCCTCTTAGGAGTGAAGAAGGAAAAAAAAAAAAGTTAATAGCTGCAAATGGTTTGGTTTCTATTATAAATGAACCAAGTAGACCGATTTCAGGGACTTGGTCAGATCATGTTTTTGTTCATTTGAGCAATACTCCTTGAAAATGGTGAAAAGGGTATTTTTGATTTTGACATCACAGATCATCGCATGACTGGTTTGCTTGTCTTAAGAAAGAAATGAATAGTTCCAAAGATGCAGCTCTATTTACAAACGTTACAAATTACAGTAGTCTTAATAATCAACTAAGGTTCGAGTTTTGGGATGATGTGTATAAGGTTGAAGGTATTTCTGATGCGTATGATAACTTTATTTTAAAGTTGAAACGTTGTATTGAATTGTGTACTTCCACAATTAGAGTTAGGAAAAATAAAAAATTAAAACCTTGGATGAATGAAGGCCTCTTACGTAATGAATGAAGGCCTCTTACGTAAATTAGATAAAAAAATAAATTAAAGATGAAATTATACAGACATAGGAATAATACTCGCTTGAAAATTAGATATAATAAGTTACCAAAATAAAAGTTTCTGTGAAACATGAAACTGATAGATGCCGTAGTAGTTTTTATCATTCCGAATTTGTTAAATGAAAAGGTGACTGAAAAAAAAAAAGGGCGTTTAGTTAATGATCTGGTGAATGGAATATAACATAAGAGTGCGACCATACATTTGAAGAAAAATGGCCAAATTATCTCAATTGAAACACAGTTGCTTGTGAATTTAACAATCACTTCTCGTCTATTGCGGCCGATTTGGCTTTTGGTCTTTTTAATAGTAATGTGAGCTGTGTTGATGAAATTAATATAAGGAATAGTTTCTTCTTCGATAGCATCACTGTGAATGAAGTTTTTGATATTACAAAATCACTGATAGTTCGAACTCTGCTGGTGTTGATTGTATTTCTAATAAAGTATTCAAGCACATTGCTTTAAATATTGTTGATGTTTTAATTTATATTTTTAGCATTAATGATTTGTCAGGTGTTCTCCCCAGTCAGTTAAAGTGTGCAATTATCGTCCCCCTTTTTAAAAAGGGTGACCATACTGATACAAACAATTGTATGCCGATATCTTTGCTGTCCACCATTTCAAAAATTTTTGAAAAGGCTATTAAGCGTAGGGTTTTAAATTATTTGAATAAGTTAAATATTTTTAGTGATAAGGAATCCAGCTTCAGAAAGGGTATTTCAACCGATGCAATTTTGTTCGAACATTAACAAAGGTTTGGATAATAAAAAAAAACATTGTGCCGGTAATTTTGTTGATGTTACTAAAGCTTTTGATATGGTAGATCATTCTATTCTTTTACAAAAAATATCTGCCTTGGGTTTTCGTGGTCTCATTTTTGATTGGTTCACATTATATTTAAGTGACAGAACACAATGCGTTAGAATAGAAAATTGCTGCAGTTGCTATAAAGATATTAGTCTGGGTGTACCTCAAGGTTCAGTTCTGGGCCCGGTCCTGTTCTTAATTTATATAAGTTCACTTTTCAGACAGGAATTTCGTGGTAATTTAACAGCCTTTGCTGATGACGCTGCTTTGTCTTATTGCTGTGATAGTCGTCTGAACTTAGCTAGTTATATTACTAATAAATTACACGTTTTTCGTAATCGGTTTACTGAGCATAAATTAATCGTAAGTGATGACTAAACTAATGTTTTTTAACCTCACTAATGTTACTTAACCTCACGGCAGGACAATCCTGATATAGATTTTTTTTTCATGATTCTAATTGTAGGCGTTTTGTTGGGAATAGGGTGCTTAATGTGAATTCAGGTGATACTTTCATTTGAATAGATATTCTCATAGCATAGAACTGTTTAGATCTTTAAAAATTCTTCTGGCTAGACAGCTATATTATTACAAAGTATTGAAGATTTTTTTTCGACAGGTGGCTATCTTAATAGTAGGATTTCTTATGCCTATGGTTCTTTGTAATTACTTCAGCATTTCGAACTACAAACTATCGAAACTTTTATGGCATTGTGCCTTCGCGTTTGTTAAATATGTTACCTAAATCAATACGTTTACTTAGGCGTAACAACATTTTCCTAACTAAAGTAAAATATTGGATTTTAAACTTTGACCACAGCGAAATTGAGAGTCTGTTATTAGCTTTAGCATAATCATATATAACATTTTGTCCATATACCACTATTTCTTGGTTTGGTTTTTTTTAAATACATATGACATTAAACACTGGTTCCATAAATTATTCAATGGCTTTTCTTATTCTTCTATTTAGTATGTATATATTACAATTTAATCAAAATTGCTTTTTTCATGTATAAGAAAAAATATTAATGTAGTATGCAATAATTTATTGTCACTTATCATATTTTTCTCATAACACACAACATCAGCAAATGTGATTCTAATGAATCTCTCTCGTCTGATACTACTTTTTTAATACGAATAAATCCACTTTTCTGGTGACGATTATTTCAATTTGTTTTATAAAAATATAAGAGGCTTACGGGCAAAAACAATATATTCTTTATTTTCATTCGATTTAGTTGAAGTTAATGCATCGGCTGAGAATTATTTTATCCCATACGCCAATTTTTAAATTGAGTATAGGGTAATGGGTTTTCAAGCATGCCCTTTTCAAATCTGCAATCGATTTTTTCCTATCTCTTGCCGTTTTCAAGATACAGAGTTTCATTTTATTCCATATCCACCCATATTTCCGTTTTGTCAGCATAATTTTATGCCAAACGCCATTTTTGAATTTTTTTATTACATATCCATAAATAAATGAGTTTTTTTCTTTTTGTAATTATAATATTCTGTATCCACCGCCATACACGTGTCCGGATTTAAAGTTTCGAAGTAAGTTGAGAATTATTTTATTCCACGTTCCTGGCTTAAATGAGTTTATATTGACATGGAATAATATAAAACTAAATTCATAAAATTGTTGTGATATTCCACATTCATATAAAATGCATTCCAAAATAAAAAATAAAAAAGTTACATATTGTGTCCTATGGACTGAAGCACATAGTGGCAGATCCGCCAATGAGATTTCTTCGGCTTTAATTAAAATTCTGGAAAAATTAATTGAAGCTTTTCCTGAAACCCAGATAATTACGCTGTGGAGTGAACGCGTACCGCAAAATAAAAATCAAGTTAATACTACAGCAATTAAACTCTTTTTACAAAAAAGTAAAATACAAAAAATTTATCATAAATATTCAATACCAAATTTATCATAAATATTGAAGACCTTTATTCAAGAAGTGGATTGCGTACATTCTTGTATAGATCGATTTTTGCATGACTTGGAAATATATAGTCCATATCATTTAATTAAATTACTGCAAGCTATGAATTTTGATAAAGTGAAACTGAAAATCATACAGATGTGCGCAAACAATTTTAAGTCATTGTCTTCAATTTCTCAACAGATGGGTTATTAGCAAATGCCTTTTAATAAAATAAAAATAATGTTATATGAAAAGGAGTATCCACTTATTTTAAAATACAAAACGTCTTATGAGCAAGTGGAATACCAAACAATAAATTTAATTTAAAAAAGCAATAAGAAAACATTGCCGACATCAAAAAATATATTACAAAGTAAAGTACAAATTCTATCTACCAAAACAGAAGTGACAAAGCAAAAAATAAATGATATAAAAGATTTATTAAAGTACCTGCCAGAGACTGATAGAACTTATTTTCAAGCTCTACTGAAAATTAAATAAAAACAAAAACCAGAAACTAATTTTTTATAAAAAAATATTTTTAGTTCTTAACTGTTAAGATAAAATGTTATTATTATATTTAAGGCTCAAGTTGCTACATTTTTTATTTTTTTAAATTAAATTGTTATCATTAATTAATATTTTAAGTTTACACAAAAAAAAATGCTGTGAAAAAAAGCTGTTATGTTTAATATGTTTTTTAAATTATTTCAACTAAACAATAAAAACAAAAAGTAAGAACAATTCGTTTTTATTTCACATTCTTAGTTTTTTAAATAATTTAGGCCATACGGCAAGACTTTTAAAAGAACTTTTAAGTTTTCAGTTTATTTTATAGTATTCCATATCCAACTCATTTTAGGCCACCTCATAAAATGGAAAAAAAAAGAATCAACAAATGTATGATGTGGACTAAAACGATTCTGTGACCTTCCTTTCTAAAAGTGCTTATAACTTTTAAACTAGCTTCTATAGTGCCCTTGGTCAACCTTGAAATTTAAAAAAAAATGTTCCAATATTATTATTAAAAAATAAAAAAGGGTAATTTTTCGACTAGTTTTTTCATTAAATTTAATCAAACTTTCAAATTCGATTTTCTCGAAACTGACTAAATGGCACGTGGAATAAAATAATTTTCAGCCGACGAATAATATTTCTGATGTATTGGACAGGCTGTTAGGCTTATTTTTTATTTCTAAAGATTTCTCTTTTCGATTGTTGAATTTCAATTTTCCATAGTAAAAGATTTTTTCATCATCCAATAATACATATTGATTTAAATTTGTTAATGATTAAAGGATCAATTGGTGAATATTACAAATACGTAATTTTTATGATTACAATTTTAAAATACGTGATCATTCTTCATTCAACAACTATGTTTCTCATATTAACTCGTAGAAAATTTTAAATGATAAGATTGTTTTAAATAATATTATAACGCTTTTTGGTGGTACTAAGGTATAGGATTAGGAATCTCCAAATTCATTGCGAGGAACACAAAATCTGGGCACCCATCTTGGTATAATAAGAAGCTTCATGCTTTGAATAAAGCGAAAACAACACTTTAGGAAATTTATCACTTCCTGCAGATGAAATTGTCCTTTAACGTAAGGAATTTGTTTTCTGAAGTAAATTTTTATAAAAAAGTCTATATTTTGTCATATAATTCCGTTATGAAATTTTACCCTAACCGTTGGAACTATGCTAACATTATAAACGATCATCTGGGTTTTCAACGTCCATTTTTTAATAATGATTTCGAATCTTTCAATATGGATTTTATGTGTTATTTGTTTGAACAATATTTGAGTCTTTTTTAGAAAAATCTATTATTTCTCAGTAATTTTTTGCACATACATCTAAATTTTTTTTTGCTCCACATTCACGAAACACAATAAAATTTAAAAATTTCGCAGCAGTTTGCTAACATTTACTTGCTTACCGATCGCATTGTATATAATGAGCTAGCTTATACAACGACACCAAATTTTGGATGTCGAGTTTTCGATGCAAAGGCACTTCTCCATAGTAGGAAAGTATAAATAAACTACTGTGTGCAAGCGCGAAATTTTATATGTGACTTTATTTTGGCTATGGCATACATTGATCAACTTTTGGCACCAATCCAATCGATCGGACCAATGGGTTAGACTTCTGGAACTGGACTTTTTTTCCGGGCCAATTTTACATTTTTGCGTATATAAAGAGAAATAATCAACCAATTTCCTTGAAATTTAATATTTAAATCCGGGATTTAGAACAATAACTCTATAAATATTTTCGAAAGATATTAAATTTATATTAATATTTTAGATCTATAAATATTTTGGTAAACCATATTAGGGGTCGATTTCACATTTTTTACCATATATATAGAACGTTTTGTTCGAAATTCTTGAAATTTAATATTTGAGCTCTGGTTATTAGCGGAGCTAACTGGTGAACTTCTCAGCGGATTCGGGTCACAAAGTGAAATCTACTAAGAGCAAAATTTACTAGATATGTTAGTTCTAGTTAGTTTTTTTTAGGTATGTCAGCTAAAAGTTCAGTAACTTCCTTAAAATTGAAAGGAAATGTTCAAAATGCATTTTCATAATTTAATGTAACATTTTTACTAAACTAAGCATTATACCTACGGTAGATTATGTGCCGACCACACCATATTTTATTTATTATTTTTTTTCTAACTATTCAACAAAAAATAATTCTAACATTGAAATGATTGAAATAAACAAAATTGGAAGACGAAAAATTAAAATAACCAAAAAAACGACTAATAATTGGGTAGTGCGCTAAATTTTCTTTATAAAATTCTGCCCTTGAAACTTACTTGGAGAATATATGAATGTAAGTTAAAGAAATTTTGAAAATTTTAGCAAAGCGAAACCTTTTGTATTAAAAATATCATTATAATTTGTGCGAAATGGTTCTGTTTTCATTAATTAAATTGTTTAAAATATTTATACTCGTAAACACTTTTTCACTTGTCTATATTTGAATAAAGTTTATAAGAATTTTAGTTCACGCCAATTATTACTGAAATATATGTTTGCGATTTCTTTTGAAAAAAAAAAAATTTGTTCCAAATACATTTCTAATGACGACATTTGTATATGTATGTATTAACTACTTACTCAGGAATACCGTCTGGTGGCAAAACCACAGATAAAATATTATCAATTAGTTTATACTTCAAAATTCGGTCATTTACAGTTGTAGAAGTTAGTGATGGCGATGCATTTACTTCAACTAACCAAGGTTTTAAGTTATTATCGATAATTCTGAAAATATATTAAAAAAGCTTTAAGTTGACATTTAAAAAAACTTTTGAATTTTAAGTATAAAAAAAGAAGTGCAGTTTTGTAGACTATTAGACTAAACTACAACTATTGTTACGATGTTCAAAATTTTGAACTCGAAAAAAGAAAATTTTTTTATTAGAAAAAGGCAATTTATTAGTTATTAAACAAAATTAAATGTTTCCATTAAACTTTCGATTTCAGCTCTTTGATAATTTTTAAATAAATGGAACTTTGTTTGTTACATCTAATCTCAAATCTATATCAAGAGTTATATACCCCTTTATTATTGTTGTGTAAAAACAAATATTCTGATAATTCCACAATTCATTATAACCGAACGTATTCTGTATACGAGTACAATAGGTAGGTTACGTGATGGCAACAAATTTTGCATATCGAGTTTTCGGTGGGAATGCATTTCTTCATAGTAGGGAAGTGTAAATAAACTTTTTTTTTGCAACCTGTCGGTCTGTCGGTCTGTGGGTCTGTCGGTCTGTGTGTATGCGTGTATCTCAAGTTCGACTTAACCGATTTTAATGAAATTTTATAAGCAAGTTTATTTCGACTATGGCACGGGTTGTTCAACTTTTGGAATATATCAGGCCCCGGGAACTGCAATTTTTAGCGGACCTGTTTTACATTTTTGACCACTTTGAAGAAAATATTCAACCGATTTGCTCGAAATTTTATATCAGCATAATATTATTAATACCATGAACAACAGCAGATCTAAGTGGCTAAACTGAGAGACACCAGAATTAGCCGAAAGAGGCGAAGAAACTGTTGAACGAAAGTCCTGCCAGAGAGATATGATTTTATCCAGACTAAAAAGTTATCAGCGCATCCTAATAGTTTCATTGGAAAAGCGAATTTTAATTATTCGGAAACATAGTGAAATTGGATTCAAGATATTTGGTAGCCATATGTTTAATTATAGGTCAGACATATCTGCGAAATTTATGGAATATTCTAAAACGTTCCAGTAATCATACAACGATAATACAAATTTTGACTATTTCCAAAACAAGTTTAATACTCACATTGCCAAGTAGGTACAGGCGACTTTTTTTTGTTGATTTTGCCTTTACTAAAATCAAAACCGGTATGATATGTAAATTTATGAATTTTATAAACGCATAAAATTATTTGCTAGTCTATTTCTGGTGAAATAATTAATTTTAAGGAGTAAATTTATACAAAAATATAGGTCAAATTTTTAAAAAATAAGTTAATTAATGTCAAACCAACCAAGAAATTTCCATTGTGGATAAAAAATAAAAAAATGTTACAAAATTTAAAGATGGATCAAACTGCTGACAAACTGAAGGGGTTAGGAGAAGACATGGAGAAGCTACTAATTAACTTCAAGAAAGATCCAACTTCAAGGAAGCCAGCAGAATAGATGAACTTAACCAACTATAAGAAGGGCCAAAATAAACCTACAAGACCGAATTACAAGGATGGTACCAGCCTAAACTCAAGCCAATCCAAAGGCTCTAAAATTGTAAAACAAGCCGACGAAGACGATAAAACGAACAGCAATTTAGAAGAAAACCAAAATGAAGAAGCTGAGTAAAAATCAGGCTATTTGATAAATATAGAGGTACAGAAGCAGCATAATAAAATAAAAATGTTATACCGAGTTGTTAATAAGGTAAATGAATTTACGGAACGAGAGGACTATGCCGCAGTATATGTGCAGGACGTTGAAAACTTGACGGCATATTGGAAATATATCATTAGAACAAACGATGACATCATTTCCCATGCCACAAATGAACTAAAAACAGAATACCTAAAAGTTAAGCATTTAAAAAAAGTGGAAAAAAACATCAGGAAATCGTTACAAAAATAAGAGAGCTATTAAATTTTTCACACAAATAGTAACTGGATAACGTTCAAAAATTCTATTATCTCAAAAGTTTACTATAGGCGGAGCCAATGACCTTAACAAAACATTTCTTGATAAATAACGAAAATTACGTCGCTGTTATTAATTGTAGGAATTGACAACAGCCAAGTACAACAACATAAGAATATTGTCCTCAACATGTATGAATAAACTGCTATTTGTGCCATCCAAATAATGAAACATCAGATGAGTTGGAAAACATGCTGGACACTACAAATATATTTCTTTGTGCTATAAAGAACCTACGCATGGAAACTGATTGCTGAGCACTTATATTTCAATTCATATCTAATTCATGATTCTAATCTTACAAAAAATTGATAAGGAAACTTCAAGACTTTACAAACAACAGGCATCAAACCCCAAAAAAATTTTAAAATATGCTACAATTCCTGGAACCAAGGTTTTAGGCTTGAAAAACTTTAGGGGCCCAACAACAAAAAAAATATGAAAAGCGACATGAGTACAACTCAAAGACATGAGTATTACTCAAAAAGGAAGGAAGAAGCTGCAGCAGGAAGGAAGTCAAAAAATGAAGGTAGCAGCAAGAAAGGTGCAGCTTATGTTCAAACTGTTCCAGCAGCAATCAGGTGAGAAATAAGTGCATTTGAAGGATAACAGCGACGAAATGCAACAAAAGTCATCATCCTGCCGCAACAACCAGTAAATAAAGATTAATGGGAGCACCCTGAAAACATAGAGTTAGTTAGATTAGGCTACATGACCACCCGAAGGGTACACCTAGTCCACTAAGGCCCGTTGTGGTGCCGCCGTTGTGACACTCCCTCTCTTACTCACTAGAACCAGCCCGAGCTCCTCAGAAACCAGCCAAAATCCCTAGCATTTACATTCGTTAGGCCCGTAGCCCGCTTAAAAAAGTGGGACCCAAGAAACCTCCGCCTGGAGTTTGCCAAAGCCGGACATGAGCATAGCAGGTGCGTCACCGTTTCCTCTTCCTCCTCTCACAGCAGCTCCTACAGAGATCGTTTGCGGGGCGGCCGTAGTTACATTCGCCCATCTGAGATTGGTACGTTCCACCGCTGCACTGCGCAGCAGCAGCCTGTGAGTGCTTAGAGGCATGCTCAGGTTCTCCTTTTCAGATAGAATTCCGAGGATCGTTCCATGTCTCGGAAGCTCACCCGTCTTGCAATTCACTGAGATCCCAGTGTGTCCGGGAACCCAAACCAAGTTTAACTCGAACTGCCTCGCCATCTCGTTAAGAGACAACCTACAATCTAGGACCGTTCTGGACGTAGAGGTCTCCGACTCCAGCGCCGGTCTCACCACCATCAGAAACGGTCTCACCACCGCGGTGTACAGCTAATAAACCTTGCTTGGTTTCAGGCCCTACCTTTTCCCGACGGCCCTCTTGCACGAGTAAAGCGCAATAGTTGCTTTCTTTACTCACTTCATGATGTTAAGTCTCCAGTTCAGCTTTGAATGCAGAACCAGCCCCAGGAATCTAGCCTCCCAGCTGAAGGATAGGCTCCTCCGAAACCTGCCGATTCCGCCAGGTTTCGGAGGAATCTTATATATCCTACTGAAAATGACTAGCTCCGTCTTTTGAGGGTAAATAGATAGCCCACAGCCGGTCGCCCAGTTCGAAACTAGGCTAACAGCCCTCTATTACAGCCCATTTAGTGCATGGAGGTGCTTTCCATATACACCCCTTTGCGGAGTGCCCCTTCCAACAGAGCGCTCAATGCATGACCCGCCAAAGCTGGCCCTGATGAATCTGTCCGACAGCATTAGTCAGGGAGCCATGAATTGAGAGCTCCGACAGAGCTTGAGTGATCGACCGCGACCTGACATTGTTGAAAGCCCCTTCAATATCTAGGAAGGCAGCCAGTTTGTATTCCCCACGATTAAGTGACCCTTCAATGTAGTGTATCAAGGAGTGTAGGGCCGTTTCCGTTGACCTACCCTTTCGATACGCATGTTGTGCCGGAGACACCCACCTCGGGTTAAGGTTGCTCCTTATGTATGCGTCTATCAATTTTTCTAATATTTTTAGTAGAAGCGATGTTTTAACTAATTGGTCTAAAATCCTTTGGGCAGCTGTAAGAGCTCGTTCCAGTTTTTGGAATGAAGATGACCCTGGCAATATTCCACGATTTTGAAATATGAGCTAGGTCTATACAGCATTCGAAGATAATTTTCAGCCAGGGTGGCATGACCTCCGTCGCATTTTGTGGTTCTGCAGGCACTATATCGTCCGGGTCCGTCGACTTGAAAGGGTGAAAGCTGCGGATAGCCCAAAGAATTCCTCCCTCGTAGACATTTAGAGGAGATTCCCCCAAGGATTCCGGGAAGTGCGCATCCAGAAGCAGCCTCAAGGGCTCCGAAGCGGAGCTGGTCGTCAGCTGCGTCGACTCGGCTCTTAGTCTAGATGCCTCCGCAACCCCGCCAATCCTTCCGCAAAACTATAAAATATATAAAAAAGCGTCAAAACGTCAAGATGGCAAATAATAATAATTGTAACCAATGCAAGAAAAAAATTGATTTGAGAATTAATAGTTTAATTTTATGTGATGCAGACTGCAAAAGATGGCTTTGCGACAATTGTTCCGGCTTGGGCAATGAAGTCGTAAGGGAATACGCACAGGATAATGAAAAATATTGGTTTTGCTTATCATGTAAGTCTTAAAGGAGATCAATTAGGACCTAAGGATCAAATGAATAAAAGATCAAAGTGTGATAGTGAGTCTACAAATAGTCGACTTGATCTTATATTGAAGAATCAAAATTCGCTAGATTCGGAATTGAAAAAATTACAAAGTGAAGTAGGGAGCTGAAAAATTATATAGATTCATTAATTGAAGAAAATTTGAGTTTGCGTAATGAGAATTAAATTTTAAGAAATTATTTTAAATACAGCAAAATTGAATTAGAAAAACTAAGCAGAATCGTAGGAAGAAAGAAATTGAAAAATGTGATATAAGCGATCGATTGGCTAAACAAGAACCCGCTCTGATAATAAAAAATTAGCGCAGGAAGCTGGTATTGTTCTTGAAGACAATGATATTAAATATGTGTACCAGTCTAATCATCAGTCTACAAAATGGGGTGAGCCACAAAAAATTATAATTAAATTTCAAAAATTAGAATGTAAGACAAATCCTTTTAAATAATATTAAAAAATTGAATTTAACAACGCATATGATAGATGGTCGGGAATCAGAAAAAAATTAAAAAATATTCATTAATGAAAGGCTTACGGCATATTTCAGTTTGTTGCATAAAAAAGCTAGAGATATGAAACGAAATAAACAAATTGAATTCGCATGGGTTAGGGGTAGCAAATTATTCATCAGAAACAAGTAAAATTGTTAAGATATTACACGAAGCAGATTTAAATGCTAAATAATGTTTCGCTCAATTTGCCGCTCAACGTCCATGTCAAATCTGATCTCTACAATATAGATGAAATTAATTTCGAAAATTCTAATTCTTTAAAATTGTACTTTATGTTTTATGCTAGAAGCACAAAATATAAAGTAGATGATGTTACTTATATGATGGATAAAATTGGTAGTACTGCACATATTTTAATTATAAGTGAAACCTGGATTCTTGATGATGAGCGGAGCTTTGTCGCAATAAATGAATATACAAAATTAGTTTCGTGTAGAAATTCAAGACGAGGAGGTGGTGTAGGTGTATTCGTGCATAAAAGTATTAATTATTCTGTTGGAGATATATTTTATGAAGAGTTTAATAGTTTTATTCATATAAAATTGTTATTAAAAAAAATACATATGATATCATTGCAATTTATAGGCCACCTGAAAATTTGCTAAATCTTGTTGATGCTTTTTTTGATAAATTTGAATCACATATAGAAAATCTAGGAAACAAAGACTCATTAATGATTGGAGACTTCAATTTTAATATTAAAAATAATTTAGATAAAAATGTTCAAACATACAAAACAATTATTGAATCCAATGGGTATTTTTTTTGCAACAAATAGATAACTAGGCCCGATTCCAATACATGCCTGGATCATGTACTTATTAATGATCCTACATCAAGGCTTTCAATATAAACTTTTCACCACGATATATCCGATCATTGGGATAATTGTAGAAATGAGAACTATAAAATTACAACTTGATCAAAAGAAGCCTGAAAGCAACAGCTGAGCAACTGTCCTATAAACAAAACCGATGTAAGTGACTTAGCAACTGAAATGACTAATACCTACAAACAAATATAAATAGTGCTACCGTCGTGGAAAATATTAAAAGTAGTAAAACCAAATATTCCGCACAGTGGCTTAATACTGATTGTATAAAATTAATTGAAAAAAAGAAGTTTTGGTATAAGAAATTTGCTCAGAATATGCAAAGGGGAAAATAGCTGATAATTAAACAAATTTTGTAAATTCTTCATTGCAACAAGGCGTAATGCCTAAGTGTATAAAGATTAGCAAAGTTATTCCAATGTACAAAAATGCAGGAAGTGTTACTGATATTAATAATTTTTGGCCAATATCTATCTCGTCTACTCTTAGCAAAATACTTGAAACTATTGTTAATATTCAATTGAATTATACAAGAGTAGAAAATCTTACAAGTGCAATGTTTGATATTGTAACAGATATTCAGTCTGGAATTGATGCTGGAAATAAAGTTGTATGCGTATTTTTTGACGTAAAAAAGCCTTTTGATTCCGTTGATAGGGGTATACTCCTTAGACTTCTGTACGGGCTTGGTGTCAAGGGCAATGAGTTCAAGTGGTTTAGAAGCTATTTGTCAAATAGAAAACATTTTGCAGAATGTGAGAATATAAAGAGTGATGTAAGCGATATTAATTACGGTGTCATACAAGTAAGTGGTCTGGGCCCAACTTTATTTTCTATATACATAATTGGTTTGTTAAATATTAACCTACAAGGAAAATCGTTCATGTATGCTAACGACCTTGCTATAGTGTACAAGGGAACTACTTGCCTTTTAATTGAACAAAACATAATGCAAGACCTTGTCATGATTGATGAATGGATGTATGAGCATAAATTAACGATAAATGCTGATAAAACTAAATATTTAATATTTAAAAGAAAGCCTGATGATGTACTAAATATAAAATATGAAAATAGGAAATTGGAATTGTTATAAATTGTACAATGTTATAAATATTTAGGAATTAACATTGATGAAAATTTAAACTGGCGGTTATATATTAAATTGGAATAGCTGTGATTTTCAGGCTTATTGGTTACAGAGTCACAAAGCCTATGAAAATATTTTATATTATAGTATGTTTCATGCGCCTGCCACATAAGACATCCAGATTTGGGGTAATACTTTCAAAAAAGATGTGGATATGTTACAGTGTATACAAAATAAAGCTATAAAAAACTTATTTTATTATAAAGTACGGGCTTCAACAGAGAATGTGAAGAATGTTCACACAAATATGAAATGTGAGCAACATAAGAGTGACGTCATCTACAACAAGATTTAATAATTTAGATACGATTTATAATTTAGCTTTTAAAATATACAACGAATTACCAAATGAAATGAAACAAATTATTGAACTACATAAATTTAAAAAATTAGTAAATGAATTTTTTAGAAATAAGATATAATTCGGATTCCTAGCATACTTTTTTCTTTTCTACAATTGTTATAATTTAGAAGTGCAAAAATTTTAATGTTGTGTAGTTATTCTATTGGAAATTGTCTCCTCATTGTTATTGAATTTATTTTGTCTCTTGAATTGCTTTGTTTTTTGCATTGAATTTAAAACTTTTATACATTTTATAGAATTGATTATGGATGTTATACACTCTGTACGAGCGATTAGGCTCTTTTGAGATAATAAAATGTAAAATAAAATAAATAAATAAAATAAAATAAATAAAATAAACTCCCTCCAGGGGGATCGCTACGTATTTTCTGAGGTCATCCTTATATGCGTTCCAGTCAGATAATGGCCTGCTGAACTTTGCTCTGTTGAATTGACTTCTGAATTTTTTCCGAAGAGCATTAAACTCATCGAACCACCATTGCGGGTTTCTTTCGCCTCTTAACCGAGTTAGTGAACACGCCACCCTAGAGGCGCCAATTATTGCGCCGGTGAGCGTGCAGACCATATTGTCAAGGCCCCCACTACCGAAGAGATCGCTTAGCGAGTCTCCGAACTTTGACCAATCAGTCCTTTTGCGGTTTCTGAAGATCAAGAGCATTTTGGTTGGTTACCAAGTCGAATTCTATATAACGGTGGTCAGAAAAGGAATGATCTTTTAACACTTTCCAATTCCTGACCAGAGCATCAAGAACGTTTGATGCAAGAGTTATATCTATAACCTCCTGACGATTTTTAGTAATAAAAGTGGGCTCTGAGCCTCTATTACATAATGTGAGGTTAGTGCTTAAAATAAATTCTAAAAGTGACTCACATCTCATGTTTGTGTCCGAGCTTCCCAAGATTACATGATGCGCATTGGCATCGCTCCCAATAATAAGGCCGGTTCGGAGAAACTGAGTCTTCTCCACCATGTAATTCAAATTCTCGGGCGGTAGCTCTCCCTGGAACAGATCTTTCCCCCTGCTATACAGGGCTTCTGGACCAGGACTATATCTTCTCCACCCCTATGTAAGCGGAGAATAAGCGCAGCCGAAGCTGCTTTAGAGCGGTGGAGATTGATCTGAATTGCACGAAGCATTACTGCTTTCGCTAATCTCCACCAGCGTCTTATCTACAAGCACGTCCAGATCCAAGTCCAAAAAAGCCCCCTTCAGATCAAGATTAAGATGCATTACGTCATCGTCTGTCAGCCCTACTTCATCCAGCATTCCTGGTTCTAATGAGAGCGGAGACTGACCAGACGATTTCTCCGGAGCCCTGTTGGCGACGTTGACGACCGATGACATACTTTCAGGATGTTCCCGTCGGTCACTCTGCTTCTGGGCCCCCTCCACCTTCGTGTCTGTTTTATACACTTTAAGGGCTATGGAGGAGAACCCATAGTTAAGGACAAATCTCTGACTCTCCAGAGCTGCCAAAGATTCCCTATTTATTATTATAAGAGCCTGCCGATAGTCGGCCTTTTTCTCTTCCAACTTTGCCACCCGCCAGTTGGCTGTCGGTAAGTTGGGATTGCCCAATTTGATCATCTCTAGCATGGTTGACAAGTTTGACAAATCCCTGGTGCCAACCTTGGTCTCTGCACGAGGGATATGGGCCTGGATTCTCCTTCATGATTTGAGGAAAGCCTGCCATTAGTCGGCTTTCAACTTTCCTCTAATTCTCAGCAGAGATCCTGCCATCTTCTTGCCCCTGGTCAACCACATCGACAACAGGATGGTTCTTCAGGATCTCACTAAAAGGCCTCGTAATGGATGCGTTCAAGGATCTGCTCGGTGGCCTTAGCTTTTTAGCTTTCCGAGGTGGTTCCTCTGTGGAGCGCTGTCGTTATGTTGCCACCACCCTCTCGCTCAATCGCTTGTCCACAATACTCTTGGCCCAGTTTGCAACTGAACCTTTTTTCTTTCCTTTCTTTTTTCCGAAATTCGACCGATCCTTTCCAGATTCCTAAATGCAGAACTCCGTTTCGTTTAGGCTCTTTACGAAGGCGTTATCGTTGCTGACGGAGTTCTTTTCTTGCTCTGGTCAGTTTGTGCTACTTTAGCCATCGAGCTACTATCGACACTATGCCTGACTGAGTCATAGCTTTGTGTGTGGTAGCTCGGTCCCGGTTGGGACTCCTTACGGACTTTGGGTTTTGCACCAGTGCTTTTAGCATTCATAGAGTTAGCCAACCGTGAATTTAAGAAACCAGCAAAAACTGATGTAATATTAAGGTCAGTGTTATTGATCTAAGAAGATTAGTGTTGTAATAAAAAGAACAATCTTACCATGCAATTGCTCAGTACATTATTGTAATGACAACAGGAAAAGCTTATCATCCAATAATCTTTGAATGGATTGGAACAGTTGAAACCCTTAAAAACAGTTTCACATGTCATTATACACTGAATAATATTAATGAAATTACGAAGAAATTTCAATGAATGAAATGGTGAAGGAAGATGAAGTGTGAAACATATTTTAAAGCAACCACTTACCGCAGTAATGAGGGAAGATATATTGCTAGAGCTCTATTCAGCGAAGACTATAATGCCGCATATCTAAACAACGGCAGTGAAAAAAGAGCAATTGTTTGCAAATTAAATATGAAAAAACAGTTCGAAATAAATCAGAAATTTGGCGAAAATTATGAATCATTTGTGCGAGAATCTAAGCCATATGAAAAGATTTGAATCCGCCAACCAATATGAATCGCACTTTTTCCAAAATCATTAAGTTGTAAAAAAAAGAATGTGCAACCATGAAACTTCGAGTTGTGTTTGATGGATCCAGTAAGTCGCTAAGAAACATAAGTATCAATGATTTCAAAAATATTAATTTTTGAAACCAATTACAACTCATTGATAATGTAAGAGTTCAAAGGTGAATTTTCAAAGGTGGGTTCTGTGATGCTTCAGGTAGAGCATGTGTCGGCGTAGTATACTCACGACTGCACCAAGAAAATTATAAATCAATATTAATCACCGTCAAAAACATTATAAGTATCGTCATCACAAAAATTTTCAATTCCACGACTAAAAGCAGCAGAATTACTAATGAAACTGCTTAATAATGTTGCAGATGATTTAGAAATGTCAGATATTGTACTGTATGCATGCACCGATTCCCAAGTAGTACTTTCTTGGCTCCAGGAAAACCTTCGCAATAAAATCATGTTAATAAGGCTGAATATCCCGCTGACTTGGCATCAGAGGTGGCCAGGAACGGAATGTCTTCATAATGAAACAATAAATGTGGTTGACAAAACATGTTAACCAGCACAGTTGGATTAGTTCTCTTACGTCAAGAACACCAATCAAAACTTTTTCAATTGAAAGGTTTAATGCAAAAAATCCAAAAAGGAAAAAATGCTGGACAACTTATAACAACCTTATTGGAAAGTGCGCAAATTAAATTAGGTAGAACAAACGGTCTATAACACAAAAATTAGCTCCCTATTAAAAACCAAGTTACTACCTTATAACAGCCAGATACAAGTACTTTGCAAATTTTTGAAAGATGGTATCTTAAGAGTAGAAGCAGTCTACGAAGGGCAAAGATCGACGACAATTCCAAACATCCAATTATTACCGCGCACCCTAAAAATCATTCATGGATCCTGGGAAAATTTTGGATTACCCACGGACTACACAAAGTAAAATAAGGAATAGCGGAGCGTTTCGTTTATCGCAGATACAACGCACGCCCAAATACACAATTTGTGGGTGATTTACCTAGAGTTAGAGTAACCGTTTCCACGGTTTTATTTGCGCATTAGAGAGATTTTTTGCAAAGTAAGGAAATATTGCATATATTTATAGCAACAATGGTACCAACTTTGTAGGAGCATACAACCAGCTGAAATTCAGTGAAAAAATTGGGTCATTTTATTTCAGAACATTCAATTCTATGGCATTTTATTCCTTCAGGCACATCCCATTTTAATGGACTATGGGAAACTGGAGTAAAATCAGTAAAACGTTATCTCTCAAAAACTATTGGCGACGCTAAACTCACATTTGAAGATTGAGGTACCGTTCTAGCAAAAATCTAAATTAATTTAAACTACCGTCTACTTACATCATTTACAGGAGGTATAGATGATATAGAAGCGGTAGCACAGCAGGGTACTTTTTGGTAGCTTCAAACCTATTCAATGTACCTACCAAAAACATGATAAATATGCAAGAAAATCGGCTTCGGCGATGGGAAATTCCAGAACAAATAAATCAGCAATTCTGGAAAAAATTGTCAAATAAACACTAACCGTCCGTCCCATTGATAACTCGAAAACAATTGAGCTAGGTTCACCAAAAGTTCACAAATTATTTCTTATAGTAAATGCCAGAACCCTATTCAAATTGCGTATGATCAGGGTACTGGTTCGAGTAGCTGCCATACAACTTCAAAATTTATTTTGCTATATTTCAGAAACTATAAAAGCTGTTATACTGAGATTTCACACAAGCGAATATATTAATAAGGCGAATATTTTTGATAAAAATTCGTTGAAATTGCTTGGCTCCTTCTGGTAGCTGCCATACAGCTTCAGAATTTATTTTGCTATATCTCAGAAACTATAAAAGCTGTCATATTGAAATTTCACACAAGTGAATATATTAATTCAGCCAATATGTTTAATAAAATTTTTTGATATTGCTTGGCTCCTTCTGGCAGCTGCCATGCAACTTCAAAATTTATTTTGCTATATCTCATAAACTACAAAAGCTGTAATATTGAAATTTCACACAAGTGAATATATTAATGGGCCAATGTGTTTGATAAAATTCGTTGAAATTGTTGGCTCTTTCTGGTAGCTGTCATACAACTTCAATAGTAGTTTTGCCATATTTTAGAAAACCCAGTATGGAAATTTTATGCATAGGGTAACAAATTTGTATGGGTATTACAGAGTTGACACGGTCAACTCTATTTTATCTCGTTTTTTGTGAAATTTTTGAGTATTCTTAATGAATCTCATTTTATTTAGTATAATTTTAAAAGCCATCTAGATTATAATTACTATTTTTTTTGCTTTTTTCTTCGATTTATTTTTAAATTCTATTTTTCTTTCAAAAATTTTACTATGTAATTTAGTACTCTTCCATTTGGAAGACAAGAAAGGTCTGCGCTAAAAATTGCAATTTTTTTTTAAATGCATTTTTCAGATGGAATTTACCTACTGATTTTTTGAAATTTAAATTTCAAATTTTAAAAAATATTTAGAATCAGTACAGCCAAAAATATTGATGAATTTCCTTTACAGAAATAAATTCCAACACACCTTCCATTTAAACTCAATATAAATTTGGAATTTAGTTTTGATTTGCTCTTTGAGCTTGATAGCTTGTAGATATATATGGCATTAGTTTCACTTTTGCTCACATAGATAGACTTTTGCTATGTAAAGTTTCATCACTACACTCTGCCACTATACTTTTTAAAAATAACCCAGTTACTTTGAAGGCATAGAAGAAGTGCATTTCATTGACGCAAGGTGGCAGGTTCATCGCCTATTATGGCTTGACCTCTTATTATCAAAATTTGGAAGAATATCTGGTATTCGTTTAACTAATTGCTCTTCTTTGTTTAAACCTAGTCAAAAGCAAGCCGACATATTTCTCAGCGGTTATAATTTTTAGAACAAAAAAACGGACTTCTTCAATATAAAGCTAGTGATGAATCGCTGTCAAAACGTGTACGTCGATCACGATTCTACTTTGTTGGGTAGCTATAAAATATTCTCTTGTGTATCCTAGGCCAAGATACTACGCACCGTATCACGCACGAATTGTATCACAGAATCGGAAAACTGTATTATTTTTCTGTTTATTTCTTCTTCTTCTTCTTCTTATAGCGTTACAGCCCTTGATGAGCTTTAGCCTTCTTCACTATTTCCCTCCAATTTGATCTATCTCTTGCAGTCGTCCTCCAGTTTATAATTTCTAATTTTGTCGCATCGAATTCTATGTCATCTAACCATCTATTTCTTGGTCGTCCTCTTGCTCTTGTTAGCAGTGTTCTTGCATTTAGTATTTGTATTTGATCTCTGTTTTCGGGCATTCTTATGACATGTCCGGCCCATCTTAATCGTTGGGATTTTATAAACTTTACTATGTCTTCGTTCTGTGTAAGTGCATATAATTCATCGTTAAATCTTCTTCTGTACTCATTATTGCTTAATCTAATTGGTCCATATATTTGTCGTAATATTTTTCTTTCAAATCTGAGAAGATAGTTTTCGTCATTTGATGTTAAGGACCACGTCTCACAGCCATATGTTATTACTGGTCGAATGAGCGTTTTGTAAACGTTATATTTCGTTTTTCTCGATAGCAGATTTGACTTCATTAGTTTTTTGTGTGCATAGTAACATCTGTTACCCGCCTGAAGTCTTTCTTGTATGCAATTTCGCATACTGTTATCATTGCACAATAGAACACCAAGATATTTAAATTTTTCGATTCCCTGAATTTCCAACTCGTCAATTTTTATATTCTCAGGTTGCCGTCGTCGCTCATTTCTTGACAATTTAAGATATTTCGTCTTTGTTTCATTTTTATGCATACCAACTTTTATTACTTCTGCTTTTAGCTCTTTAAATACCTGCGCCATTATATTGTAATTTTTGCCAATGATTGCTAAATCATCTGCATATGCCAGTATTTTATGAGACCTGACAAAAATGTTGCCTCCTTTGTCAATGTCTCTAATTGCATAGTGTAAAACCATATTAAAGATTAAAGCGGAAAGTGCATCCCCTTGTCGTACACCACTATTTATTTGGAATGATTCCGATATTGCACCTTGTATCAAAACTTTGCTCGTAGAAAACTTCATTGTCATGTTTATTAAATTGATCAGTTTTTTTGGTACACCTAGGAATGCCAGGGCCGTTGAGATTTTCGTTCTGTCAATACTATCAAAAGCTTGTTTAAAATCGATAAATATAATGTGTAGGTCTACATTGTACTCATAGCTTTTTTCCATAATTTGTTTCATTAGGAAAATTTGATCAATTGTAGATCTTTGACACCTGAATCCACACTGATACTCTCCTATCTGTTCTTCATAAAATGGTTTTATCCGATCATATATTATGTTTGACAGAATTTTATAATAACAGTTTAGTAGTGTGATGCCCCTGTAGTTCTGGCACTCTAATTTGTCTCCTTTTTTATGTATGGGACATATTAAACCTACATTCCACTTATACGGCATGATTTCGTCGTTCCACATTTTACATATTATGTATAATAATTTATGGGAGAGCGATTCTCCGCCATTTTTCAGTAATTCTGCCGTAATTTTGTCTTCCCCTGGTGCCTTGTTGTTCTTAAGCTTGCTGTTTATTTAAATTACAAAAATTGCTAAAATTATAATTTGTCTTAATTTAATATTAACGCTCATGTATTTGCAAACGTTATAGTGTAAATTTTTCCCATACGTAACTTTCTCACAATATTTTAGTAGGAGTCAAATTACCTATATTTTGTTTGTTAATATCACTTTGAAAAAAATTGCTTACTAGTTTTTTCCTGTGGGAAATAATCAAATTGTAAATTTCAAGACTACCGAGTGGGGCAGGAGTATAACCCTCGAACCCTAACTTATTCTAGCCTCCCCACGCCTCCATCTATAATATCCCCGTGCAACTATAAAGCCGGATACATCCCTAATGGATGTATATTTTGTTTGTTAATATCACTTTGAAAAAAATTGCTTACTAGTTTTTTCCTGTGGGAAATAATCAAATTGTAAATTTCAAGACTACCGAGTGGGGCAGGAGTATAACCCTCGAACCCTAACTTATTCTAGCCTCCCCACGCCTCCATCTATAATATCCCCGTGCAACTATAAAGCCGGATACATCCCTAATGGAGTTGAACAGCAGTTCCCAAATGCTTAGGAACCCATATCCAAGACAATTGCGGCGCCGAACAGGCAGTGCCGAATAGTCGCAAAGGATGTACACGGAGGTCTCGTCATTGCCACCACAAAATCCGCACAGAGAGGACCCCGACTTCCCCAGTCTATGCAGGTGGTACTTCACTGGACAGTGCCTAGTGAAAAAATTCGCAATAGCGTAAACCCAGCTCCTGTTGACTCGAAACAAAACAGTGGTGCATCTGTCGGTGCAAGCCGAAAGAAACACCTTCGCATGACGATACCATTTCATGCCTCGCCAGTCAAGGTCTCATTCCGTTGCGTTCAAGCAGACAAGCCTGGCCATCACGACGGAAGGAGGCAGACCACAGAAAGGCAGCGGCTGCATAAAGTCAGCCCCAAATCCGAATGAAGCGAGAACAATTGGACCAGCCCCCGTCCTTTTCCTTTCCCATTTTCAGCACCCTGCACGAACTTAACTTGAGGCTGGCATTTTGCTTCCCTATCCTGTTTAGAAATTTGCACGTAGGTGACTTAGACATTCTGTTTAGGCACACTGTCGCCATCCAGTACCACGATATTGCAGCTGTCCCAAGGTTTTATCTTCCTGCAGACACTGGTTATCCACTTCCTGGTTTTTTGATTATTGCATATGACGGATATACACCCATCCATTTGCAACGCTACAGTGAATTGTATATGAGAATATACAACCTTATCCATTTTTATCCATGACGGCTACTTTGATTTTCGCCATCTGGGTTATGTTGAGGAACGTTCCCAGGAACCTGTCCCTCAACGTTGCCCTCTATCGACCTTTTTGAGGGTCCTGCATCCGGGGTGTCCCTCTTCTGGGGATGGTTGCACAACATCCGATCCGCAGGCCCTTAGCTTCCGAAGGCTTTCCTCCTCATATCTGCGAACCTCCTCTAGGGACATTCCATCCTTGATGTATTCTGTGATGCAACTTGAATGCACCAGAGAAATATGGTTTTGCCCCCTGATCTTTTCAGGCACCCCGCAGTTTGTTGGATAATAGGTCCAAGAGGATCCTGTGAGAAGGAGTTCCTCCTCGCCGAGAGAATTTTCGGTTCCGTAGACCCTTGAGTACTAGCTGTGTCATTTTTAATGTGGCCTCAGAATAAATGTCGTCCTTAGTGTTGTTGTTGTTGTTGTTGTATCACAAAGCAAAAATATTTTAATAGTATAGTTGTCAACAGTTTTTTGTGGATGGGTAGTCTGTAGGATTTATGGTGCCGTTTATAAAGTCAATGGGTTTTCTGCCTGCAGATGTATGGATTGTTTCATTGTAATATTTTAAACTTTTTATTACTGGATTTCCGTCTATAGGTAAATTTTCTTATTGTATTGCGTATAAAATTCTAATATGTTCGTTCAAAGAATTGTGGAATCTTTTGATATCCGCGTTACTCGTATTATTATTGGGTGTTAAAATTTAGGCTAAAATATTGAAATCTTTTTCTTTATCCGTAAAGATGTTTCTACTAGAAGTAGAAATATACTGCATAAATGCATTTTTCAGATCAACCCAGTCTCTGGTTTTAATAGGTATTGCCTGTGCATGCTTTGAAAATTTGCCAATCACTGTAAGTTAAGCATTTCCCTTGCTTTAAAACCAAATATCCAAGTGAATTCTTTCTAATGGTTTGCAGGAAGTCTCAGTGATTTTTAGTGTTAAATTTAAAGACCGTCTTTCAAATTTTGCTGCATGGCAAATGTAGCAATTATGTATTACCTTTTGAATTTCCTGTTTTAGCTTCGAGTAATAATATTTATTTTTCAAACTTTGGTAGAATTTATTGATACCTCTATGATTAGTCTTTTCATTTTGGTCAAGTATAAGTTCTTGTAATTCATATCTGCGTAAAATGTCCTCAAGTAAGAATGAACGTTTGTTCAATTTCAATAATTTATTTTTGGAAAAATGTTTTCTTCTCCTAGCCTTTGAGAATAATTCTCTCATGCAAGGCAACACAAATAATTAATTTGTAAAAATGCTCCAAATAAACATTTTGAAATCTATTATACGTTATTAGATCAACAATCATTATACCAATTATTCCCTTAGGTTGTATATGATCTTTTAAAATATTAATAAAGAATTTTTCATTCGGTTTAGGATGGGTGAATATTTTCCTTGTTCTGTTGTGAACTTTTTTTGTTTTATATTGAATAGGCGAACCAATATTAATTACAATTTGTGTCTTAAAAACGTTAAGAGGTTATTCAGAAATAGGAATATGTTCTGTACTATCCTTTTGCACAGAATGTATGGTCGCATCGGTAGAACGAATTTCTATATTACCAATACTACTGATCTCCATATTTTCATTGGAATCCACAATAGCACCCATAGAACCAATGCCATCAACCTCCATTTCGTTAGTGTGTATTTATATTCGCGACAGAGCGTCCGCAACTTTGTTTTTCCTGCCAGTTAAATATTCAATGTCAAAGTTAAATTCCTCTAATTTGGCTTTCCATATTTGAAGCTTCGAATTGGGGTATTTTAAGTTGTGCAGCCACTGCAAGGGCCTGTGATCAGTTCTGATTAAAAACTCTCTACCGTAAAGGTATGGGCGAAAGTATTTTGTTGCCCTGTAAGTCTGGATAGACCAAAATTGTGTCAATCATTATCAATAATTTCAATTTTTCAAAGGCTTCCCTGTATTTCACGTTAGTAATATTAATTTTTTTCCTTTCCTTAAAAAAGTAGTTATTGGCTTTGATATTTTGGCAAAGTCCCTAATAAAATTTTCTTTAATAAGCAACCAACCTCAAAAAGCTTTTAATTTCCTTTTGTTTGACCGGCAGATTGGGCCACGAAATATCCGCAGAAAGGTATGCTTGTGGTAAGATTCCACTAAAATCCAAATGGAAATCCAGACGCGATGGACTCACAATGAGCGGCTTTCTGATCTGCGACTGATCCCTGAGAGACGGCAGAAATTATTTGTGCTGCCTTGCACGAGGGAATTATTCTCAAAGGCTAGGAGAAGAAAACTCCGAAATAAAACAAACAAATGGTAAGAATAAAACACAAGGATTAAATACCCCAGGTGGTAATGCTGGAAAATCCACACTCTTCGGAGGCTGGTCTCATAGATTCTGGAAGAGACAATTTATTGCAAAGTAGATCGGCGTTGATGGAGCCATTTAGAAGAAGATCGGGGGTCATTCGATCACCCCCATTGGTGATTGCAGAGAAAAAGCACAGAGTTAAGGATGACTCTGAGAAAAAGTCTAATAAGTTTGCGGAAGACAAAAAAATGAAAACCCAAGAGGGTAATATGAAAAGGCATCTTATACAGGAGAGTAAATTGGATACTCAGGACTCGAAAATAACCGATTTGGAGAGTCTTTGTAAGGAGCAACAAAACGAGATCGGCAAATTACAGGTAGAGAATATAGATTTAAAAAATCAAATAAAATCAGGTGGTCTGGGCTAGGATAAACAGGGTAGGCACTGACCGATCGCTGATCCAGTGTTGTAACTGTTTAATTCCTGGCCAAGTGCTTGCTATACCTCCTCGCGGTGGCCTCCGGAAACTAAATAATAAACATCCGTTTATTTATTTAGGCAAAAATAGCAAGGGCTAGACCAGAAAAGGTCAATAACAAATCCTGTCAAGTGAGGTTAGCAACCTGCTTGATCGATCACATTAAACACGCTCATAGAACTACAAAAGCCTCGGATAAAAATTTAAATGGAAATAATGGTAAAGACCTGGAACGCACAAGGACAAAGAAACGGAAAATAAGAAACAAATATCTTAGAATTGGATGCTGGAACATTACGTCATTCCTTAAACGTGATCAAGAGATTCTAATTGAATTGACAAATCACAAAATTGATATATGCGCACTGTCAGAGACTAAAAAGAAGGGTAAAGGTAGCAGAAAATATAACAACTTTATTCTCGTATACAGTGGCAAAGATAAAACAGAAAGGGCATCATCAGGAGTTGGTCTACTCATTCATGAAAAATTTGAAAAAAGCATTAGCCATATCGAATACACGAATGATCGTATTCTACTAGTTACCCTAAACTTGCAACAGCACGTTAAAACCCACATTATCAGCATTTACGCACCAGATATATCCAAAACAACAACTGAAAAGGATGCTTTTTACATTGAACTGCAGAAAGTAATAGATAAAATACCACCCAGAGATGAGATAATACTCCTTGGCGATTTCAACGCGCGAGTAGGGAATGATGCAGTTCGTGGAATTAAGCAGAGGTTTAATGAAAGCGAAATGAATGATAATGGTAAGAGAATGACTCAGTTCTGCGCTCAAAATGAATTAAGAATTAACAACACATTCTTTGATCACAAACTCCAACACAAATACACATTTGTAGATTCAAGAGGACGAAAATCAATAATTGATTACATCATTACCAACATCAATGTTCACCCGGCCAAAATAATGGACGTAAGAGTCTTATCATCAGCAAATGTGGGAACTGATCATAATCTTGTTTTAATGAAGCTCAACTCTAAATTGCCAACCGGAGTAAATCAAACCAGTCAAATCGTTGAAAAGTTTAACACAGAATCATTTGCAAACTCGTCTACAAAATATTTATACCAAACCAGGATCAACTCAAAGATACAAACAAACAAAATTGAAGATGAAGATGACGTAAATAATGCCTGGAATAAATTAAAAACAAATATACTCGAAGCAGCAACCGAATCGATTGGTAAACGTACCGTTAATATCAACAACAAAAAACGAAACTTAAAACCATGGTTTTGCGAAGAGGTAAAGGTGCTTGCATCTGAAAAACGTGAGGCTTATTTAAGATTTAAACGCCAACAAGTATCATATAACGAGTATAAGGTAGTGAGAAACAGAATAAATATTGCGATAGACTACATAAAAAAGAACTACTGGGAAAACTTCTCAAATGAGATGGAGCACGACCTATACGTTGCCCAGAAGAAGGTTTGGAACATGCTGAGGAATCGTAAGAAACCAATTAACGAGTACCTGACATTCTCCAATATACAAATCGAAGCATGGGAGGAATATTTTTGTGACTTATATAACAGTGTGGCCTTACCAGATGATTATAGAAACAATAACCAATCATATGCAGGCGGAAGAGCATATTATTTATCATGCGACATTGTTAAAGCGAACATAAGCAAGCTAAAAAATAGAAAATCTCCCGGAATTGATGAAATTTCGAACGAAATGATAAAGTATGGCGGAGAGCAGCTTCAAAATGAAATAGTTCACCTATTCAACAAAATTCTGACATATAAGCAGGCCCCCAGAGAGTGGAAAAACAGCATAACTGTTCCCATTTTTAAAAAAGGAGACAAGAAATTACCAGAAAATTATAGAGGGATAACTCTTTTAAGTTCCATGCTGAAACTCTTTACAAAAATTGTGTCAATAGAAGTTGCCAGCACGGGTATTGCAGAAGAACAGCAAGGCTTCCGTACCAATAGATCTACCACTGATGCAATATTTATTCTGAGACAAATTACAGAAAAGGCGATAGAATTCAACTCACCAGCTTATCTTTGTTTTGTTGATCTGACCAAAGCATTTGATAGAGTTCAACTACATGACGTCATAGACCTGCTGAAAAAACGAAACATCAACTCAAATATTGTAGCAGTAATTGAAGATCTGAACACTCAAAATAATACCTTCATTAAAGTGGGAAATAATCTCTCAAACCAAGTCCCGACAGTAGCAGGCATCCGCCAAGGAGATAGTCTAAGTCCAGTTCTCTTCAACATCATCATGGACGAGATTATAACTGTAGTAAAATCATCCGCCAGTGGTTACAATATAGGGGATCTTGAGTTGAAAGTGATCTGCTACGCAGATGACGCTGTATTGATCTCAGACAACGAAGATGATCTACAAAGGTTACTATATGCGTTTGAAAAGGCTTGCACAAGTTTCAACATGCTAATATCAACAAGCAAAACAAAATCAATGACTATATCAAAGCATCCACTCAGAGTTAAACTAGCTGTATATAACCAACCCATAGAACAAGTGATGGAGTTTAAGTATCTCGGTAACTTAATAACATCTTCCAGAGACCTGAGCAAAGAAGTTAAAACACAGTCCATAAAAGCTGCCTCAATATCTGGATATTTGAGGGATGTTATCTGGAAAAACTCTTACATGAGAATCAGCAGCAAAATCAGGATTTACAAAACATGTGTAAGACCAGTTTTAACATACGGTGTCGAAACAAGAGCTGATACCAAAGAAACGCGGAGTAAAATGCAAACCGTTGAAATGCAAACTTTAAGAACAATAGCAGGGTTTACTAAGCTTGATATGATGCCAAACGAAGAAATAAGGAAAATATGCGACATCCAAGATATTAACAAGTGGAGCAGAAGAAGGCGTAAAGAATGGAAACAACATGTTCAGAGAATGCCCGAAGAAAGAATTGCCAAAGCAGTCATGATAGGGAGGCCAAATAGCCGCAGACTACCTGGTAGGCCTCAAAAAAGATGGCGAGAATGCTGGACATCCGGATCCTCCGATCTTCATTGAAGACTTCTTGTGTTCTATTATAAAAATACTTATACAAGGATATGAATGACACATAAATGCCTTTTAGGGGTCATTTATTATAGTAGAAAAATGTAAATTTATATAATATGTATACTATGTTTTATAAAAGAAGTTTTTGTAAAAATAACAGGAAAATTTCCTAAATAAAGAAGAAGAAGAAGAAGAAGAAATAAAATCAGCATCAACAGCAAAGAAAAACAAAGATGCGCAAGTTATTATATATGAAACCGACGGGGAAGAACTGGCAAGAAAAACTGACTGGATCCTAAAACAAAATAATGCAAAGAAGCGAAAAATGGAGTCTCCTGAAATGAATTCAGAGAGGACAGTTAAAAAAAAATAATGAAAGCAGCCCTAAAATGAAGGCTGAAAATCCAAAAAAGCACAAGCCTTATCCGGTTATATTGAGCAACATTAAGAACTACTCCCACATAGTTAAAATAGAGCTTATTAGCAAAGGCTTTAAATGTCTAGATGTTGTAAATAAAATCAAAAGGAAGAAAGAAAATGTAAAATATATTTCAGTAAAACTTCCGCTCTTTATGTTATCTTTTGGCCATTCGGAAGAGATAACCAAGATCTATAAAATAGAATACTTACAGCACATGAGAGTAAAAATTGAAACTCTTAGAGGCAGCAAATCCATTCTGCAATGCAAGAGATACCAGAGATTTGGACACACACAAAAGTTTTGCCAAAGAGAGGCTAGATGTGTAAAATGTGCTGGTAATCATATGACAGCAGAGTACAACAAGAAGGATAATTTTCAGCCCAAATGTGCGAACTGCAATGAGGCACACCCTGCTAGCTATCAAGGTTGTTTGGTTGCAAAAGAATTGCAAAAAAGAAGATTGAAAAAGAATAAAACCAAACAAAACGAAGTTAAATTTAATGAACAAGGAACTCCAAAAATAGACAGAATAACGGCACCTAGCAAGGTGTTAAAGGGAGTATCGTATTCCAAAGCACTTCAAAGCAAAACCCCACAAAACAGGAAAATGAAGGAACCTGAGAACAAAACAAAAAGAACTGACGCAGACATTATGCAAATGATGCATAGTATCTATATTAGAATTGACGAGATCTCTAAAAGATTATTAAAAATAGAAATGCATACACTGAGGTGTATACGGGCCGCCAAAGAAATTAAGAAAAGATGTACGTAAATGAGGTACGTATAGTAACTTGAAATGCTAATGGTGTTCTTAATAAGAAAAAAGAATTTTAGGTCTTTCTCAAAACGAGAAATATAGATATTTGTTTGCTGTCTGAGGCTCATTTGACATATTATACGAGCCTTAAAATAAAAGGCTATGATTGCTATAAAGCGGTACATCCCAGCAATCAGCCAAGAGGGGGTAGTACCATACTAATAAAAGAAAGTATAGAACATAATGACGAATTCAAGATAGAAACTGTTGAAATTCAGCTTATTTCGATAAAAATTAAATCGACTAAACAGGACTTTAGTTTTGGTGCTGTATTCACCAAATTGCAGCATTAAGAAAAATACTTTTAAAGATCTCCTATACAAGCATGGACACAGATATCTAATAAGGGGTGCCAAAGAGGGTTTCTAGAATCACCTCAACTAGAGGAAGAGAGCTAAGATAAGCTATTCAACAGCTAGGTTGTTGCTATCACTCCACTGGCACTCCTACTTATTGACCTACTGATACTAACAAGATTCCTGATGTTATTGAGTTTTTTATAAACAAAAAAATAATAGAAAACTTTCTAAGCCTTGAAGATAACTAGATTTTAATTCAGATCACTCTGCTGTCATATTAAAACTAAGTTAAAAAATAACTAAAACATTTAGGCCCAGTTTAACAAATAGCACTACAGATTGGGCGAGCTTTAAATACGAAATAATAAACAATATTGACGTAAATCCTAATATACAATCAAGAGAACAATTAAATGTGGAGTTAGAAGGACTTATTAAAATCATACAAAAAGCTGCATGGAAGAATACAAAAATGTCAAAGTACAAACCGACAGCAAGTAGCTATCCTGGAGAAATAACTGATTTAGTTGGTGAGAAGAGAAGGGCTAGACGTAAATGGCAATGTTCGCACCACCCTGATGATAAAACTGTTTTAAACAGACTTTCACAGGTGCTTAAAAGAAAACTCCAAGAATTTAAATCGACAACATATGAAAATTATATAAAGAACTTTTCAGCTACGAAGGAATCGAATTATTCCTTATGGAAGGCGGCAAAGAGCAAAAAGAGACCGATTAGGCACGCTCCGCTACTGATGAAAACAAATGGCAGTTGGGCGAGGAGCAATATAGAAAAGGCCGAATTGTTTGGTGATCACTTGGAAAACATATTCACGCCAAACGGAATAACCTCAGATGTAAGTTTGGTAGAATCTATCGCAAATGAAGCAGATAGTATAGCTCCACTTACTCAATTAGAAATGGCGGAAGAGATAAGATCCCTGAAGTTGCAAAAATCGCCAGGTTTTGATCTTATTAGTGCAGAAGTACTGAGAGGGGTACCAGACCAGGCATTGGAACATCTGACGAAAATCATGAATGCAGCTATGGATTTTGGGTATGTTCCTTGTGCTTGGAAAGTCGCGGAGGTAATTATGGTGCTCAAAACCGGGAAATCCTTGAGGGAAACAAAGTTTTACAGGCCCATTTCACTGTTACCAATGATGTCTAAGCTTTTTCAGAAGCTACTGTTAGAGAGATTGAAGCCAATAATAGAAAAAAGGGGCCTAATACCGAACCATCAATTTGGTTTTAGAAGAAACTATTCTACAATAGACCAGGTCCATAGAATAACTAATATTATAGAAAAAAGCTTGGAAAATAAGGAAATCTGCTCTTCCATGTTTCTAGACGTAGCACAGGCATTCGACAAGGTGTGGCACAGGGGCCTTATACTTAAGTTAGGGCAAATGTTACCATCGTTATTTGTAGAAATTTTGAAATCCTACTTAGCTGATAGATTATTTAGAATTAAACAAGATGCTGGATACTCCACGCTAAGAGAAATAAAGGCAGGTGTGCCTCAAGGCAGTGTATTGGGCCCAATGTTGTACTGCTTTACACGAGTGATTTGCCACAAATAGGAAATGCTACGATAGCCACTTTTGCTGACGATACTGCAATATTGGCAGTAGGAGCGAACATTGACGATTCGACAAAAAAATTACAGGAGGCAATTAACAAAATAAGTGGACTAGAGATTGGAGGGTGAGGTTGAATGAAGCAAAATCGGTTCACATAAACTTCACCAATCGGAAAATAGTGAATCCACCACAAATTAACTTAAATGGAACGAACGTGTTCTATTTGGAAAATTGGAAAATTTCCATTCATTTAAACAATCCATAACTCAGCAAAGTACCTAGGCATAACTTTAGATGTCAAGCTAAAGTAGAAAGAGCATATAAAGAAGAAACACATAGAATTAGAAAATAAATATAAAGAAAATGATTGGTTCCTAGGTTGTAAGTTCAATTTGGCAATTGATAATAAGATATTAATTTAAACCAATATGGCATTCAACTGTGGGGTTGTGCCAAGAAGACTCACAGTAACAAAATTCAAACCTTCCAGAATAAAGTTCTACAGCGCATGGTAAATGAGTCATAGTATATACGTAACAGTGATATCCACAGGGACTTAGGAATTCCTTTGGTTGTGGATGAAATCGGGATTTATGCTGCAAAGCATAGGGCTCGTCTAGAACGGCATGTAAATATGGAAGCAGATCGGCTACTAGACAATGGCGTTATGACAGAAAGACTTAAAGGAAGAAGACCATTCGATTTAACACGAAGTACCAATTTCCTTATGGGAGGTATTTAATTCCTGCACGGAAAAACCATGTTAGCGCGGAGGTAATAGTTGGTCTGTAGGACCAGTTTTGTCCGTTCAGAATTTAGGTGATTTTTTAGGGTAGGAGTCACGCTCCCCCACTGTCGGAGGAAAAAGGCAGATAGAGCCGTCCTTCTTCGTCTTTCGAGATTTTTTGACCTAGTATCAAAAAAAAAAAAAAAAGAAAAAAAAAATTTCCTTTTGTGTTTTAGGAATCGGAAATCTATTTATTGCGTTTGTTTGGGTTGGGTCATATACCTATGTTTGTTATTATATGGCCAAGAATCTTTTTCTTCATTGAATCTTTTTAATACTTTGAATAAGTTATCGAAATGTTCTTCCTTGCTAGTGCTGAATATGACTATATCATCTAAATAGACATGTATCATCTAAATAGATTTTTGCAATGTACAGAGTTCATCAGACGTTAGAATGTGACAGGAGCATTTTTTAAGCCAAATGGCATCCTGACAAATTCATAATGTCCTCCGTTTCTACTAAGCCGTTGTTAAAAGTGCCTTTGTTAAAAGCCGTTTTTTTAATGTCTTTGTCACAAATTTCGATTTGGTGAAAACCTTTAGCCAAATCAAGTGTGGTAAAGTACGTTCCCCTACCCAACTTATCCAAAATATCGTCTATATTTGGAATAGGAAATTTATCGCTAATGGTGATACTATTTGATTTCCTAAAGTCAATGACGATACACCACTTTTGTTTACCCGACGCATCTGGCTTTTTGGTACAACCCATAATGAAGCGGAATATGGTGAATCGATATGCCTAATGATTCCCTTATCTAGCATTTCCTTTATTTGCGTATTCACTTCTTCTCGATTAGGTATTTTTGGATACCGGTAAGCTCTAGTATAAATATCATCATTTATTGTATTAATTCTATGTTTTATTTCATGTGTAAATCTTAAGTTGTCACCTTCATGAAAACCTTTCCTCAAAACTTTTAAGAGTTCTTGTTTAGTTTTAAAATCCAAAAGGTCAATTCTTAAACCGTTGCGTGCTAAAAATATTTCATTTTGTAAAACTGCAATATTTTCTAGAGGTATAGGATCGTAATAATCCTTTTTTTCACTTTCGTTGAACAACAAGGGAATTTCGTTGTCTGTACTCAATTTTAAAATTTTGTTTTTATAATTAATTTCGTCTTCAAACGGAAATAAGATATTTAAAGTCATGAAATTTTAGCTCTAAGAATTCTATTTTCTTATTGGAATCAAATTCGATAAAAACTATCTTACGTTACTTTACTATTACATTTTATTGGATTAGTTAACGTTTTTACATTAACAGAGTCTATTTTAGATTTATAAATTGAGTTACAGATATTAATTATGCTTATTGAAGCGCCGTATTTATTAAAAATAGTAAGAAGTTCTTCTGAGGCTTGTAAGCGAAAATTTTCTATTTCAAAGTTTTCCTGTGGTTTACGAATCTCTAAATTATTTACTCTACGTATGGTACATGTATCGACCTCCATTGGTTCGATTCGCTGGGTACGACGTTGGCCAAAATTTCAATGATTTGTTCCTTGTATTGTATTATTATTTGTTTGATTATTTGTATCAAAACTAAAAGTTTTTCTAACGTTCTAATAATTAATCTGCTATTTCTATTATTTTGATTAAAATTATTATTTTGCGAATTTTTGTTTAGTATAATTATCCTTAAACGAGAAAAAAAGTAAAGTTGACCTTGTCAACTCTGTGATACCCGTACGAATTTGTTATCCTATGTGCTAATAACTAATGTGTCTAAACTATGGCGCAGACTACGATTTTAAGTTGCTGTATTACCATATTACTTTATGCAAAATTTCAGTACTATGTGTTTTTCAAAATACTGGTTGTGCCAAACTACCTTTGATGCTGTATGGCAGCTACCAGAAAGAGCCAAGAAATTTTAGCGAATTTTATCAAGCACATCGGCCCTACTAATATATTCACTTGTGTGAAATCTCAATATCACAGCTTTTATAGTTTCTAAGATATAGCCAAATAACTTTTGAAGTTGTATGGCAGGTACCAGAAGGAGCCAAGTAATTTCAACGACTTTTATGAGACACATTGGTCCTATTAATATATTCGTTTGTGAGAAATTTCAATACCATAGCTTCAATAGTTTCTGAAATATAGTCAAATAACTTTTGAAGTTGTATGGCAGGTACCAGAAGGAGGCGAGTAATTTCAACGATTTTTATGAGACATGTTGGCCCTACTAATATATTCGTTTGTGTGAATTTTCAATACCACAACTCTTATAGTTTCTGAGATATAGCCAAATAAATTTTGAAGTTGTATGGCAGCTACCCGAACCGGTATCCCGATCATGTCCAATTTAAATAGGGTTCTGGCACTTACTACAATAAATCATTTGTGAAAATTTGGTGAACTTAGCTCAATTAGTTTTTGAGTTATCGTTCGGACGGACGGACGGACGGACGGACAGACAAAGCTAAATCAACTCAGAATTTGACGCTGATCAAAAACATATACTTGAGTCTATATCTAACACCGTTATTTCTTAGCGTTACAAACGGTAAGGTAAATTTAGTATACCCTTCGAACATACGTTCGTACGGGAATAAAAATTGTTATTTCTAGTGTTGCTATTATAATTTCTAGTTTGATTAGTGTTGTTAGAATTATTGTAATTAAAATTGCCTTTTCTGTAAGAACTATTTTCGTTAGTAGGTTTACAAAAGCTTTGTGTACTAGGTTTGTTTAAATGTGTTTTATTTTTAAAAGGATTATAAAATGCATAATTGCTTCCGTGCATGGATTGTTCGATTGTAGCCGGATTTCTGCAATGTAATATAGAACGCATCGGGTCTGGTAGCTTGTCCTTAAAAATATTTAAAACAGTTTCGATATTTGTGGCAATTGTAAAAACTGAGTTAGGATCCGTTTTTATTTTATTGTTGAGTCGCCTCAATATATTTGTGACTTGATTAAATAAGTCTACACTATGAGTAGTAAAAGTAACTGCTCTTAATTCATCATAAATTTTTAAAGTAGTTCTACTGTCAGATCAATTTTTAATATTGTTATTTTTTTCTAATATTTCCCTAGCATTTTATTTTTAACTTTCTTTAACAAAATTTTTTGATTACACGTATCATATTTTAATATCAAAGAACACATATCGTCTACTAATTCTAAAAAAGTATAAAAATCCTCACCTTTTCCGTTAAATTCTGGCAAATTATGAATAAACTGCATTGGGTCGAATTCCAGATGTAAGGTTGGAGCGGGTAGAGCAGCTCGAGCGGGTGAAATGCCTGAAGTAGCTGGAGCGGCTTAAGTAGATAGAACGGCTGGATTTACGTTGTTAGTTGCCATATTTAAAATCTTTTGATATCTCTGCTCGAATCTTCTTTCTTTGTTAGATGCCACTTTTTGAGTTTTTAAAAGAGGTTCTAAAAATCTCTTTTTTGAAGTTTTGGAACTCTTTGATGAAGTTTTCATTTATTTAGGATGATTGTTATTTATTTATTTTAATTTTATTTTTAAATAATGTTGCTAGTTTTGTTTTTATACAACTTTAAAGTTTTCTTTTTCTGTAGACACTAGATAGTTTAAATTTTACTCTACTAGGATAGTAAAATAGGTACTTTTATCTGAATAATTAATTTTTATTATTCACTTTCCAACTTCAGTTATTAAAAAAATTTTTCAAATGTAGTGGGAAAATTTATTTTGAATTCTACCACCGTTTTTTAAAAAAAATTTTTTTGTATGCGAATCCTTTTTGTTCTTTTTGGATCTTTGCGGTTAAGATCCTCTACCGAACTGTGCCAGTTACGTTTTCAAAACTTTTGCGCAAAAAAAATATATTTTCAAAGTTGTATCCTTTTATTTATGTATTCTTGAAATGAAATTTTTATTATTCAAACAATGTCACTTAATTTATTTTATTTAAATTTTAATTCCCTTTTCTTATTTAAATAAAATAAATTAAGAAACAATGTCACTTAATTTATTTTATTTAAATTTTAATTCCCTTTTCTTATTTTAATGTTTTTTTGTTATTATTATTTCACTATTAATTACACAAATGGTCACTTAGAACTAAAAAACTTAAAAATTAACTAAGCTTTATTTTCCATTATTTTCAATTGTAATTATATACCACGTTTGCAAAAGCCTTTGAATAACCATAATTTTTGTTCAGGTAATTTGAATAAGCAATAGTAATTTTAAATACAGCAAAAATTGATGAATGAAAAAATTTTGGTGTGAGAAATTTTGGTCGATATGAAGATAATTTAAAATTTTATTTTTTATAAACTAGGTGGAGGGCAATCTTCATTTAACTTGATAGACATTTCAGTGTCAGGCAATGTGAAGGAGGGTTGTGACGTAATAACAATATGCACAGAATTCAGTATATGTCATATAACATATGATTGTTCTGTATGTATATCATATTATAAATTGTACACAGATTTGTTACAGAACTTTTTTATTTTCCACTGTTACGAAGCGCACACGTGGTAATATACGTTTTTGTATAATTTATTCTTAATATTATTATTCTGTTATACATTTTCTGCAACATGAATAAAATCAGCGAAGAAGTATAATTTGTGCATGAATCACAATACAGGATGAACGCATATGAAATAAAGTGATACTCAAAATGCGTTTTTTTACGTTTGGTTTTATTCATAAACTTAAGTAGCCAAAAAAATTTTGGTTTAATTGTATGTATTAACATTATGTTACAGGTGATCGATACAGTCGAGGTGATCAACGTATCCGACATAATGTAAATATATGTTAAAGTAAATAAAACAAAAAATGCGGACAAGTTTACATTCTGCCGCATATAAAGAGAAATAATCACACATTTTCCGTGAAATTTAATGTTTGCATTCAGAGTGTTTACACCATGAACTTATAAACTTTTGCGAATATCAGGGCTCGGAAACTGAACCAAATTATGATTTGGTCAGGCCGAATTATGATTTGTTATCATATATGTATATGGAACTAATTGATTGAATTTCTCGAAATTAAAAATTTGAGGTCTGTTCGCTACCAAAACTAGCTGACAACCTTTTAAGAAAATATGATTAACATAAAGTGAGCCTCTGATAAGAGCTAAATTTACATTTTACTAAGTATGTAAACTGAAACCGTACTAGCCTCCTTAAAATTTGTGAGGATTATTTAAAAGGCATTTTCGTAGTCTTATGCAACAATTTAGCTAAGCTAGACAATATCTTGCGGTCGGCTATTCGTCAGATTTTTTTTTATGTAAATCAGCATAATGCATGCAAAGAATAATTATAATATAATTATTATGTTAGTTAATAAGTTAAGTTTATATAGAACTTAATGTGTATATGAAATCTGTACGTTTAGCTTCGTTCCAATATGAATATTCTCTTCAAGAAGCACTACTATATTCATACTAGATATGTGATTCATGTACATTATACAGGTGCTAGACCAAACCGACAATGCATAGAGAGGTGAACTTTGTATTTTTTGTTTTGAAACTTAAGTTCATGTTCATTTCAAATCACTACTTATTGATTCAGATCATTTTTATATTTTGCGAGCCAACGGCTTACTTTATATAAGTTTTAGTTTCGCTTCCTTCGTTTTCCATGCTCTTTTACTTATACATATACTTTGTTTCTCTAAATTGTAGGATTACACCTGTGATAAGTCGCTCACAGGCGACGGACTCTATTAAGCCAATTAGATTTGCTCATGGGTTATACGATGGAGCTTGAAGTAACTATTTTTTATATTATTTTTTATAGTGATAAAGCTCAACGTCCTAAATGCGATTCGTACTAGGGGCTTCTAGTGAGAAAAAATTTCTAAATGTTTTTTGCATGAAAAATGCAAACTTTGGAAAGAGAATTATGTTTTTCATATTGTTGCGATATACATAATATATTGTGTGCCTAGGTATCTCAGTATAAATGTTGATTTCTTTGGAAATTTCCAAGAATATACAAGAAAGTTAGGCCATACAAATGAAAAAGTATTTATTGTAGGAGTCTTCAATAATAATTGGAGCAAAAATAGTGTTCATAAAAAGAAAATTAATGATGTATTGGACGAAAAGACTTTTTTTGTCGAAAACTTTCTTGATTGGGTCTTATAAATTATACCGGAAAAGTTGCTGCATTCGTATATAATGAGGAAAAAATTAGTGAGCAGGAAACTTTACGAGTTATACTTAAAGTAAAGAATTATTATAAAAAAACTTCAAGTAACAAAAATATAAACATTTTTGCTATAATTTTAGTTTTTTCAGATTTTTCAGAAAATTGTCGTTGATGGTATTGTGACTGTATATTATACATACAGACATAAATATAAAAGCAATGAAATTCAGTACTTCTTTACACTCTATAGTGAATGACTTTTTATCTTATTTGTTAAAAAATAAGAAGAATCGTACACTAGCGGGTTAAAAAATATGTATGCAAATAAATAGAATTCAACAGTACAAATTTGCTTTATGGATAAATAATGATAAATGGTGGAAACACAAATCTTTGCAAAATCTACATATTATATAAAAATTATATTAATTAAGTAGCAAATATATAATCGTGAGTTCTAACGAACAAAAACCCTAGAAATAGAAAATCTAGATATAGAAATTCTATTAAATAATAATTGTAGAAATAAAAATTAAACGTACTTAAAAATACTTTAACACCATTTTACATGCTCAGGAAAAAGTTAGAATTGAAAATTTAAGTTAAAAAGACTTGGAACAAAAATCAAAAAGTGGATTGTTTTTACCAATGTACACCAATTTAAAGTTAATGTTCTTTATCATAAATATTTTTCTTATTAATTTATATATGATTTTATACTTAAATTAATATTCACTTAATTTAATTTATGCTATAAATTCAACTACTTTTAATTTCAATAAAAATATTATTATAAATTTTAAATTATACCAATATGGATGTACCAATCGGCCTGAAGGTCAAATTCCCACATTGTGAGTTCGAATGTCAGTGAATTTTTGATTTTTGGCAAGCCATGCAAGTTTATGCCCATTTAGCGACATTTGTTCTCGATACAAAACTATACTGAGACGTAAAGGGCTCAGAATGTGTGGGCGATTTCGTGAGACGGAGATCTCGGAATACACATCAAATTCATGAAGCGAAATCTTCTGAAGTTTGAAACTCGAGAAAGAGTCAGAAAGTAGAGTTGTTAACTTCACGTTAGTCTCTTGAGCTTTGGAATCACCGCACGGTCACCAATCAGCGTTATTTTTCTTTCTATGAGAAGGGAAGAAAAATTGATCTCGTCAGTGCGTCAGAAAACAGCTAAAACAGAATTTTAATGTATGGCCAGCATATACATTAAAATTCTGTTTTAGCTGTTTTCTGACGCACTGAATTCAGCCTGTGCTGAGAGAAAAAATACAGTTGGTCATTGATCACGATAAAATTTACGACCGAATTTTTAACGGATGTGGAATAATCTAAGTTCTGAGTAAGAGTTTAGTAATTTTTCAGGATTTGTCCATACTTGTTATTTACGACGGAATGCAAAGGTGCCACAGCGTAAACTTTAGCCTGTGAAACCGGCAGATTTGTGCTTAGATCAACCAATTTGCTGTTCTTAACTATCTAAAAATCTGCTAAAAGCATAAAGCTTGGAGTTATATATATTAATTTAACTATAATTAATTTAACTATAAATTAACTCCAATTAAAATTGGAGTTATATATATTAATTGTATTCAGGCTTTTTTCTTTAGTAAAAACTCCGTTTTCAATTAGTTATAAAGTGTTGGTAATGTATCTAACGGTTCTGCCGTCATTATATCGTATTCATCATTTTGTTGGATTTCTTGTTGTATGTTCAAAAAAAACTGATTTATTATTAAGTAATTGTTTTAAAAATATATGTACATAAATATAAAATAATCATAAAATGTACACCGAAAAACAAAAAATTCTAACCTAGTGGTAAAAATTTCGTAACGTTTGTGTTTTTTTGGGATTCTAAAATTTATGGTTAAAGTTTTTTTCTTACTTAATCATAATGTAGTATACTTTAATTAATTTAATCATTGTTAATTCGAGTGAAAATATTATGTTCAGCTTTAAGGCAAAAATAATTGCATCAAATGTTAAACATTGTTTAGTACACTTACCGATAACATTGCTTGATACTATAACATTGCTACCTCAAATAATATTAAAATTAAAATTTTTCCACCGGGATAATACTGGCACTATGGTCTTAATAATATTTTAGATAGTGTATTTTCAAAATTGTTGAAATGTGATGTTAAAGAGGTTTTAGTAGATATAAATATTGATGGCCTTCCAATTAGTAAAAGTTCAAAGGCTCAATTCTAGCCAATACTATGCTCCTTACGTAAACTTAATGTGCCACCATTTGTTTTAAAAGTATATTGCGGAGATAAGAAACCAGACAACGCCAACGAATTTTTGGATTAATTGGTAGAAGAAATTAAAAGAAAATGATTGGTTCCTAGGTTGTAAGTTCAATTTGGCAATTGATAATAAGATATTAATTTAAACCAATATCTGACCATTGGTGCAGTGGTTATGGCACCGGTCCTTTAACCGAAGGGTCTCGGGTTCAAACCCCGGTCAGGTCACTCTAAAAATTATATTCAATATTATTATAACTTAATATACAATACTAATAAAAATATTATACAAGTAATTTTCAAATCCTAATATTCGATATTAAAAAAAAAAAAACTAAGAAAAATAAATAGTAAATATTAATAACCTCAAATAATTAATATATAAATAAAAACTACGGCAGGCTAGTCACCTACCTAGTTAAACCCTAGTTAGACGCTATGAAACTAGTGCATGAGAAATCATGCACTAGCCCTATGCTCCTTCTAGGAGTGAACAAAGGAAAAAAAAAAAAAAAAAAAAAAAATTTAAACCAATATGGCATTCAACTGTGGGGTTGTGCCAAGAAGACTCACAGTAACAAAATTCAAACCTTCCAGAATAAAGTTCTACAGGGCATGGTAAATGAGTCATAGTATATACGTAACAGTGATATCCACAGGGACTTAGGAATTCCTTTGGTTGTGGATGAAATCGGGATTTATGCTGCAAAGCATAGGGCTCGTCTAGAACGGCATGTAAATATGGAAGCAGATCGGCTACTAGACAATGGCGTTATGACAGAAAGACTTAAAGGAAGAAGACCATTCGATTTAACACGAAGTACCAATTTCCTTATGGGAGGTATTTAATTCCTGCACGGAAAAACCATGTTAGCGCGGAGGTAATAGTTGGTCTGTAGGACCAGTTTTGTCCGTTCAGAATTTAGGTGATTTTTTAGGGTAGGAGTCACGCTCCCCCACTGTCGGAGGAAAAAGGCAGATAGAGCCGTCCTTCTTCGTCTTTCGAGATTTTTTGACCTAGTATCAAAAAAAAAAAAAAAAGAAAAAAAAAATTTCCTTTTGTGTTTTAGGAATCGGAAATCTATTTATTGCGTTTGTTTGGGTTGGGTCATATACCTATGTTTGTTATTATATGGCCAAGAATCTTTTTCTTCATTGAATCTTTTTAATACTTTGAATAAGTTATCGAAATGTTCTTCCTTGCTAGTGCTGAATATGACTATATCATCTAAATAGACATGTATCATCTAAATAGATTTTTGCAATGTACAGAGTTCATCAGACGTTAGAATGTGACAGGAGCATTTTTTAAGCCAAATGGCATCCTGACAAATTCATAATGTCCTCCGTTTCTACTAAGCCGTTGTTAAAAGTGCCTTTGTTAAAAGCCGTTTTTTTAATGTCTTTGTCACAAATTTCGATTTGGTGAAAACCTTTAGCCAAATCAAGTGTGGTAAAGTACGTTCCCCTACCCAACTTATCCAAAATATCGTCTATATTTGGAATAGGAAATTTATCGCTAATGGTGATACTATTTGATTTCCTAAAGTCAATGACGATACACCACTTTTGTTTACCCGACGCATCTGGCTTTTTGGTACAACCCATAATGAAGCGGAATATGGTGAATCGGTATGCCTAATGATTCCCTTATCTAGCATTTCCTTTATTTGCGTATTCACTTCTTCTCGATTAGGTATTTTTGGATACCGGTAAGCTCTAGTATAAATATCATCATTTATTGTATTAATTCTATGTTTTATTTCATGTGTAAATCTTAAGTTGTCACCTTCATGAAAACCTTTCCTCAAAACTTTTAAGAGTTCTTGTTTAGTTTTAAAATCCAAAAGGTCAATTCTTAAACCGTTGCGTGCTAAAAATATTTCATTTTGTAAAACTGCAATATTTTCTAGAGGTATAGGATCGTAATAATCCTTTTTTTCACTTTCGTTGAACAACAAGGGAATTTCGTTGTCTGTACTCAATTTTAAAATTTTGTTTTTATAATTAATTTCGTCTTCAAACGGAAATAAGATATTTAAAGTCATGAAATTTTAGCTCTAAGAATTCTATTTTCTTATTGGAATCAAATTCGATAAAAACTATCTTACGTTACTTTACTATTACATTTTATTGGATTAGTTAACGTTTTTACATTAACAGAGTCTATTTTAGATTTATAAATTGAGTTACAGATATTAATTATGCTTATTGAAGCGCCGTATTTATTAAAAATAGTAAGAAGTTCTTCTGAGGCTTGTAAGCGAAAATTTTCTATTTCAAAGTTTTCCTGTGGTTTACGAATCTCTAAATTATTTACTCTACGTATGGTACATGTATCGACCTCCATTGGTTCGATTCGCTGGGTACGACGTTGGCCAAAATTTCAATGATTTGTTCCTTGTATTGTATTATTATTTGTTTGATTATTTGTATCAAAACTAAAAGTTTTTCTAACGTTCTAATAATTAATCTGCTATTTCTATTATTTTGATTAAAATTATTATTTTGCGAATTTTTGTTTAGTATAATTATCCTTAAACGAGAAAAAAAGTAAAGTTGACCTTGTCAACTCTGTGATACCCGTACGAATTTGTTATCCTATGTGCTAATAACTAATGTGTCTAAACTATGGCGCAGACTACGATTTTAAGTTGCTGTATTACCATATTACTTTATGCAAAATTTCAGTACTATGTGTTTTTCAAAATACTGGTTGTGCCAAACTACCTTTGATGCTGTATGGCAGCTACCAGAAAGAGCCAAGAAATTTTAGCGAATTTTATCAAGCACATCGGCCCTACTAATATATTCACTTGTGTGAAATCTCAATATCACAGCTTTTATAGTTTCTAAGATATAGCCAAATAACTTTTGAAGTTGTATGGCAGGTACCAGAAGGAGCCAAGTAATTTCAACGACTTTTATGAGACACATTGGTCCTATTAATATATTCGTTTGTGAGAAATTTCAATACCATAGCTTCAATAGTTTCTGAAATATAGTCAAATAACTTTTGAAGTTGTATGGCAGGTACCAGAAGGAGGCGAGTAATTTCAACGATTTTTATGAGACATGTTGGCCCTACTAATATATTCGTTTGTGTGAATTTTCAATACCACAACTCTTATAGTTTCTGAGATATAGCCAAATAAATTTTGAAGTTGTATGGCAGCTACCCGAACCGGTATCCCGATCATGTCCAATTTAAATAGGGTTCTGGCACTTACTACAATAAATCATTTGTGAAAATTTGGTGAACTTAGCTCAATTAGTTTTTGAGTTATCGTTCGGACGGACGGACGGACGGACGGACAGACAAAGCTAAATCAACTCAGAATTTGACGCTGATCAAAAACATATACTTGAGTCTATATCTAACACCGTTATTTCTTAGCGTTACAAACGGTAAGGTAAATTTAGTATACCCTTCGAACATACGTTCGTACGGGAATAAAAATTGTTATTTCTAGTGTTGCTATTATAATTTCTAGTTTGATTAGTGTTGTTAGAATTATTGTAATTAAAATTGCCTTTTCTGTAAGAACTATTTTCGTTAGTAGGTTTACAAAAGCTTTGTGTACTAGGTTTGTTTAAATGTGTTTTATTTTTAAAAGGATTATAAAATGCATAATTGCTTCCGTGCATGGATTGTTCGATTGTAGCCGGATTTCTGCAATGTAATATAGAACGCATCGGGTCTGGTAGCTTGTCCTTAAAAATATTTAAAACAGTTTCGATATTTGTGGCAATTGTAAAAACTGAGTTAGGATCCGTTTTTATTTTATTGTTGAGTCGCCTCAATATATTTGTGACTTGATTAAATAAGTCTACACTATGAGTAGTAAAAGTAACTGCTCTTAATTCATCATAAATTTTTAAAGTAGTTCTACTGTCAGATCAATTTTTAATATTGTTATTTTTTTCTAATATTTCCCTAGCATTTTATTTTTAACTTTCTTTAACAAAATTTTTTGATTACACGTATCATATTTTAATATCAAAGAACACATATCGTCTACTAATTCTAAAAAAGTATAAAAATCCTCACCTTTTCCGTTAAATTCTGGCAAATTATGAATAAACTGCATTGGGTCGAATTCCAGATGTAAGGTTGGAGCGGGTAGAGCAGCTCGAGCAGGTGAAATGCCTGAAGTAGCTGGAGCGGCTTAAGTAGATAGAACGGCTGGATTTACGTTGTTAGTTGCCATATTTAAAATCTTTTGATATCTCTGCTCGAATCTTCTTTCTTTGTTAGATGCCACTTTTTGAGTTTTTAAAAGAGGTTCTAAAAATCTCTTTTTTGAAGTTTTGGAACTCTTTGATGAAGTTTTCATTTATTTAGGATGATTGTTATTTATTTATTTTAATTTTATTTTTAAATAATGTTGCTAGTTTTGTTTTTATACAACTTTAAAGTTTTCTTTTTCTGTAGACACTAGATAGTTTAAATTTTACTCTACTAGGATAGTAAAATAGGTACTTTTATCTGAATAATTAATTTTTATTATTCACTTTCCAACTTCAGTTATTAAAAAAATTTTTCAAATGTAGTGGGAAAATTTATTTTGAATTCTACCACCGTTTTTTAAAAAAAATTTTTTTGTATGCGAATCCTTTTTGTTCTTTTTGGATCTTTGCGGTTAAGATCCTCTACCGAACTGTGCCAGTTACGTTTTCAAAACTTTTGCGCAAAAAAAATATATTTTCAAAGTTGTATCCTTTTATTTATGTATTCTTGAAATGAAATTTTTATTATTCAAACAATGTCACTTAATTTATTTTATTTAAATTTTAATTCCCTTTTCTTATTTAAATAAAATAAATTAAGAAACAATGTCACTTAATTTATTTTATTTAAATTTTAATTCCCTTTTCTTATTTTAATGTTTTTTTGTTATTATTATTTCACTATTAATTACACAAATGGTCACTTAGAACTAAAAAACTTAAAAATTAACTAAGCTTTATTTTCCATTATTTTCAATTGTAATTATATACCACGTTTGCAAAAGCCTTTGAATAACCATAATTTTTGTTCAGGTAATTTGAATAAGCAATAATAATTTTAAATACAGGAAAAATTGATGAATGAAAAAATTTTGGTGTGAGAAATTTTGGTCGATATGAAGATAATTTAAAATTTTATTTTTTATAAACTAGGTGGAGGGCAATCTTCATTTAACTTGATAGACATTTCAGTGTCAGGCAATGTGAAGGAGGGTTGTGACGTAATAACAATATGCACAGAATTCAGTATATGTCATATAACATATGATTGTTCTGTATGTATATCATATTATAAATTGTACACAGATTTGTTACAGAACTTTTTTATTTTCCACTGTTACGAAGCGCACACGTGGTAATATACGTTTTTGTATAATTTATTCTTAATATTATTATTCTGTTATACATTTTCTGCAAAATGAATAAAATCAGCGAAGAAGTATAATTTGTGCATGAATCACAATACAGGATGAACGCATATGAAATAAAGTGATACTCAAAATGCGTTTTTTTACGTTTGGTTTTATTCATAAACTTAAGTAGCCAAAAAAATTTTGGTTTAATTGTATGTATTAACATTATGTTACAGGTGATCGATACAGTCGAGGTGATCAACGTATCCGACATAATGTAAATATATGTTAAAGTAAATAAAACAAAAAATGCGGACAAGTTTACATTCTGCCGCATATAAAGAGAAATAATCACACATTTTCCGTGAAATTTAATGTTTGCATTCAGAGTGTTTACACCATGAACTTATAAACTTTTGCGAATATCAGGGCTCGGAAACTGAACCAAATTATGATTTGGTCAGGCCGAATTATGATTTGTTATCATATATGTATATGGAACTAATTGATTGAATTTCTCGAAATTAAAAATTTGAGGTCTGTTCGCTACCAAAACTAGCTGACAACCTTTTAAGAAAATATGATTAACATAAAGTGAGCCTCTGATAAGAGCTAAATTTACATTTTACTAAGTATGTAAACTGAAACCGTACTAGCCTCCTTAAAATTTGTGAGGATTATTTAAAAGGCATTTTCGTAGTCTTATGCAACAATTTAGCTAAGCTTGACAATATCTTGCGGTCGGCTATTCGTCAGATTTTTTTTTTATGTAAATCAGCATAATGCATGCAAAGAATAATTATAATATAATTATTATGTTAGTTAATAAGTTAAGTTTATATAGAACTTAATGTGTATATGAAATCTGTACGTTTAGCTTCGTTCCAATATGAATATTCTCTTCAAGAAGCACTACTATATTCATACTAGATATGTGATTCATGTACATTATACAGGTGCTAGACCAAACCGACAATGCATAGAGAGGTGAACTTTGTATTTTTTGTTTTGAAACTTAAGTTCATGTTCATTTCAAATCACTACTTATTGATTCAGATCATTTTTATATTTTGCGAGCCAACGGCTTACTTTATATAAGTTTTAGTTTCGCTTCCTTCGTTTTCCATGTTCTTTTACTTATACATATACTTTGTTTCTCTAAATTGTAGGATTACACCTGTGATAAGTCGCTCACAGGCGACGGACTCTATTAAGCCAATTAGATTTGCTCATGGGTTATACGATGGAGCTTGAAGTAACTATTTTTTATATTATTTTTTATAGTGATAAAGCTCAACGTCCTAAATGCGATTCGTACTAGGGGCTTCTAGTGAGAAAAAATTTCTAAATGTTTTTTGCATGAAAAATGCAAACTTTGGAAAGAGAATTATGTTTTTCATATTGTTGCGATATACATAATATATTGTGTGCCTAGGTATCTCAGTATAAATGTTGATTTCTTTGGAAATTTCCAAGAATATACAAGAAAGTTAGGCCATACAAATGAAAAAGTATTTATTGTAGGAGTCTTCAATAATAATTGGAGCAAAAATAGTGTTCATAAAAAGAAAATTAATGATGTATTGGACGAAAAGACTTTTTTTGTCGAAAACTTTCTTGATTGGGTCTTATAAATTATACCGGAAAAGTTGCTGCATTCGTATATAATGAGGAAAAAATTAGTGAGCAGGAAACTTTACGAGTTATACTTAAAGTAAAGAATTATTATAAAAAAACTTCAAGTAACAAAAATATAAACATTTTTGCTATAATTTTAGTTTTTTCAGATTTTTCAGAAAATTGTCGTTGATGGTATTGTGACTGTATATTATACATACAGACATAAATATAAAAGCAATGAAATTCAGTACTTCTTTACACTCTATAGTGAATGACTTTTTATCTTATTTGTTAAAAAATAAGAAGAATCGTACACTAGCGGGTTAAAAAATATGTATGCAAATAAATAGAATTCAACAGTACAAATTTGCTTTATGGATAAATAATGATAAATGGTGGAAACACAAATCTTTGCAAAATCTACATATTATATAAAAATTATATTAATTAAGTAGCAAATATATAATCGTGAGTTCTAACGAACAAAAACCCTAGAAATAGAAAATCTAGATATAGAAATTCTATTAAATAATAATTGTAGAAATAAAAATTAAACGTACTTAAAAATACTTTAACACCATTTTACATGCTCAGGAAAAAGTTAGAATTGAAAATTTAAGTTAAAAAGACTTGGAACAAAAATCAAAAAGTGGATTGTTTTTACCAATGTACACCAATTTAAAGTTAATGTTCTTTATCATAAATATTTTTCTTATTAATTTATATATGATTTTATACTTAAATTAATATTCACTTAATTTAATTTATGCTATAAATTCAACTACTTTTAATTTCAATAAAAATATTATTATAAATTTTAAATTATACCAATATGGATGTACCAATCGGCCTGAAGGTCAAATTCCCACATTGTGAGTTCGAATGTCAGTGAATTTTTGATTTTTGGCAAGCCATGCAAGTTTATGCCCATTTAGCGACATTTGTTCTCGATACAAAACTATACTGAGACGTAAAGGGCTCAGAATGTGTGGGCGATTTCGTGAGACGGAGATCTCGGAATACACATCAAATTCATGAAGCGAAATCTTCTGAAGTTTGAAACTCGAGAAAGAGTCAGAAAGTAGAGTTGTTAACTTCACGTTAGTCTCTTGAGCTTTGGAATCACCGCACGGTCACCAATCAGCGTTATTTTTCTTTCTATGAGAAGGGAAGAAAAATTGATCTCGTCAGTGCGTCAGAAAACAGCTAAAACAGAATTTTAATGTATGGCCAGCATATACATTAAAATTCTGTTTTAGCTGTTTTCTGACGCACTGAATTCAGCCTGTGCTGAGAGAAAAAATACAGTTGGTCATTGATCACGATAAAATTTACGACCGAATTTTTAACGGATGTGGAATAATCTAAGTTCTGAGTAAGAGTTTAGTAATTTTTCAGGATTTGTCCATACTTGTTATTTACGACGGAATGCAAAGGTGCCACAGCGTAAACTTTAGCCTGTGAAACCGGCAGATTTGTGCTTAGATCAACCAATTTGCTGTTCTTAACTATCTAAAAATCTGCTAAAAGCATAAAGCTTGGAGTTATATATATTAATTTAACTATAATTAATTTAACTATAAATTAACTCCAATTAAAATTGGAGTTATATATATTAATTGTATTCAGGCTTTTTTCTTTAGTAAAAACTCCGTTTTCAATTAGTTATAAAGTGTTGGTAATGTATCTAACGGTTCTGCCGTCATTATATCGTATTCATCATTTTGTTGGATTTCTTGTTGTATGTTCAAAAAAAACTGATTTATTATTAAGTAATTGTTTTAAAAATATATGTACATAAATATAAAATAATCATAAAATGTACACCGAAAAACAAAAAATTCTAATCTAGTGGTAAAAATTTCGTAACGTTTGTGTTTTTTTGGGATTCTAAAATTTATGGTTAAAGTTTTTTTCTTACTTAATCATAATGTAGTATACTTTAATTAATTTAATCATTGTTAATTCGAGTGAAAATATTATGTTCAGCTTTAAGGCAAAAATAATTGCATCAAATGTTAAACATTGTTTAGTACACTTACCGATAACATTGCTTGATACTATAACATTGCTACCTCAAATAATATTAAAATTAAAATTTTTCCACCGGGATAATACTGGCACTATGGTCTTAATAATATTTTAGATAGTGTATTTTCAAAATTGTTGAAATGTGATGTTAAAGAGGTTTTAGTAGATATAAATATTGATGGCCTTCCAATTAGTAAAAGTTCAAAGGCTCAATTCTAGCCAATACTATGCTCCTTACGTAAACTTAATGTGCCACCATTTGTTTTAAAAGTATATTGCGGAGATAAGAAACCAGACAACGCCAACGAATTTTTGGATTAATTGGTAGAAGAAATTACAATATTGCTTTGAACAGGATTCTTGGAATACAATACAATTATAAATATTAAATTATGTTGTTTTATCTGTGATACCCCTGCAAGAAGTTCTGTATAAGGTACAAAAGGGCTATTTTGCATGTGAAGGCTGTAATATCGAAGGCGATTATGCCAATGAATTCCACAAGATGAGTTTCCACTAAACTAGAGGAGCATTAAATAGAACAAATAAAGCTTTTGAAACAGAGTATACGAGGGCATCACGTATTGCATTCATTTTTGGAGAAAAATGAAGAACTTGATATGATAAATGATTTCCCATTAGATTATATGAACTTAATATGCTTGGGAATAGTAAAAAATATATAACTTTTATGGTTAACTGTTAAAGACAAAAGATTGTTAAATTTTCATATCAAAAGCAAAAAAAACGAGTTATATTTAATAAAAGATTTTATTCCAAGTGACTTTAACAGAGGTGGCAGGGGACACGACGTGATAAACTTTTGGGAGGCGACACAATTTCGTATGTTTTTTCTCTATTTGGGTCCTGTTGTTCTACAAAATGCTCTTCCGTTGGGAAATTTCAACCATTTTTTACTTTTGCATTGCTATTTAACAATTTGTATTAATAAAAGTTTAAGACAACATATTGCAGGAAGAATATTTAAAATTATTTGTTGGAAAATTTGGAAAATTATTCGGAGATAAAAAAGTCAGCATTAACGTACACAACTTACTTCATATTGTTGAAGGTGTGAAACATTTTGGTGATTACAGTGTATTTCCTTCTAAAAATCGACTTCATTTTGTAAAAACATGAATTCGTTCTGGACACAAACCCTTAGAGCAAATTGCAAGAAGATTAATTGAACCTAATGAAACAAATAACAATCAAATTGGCGGACGACTAGAATGTCCATTATTAATTAGTAATATTATGAAGAATATGTTCTTCAAGTTCAAACCATAGTGTTCAAGCTTGTCAAAGAGTTTACGACGAACTGCAACTTCACAATTTCAATCTAAGAAATAATAAAAAGGATAGATGGTTCTTAACGAAATCCAGCTGTTTAATTTATAAATTGTACTTTCTTGAAAAATGAGACAGTTATCTGAAATATTCTACAAATTTTTACGAAATACCGACTAAATCTTCTGTTCTTTATATATTAATTCAAGATGTTCGTTAATTCCTAACATTTCACAAATATTCCGTCAATCAGAAATTAATTGCAAACTTTTCAGTTGAACTATTTCAGTTGATAAAAGTGTATTTTCCGAATATTACACACATCGCATAAAATATTTAATAAAGGGAACCATTGAAAACGAAGAGCAATTTATAGTAGCCGTTCCTGCAACTTGGGTAAATAATGATATTTTATCTTAGCCCAACGAAAAAAAATATCTGATGTGGTCAGCACATAACCGACCGCAATGTGTATAGTGAAAATGTGTAGTGAAAATGTTACAGAATATTATAAAAATGTCTGCTAAATACTTCTTTCCAATTTTTAGGACATTAGTAAGCTTATAGTTAACATACCTAGAAAAATGTAAATTTGGCTCTTAGTAGAATTTCGCTTTGTGCTACCCGAATTCCCTGAAATGCTCGCCAGTTAGTTTCGGTAACAACCAGAACTCAAATATCAAATTTCAAGAAATTCCATCAATTCGTTCCGTAGATATGGTGAAAAATGTAAAATCGGCCCGCAAATCAGTTTTCGAGCCCTGATCTTTCCAAAAAATTTATATGTTCATTGTTTTAATACGGGGAATTCAAATAGTAAATTTCAGTGAAATCGGTTGATTATTTCTCTTTATATACGCAAAAATGTATATTTGGCCCGTAGTAAGCGTCCAGTTGCTGAGGACTGATTTCTTCCAAAATTCAGGAGGTTTCGCAGACGGTTTAGTGAAGCTTGTATATAAAATTTCAAGTAAATCGGTTAAATACTTTCTTCAAAATGGTCAAAAATGTAAAACATGCCCGATAAAAAGTGCAGTTCCCGAGGCCTGATATATCCCAAAAGTTGATCAGTCCGTACCATGGTCGAAATAAACTTACATACAAAATTTCATCTAAATTTCATCTTAAAATTGGAAAGAAGTATTTAACAGACATTTTTATAATATTCTGCAACACTTGCATTTAACTAGATAATACACAATGCGGTCGGTTATGTGCTGACCACATCAGATTTTTTGATTATAACTCCCGTTCCGAAAAGCGTCAAACGAACAGTTTCTGAAAGGTCTACCAATCATTCGAGCTTTAGGAAAAATCAAATTTTTCCCTTCTTTAATTTTTTCAGTTTTTCCTGATCAGGTAATTTCGTTCGAAATTTTTTGAAACTTTGAATTTTTTTTACAGAATTTTGGCCACTTTTTCAAACCTTCATCTTAGTCACTAAGTGTCGAAAAATATTTTATTGTACAGTGGATGTAGCACGAAAACAATTTCTGTGTCATGAGAATGTGTCATGACATTAGACTTTTCATAAACTGTGTTTTTGAAGCCCCTATCTTTTTCAGAACGGAAGTTAAAATCAAAAAAGCTTAGATAACTAGAAATTTCGTGAAAATTCGTTAAAATCCCTGTATCTCGAAAACCCGTGAGATTTCGCACCTACCCCAGAACAAAAGTTTTACTACTATATAAATAACTGTATTTAACTCTGTTATTATTATTTTTTTTTTTTCAGAATAGGAAAAGACAAAAATTGGAAAATTGGAAAGTAAACCCAGAGCAGAAGTAGAAGTAGAACAATTTTTATTAAGCAGTATGTACTTACTATTATTAGTGCTTGTAAAAATAAGTTGCTAGTATAATATTTAATTCAAACATTTGTTGTTTAAATAAATGATACGAGAATTTAAAAAAAATCTTTGAATATGTGTCCAAAGTTGTCATATGGGTAAAATAAGTTGCTAGTGGGTTACGATAGGGCTATAGACAAGTTGTGTGGTTACAGGACTAGCTTAGCAAAAGTTACTACTGAGTTATATTTAGTTATAGGGGCCCAAAACCGCACTGTTAACTCCTAGTGGTGGGCCCCGGTAATGACGCTGGATAAAGGGGTGATTGAAACGATCAAAGTTACGTTCGTGTCGTGGTCATGTCTCGCGGCGTGCCTCTTGCTTTGTGAGTTTCAACCCCATATCTATACGTCAGCTGACGACAGGCGTCCCAAGTCAAGATGGAACAGCATATGCCGATGACTGCGTGGCTAAGGGGGAGCTTAGTCGTTAGTATGCGGACTCTGGATACCAGGCGCCCTCCAGTTTAAACGAGCCTTCCCATGGTATGCCGGGCTGTGCCATGGGTGACTATACTTTCCCGCGCTACTCGTGGGAACAAGATGGAGAACGTAAACAGTAACAACAACAACAACAGCAGCAACAACGAGAACATCAACTGTGACAAATACAACAACTGCAACAAAAACAACAACAACAACAATAACAGTGATAATTAAAACATCAATACTAAGTACAACATTAATACAAACAGAGTTAGTGCTCAAAGGTCTGCGGAACCAGAGCTTCTCTCGACTGACGCAGAGGAGGAACTCCTTCCAGAGGAAGCTCGTAGATATGAGAAGGAAAGGTTAGAAAAGCTGAGGGAGAGGTAAGAAAGAAACTCCCCTGATGCAGGGCCCTCAAAAAATAGGTCGATGAAGGGCAATGTTGAGGGAAAAGTCCCTGGGAACATTCCTCAACAAAACCCGAAAATGACTTCTTATCGAGGTGCAGTAGCTCAGGTTAAGTTGGCCATCACTCAAAGACTGCATCCAGAGGAAAGGCTATCCGAAGTCCAGATGGAAAAAATCAAAGTAGCTATCATGGATGAAATGGATAAAGTTGTGGATTCTCATCCACAATTCACAGCATGGTTGCAAAGGGATGGATAACCAGTGTCTGTAGGAAGATAAAGCCTTGGGACAGCTGCAATATCGGGGTACTGGATGGGAACAGAATGTCTGCGTCACCCACGTGCCAAAGGACGAGACAGCGATCAATCTCTCCATGGATAAATTTCTAAGTAGGATAGGGAAGCAAAATCCCAGCCTCAAGATGAGTTCCTGGAGGGTGCTGAGGATGGATAAGGTAAAGGAGGGGGGCTGCTCCAACACCTTTTCCGTGGATGATTTCGCATTGGAAGATCTACGGAAAGCAGAGTTCCGACTTTACCTGAACTTCTTCCGTGTTACCGTTCGGGTTAAAGGAATAAAATCCTCTCAAGTTGCTGGCGGCAGGGCAGGACAAAATAAAAAACAAACGCCCACCGCGACAACGACGGGCACTTCAGGTCAACCAAAAGAGCCAAACTGATTGGAAAATCTGAAGTCGCTCCGAAAACGGCAAAGGCGGAAGGAGCGTGCCAAATACAAGCGTCCCGGGTGAACCAAAAGGGCCCAAGTCCATTGGGAAACCCGGTACTGCTTCGGTATTTGCTGTTGGAGGGGCTAGTCTGGTACCTAGGACAGCAAAAGAGACTGTGGCAGGGCATGCGTAAAAAGGGTGGGATGCAAGGCTCATGTAAAGTCTTTGTCCAAAGGGCCAAAGCCCATATATGGCTGCGAGGTGCATCCAAATAAATCTACAGCATGCTAGGGCATCTAGTGATGCTCTAGCTCATAGATTTATGAAGGATCACTTCGATATCGCCCTTGCCCAAGAGCCTTACATAGTGAGGAATCAGGTTAAGGGCCTAACAGGTGAGCTATAGTATGATAATACAATTGGGGGCAGGCCTAGAGCTTGCATTTTGTTTAGCAAATGGCTAACGTATTTTCCCATTCCAGATTACTGTTCTAAGGATCAGGAAGCTGAGTTGGTGAAGGTGAAGTCTTCCGGGGGTTGGACAGAGTTCATTGTGTGCTCATCCTACCTCCCGGGAGACTGTGCCCACCCAGACGAAAAACTGAAAGATCTGGTGGACTTTTGTGGAAGGAGGAACTTCCAACTGATAATAGAAAGTGATGCAAATGCCCACCACAACATCTGGGGAAGCAGTAATATAAACAAAAGGGTAGAGTGACATTCATAAATGCAATTAGGGAAGAGGTCCTCAACATCACCCTTTGTACTGATTTTATCGGCAGTAGGGTTAGTGGATGGCATGAATCCACAGATTGGAGTCAATTCGTAATACTCCACATGGATAGGATTGGATCCATTCCTGCTTCTGTCAGAACGGTGATGGATATCGACTGGCCAGCGAGGCTCTGACGGAGACTATTACTTATACCCACCATGGGAACTGCCGTGCTAAACCGAGGCGGGGCAATAGAAATTGTCCGTGGTGGAATGAAGAGGTTTCAAGGCTTGGACTAAAGACCAGAAAACTATTCAATAAGGCAAGGCGTCGGGTTCGTGGGAAGAGTATAAAAGCTCACTCACGAAATACAATAAAGAAATTAGGAAAGCGAGGAGAATTTCGTGGAGGGCGTTCTGCAAGGGCATTGACTCTTCAGCAGTGCGCGTCTTCAAAGGGTGCTTTCCAAAACGTATGCTAGCGGTTGGGCCTGATGGCTCCATGAGGCCAGAACGGAAAGCAGACGTTGGAGCTCATGACGTCAACGCACTTTCCTGACTCGGAGATTCTTCGGAATCACTCAAAAGCGGTCATTGAACCGAGAGCATCTTGGCCCAGGAGGGATGACTGGCAACGATCCCGTCTCGTCTCCACGATGTGTAGGATTAGAAGGGCTTTTTTCTCTTTCAGAGCCTCCAAATCTCCAGGTGATGACGGGACATATCCTGCATTTTTGCAGAGGGGTTTCCAACATAGCCAGAGCACTGTTGGAAATTTTTCGTGCGTGAAGGCGGGTAAGCGACCAAGCAACCACCCAAGGTCTTTCCGTCCAATCAGCCTGGCCTCTTTTCTATTGAAAGCAATGGAAAAAGTGATTGATAGATTTATACGGGACGATGCACTGGGAAGCAATCCCTTGAATGAATCTCAGTACGCCTATCAGTCGAGAAGGTCTACTATACTCGCTCTGCAGAGTCTGGTGCGGGTCACCATAGCTGACGATATACTCTTCATTTCCGCTGCAAAAGGGTGTCCGCAGGGCGGGGTTCTTTCGTCCCTCCTGTGGTCCATTGTAGTGGATGATCTAATCACTGCTCTCAGGGGCTCCGGGGCACGTGTCTGGGGATACGCCGACGATGTGGCCTTCGTTGTAAGGGGAAAATTTAAAAGCACTATTTCTGATGTTCTACAGCAAAATTTACGTGTTGTGGAGAGGTATCGCGAAGGCGTTGGGTTAAATATAAATCCAAGCAAGAGCACTTTGGTCGCCTTCACCAGACGCAGAAGCAGGGACAGATAAACGAGTCCAATTCTGTTTAGTGAACGTATTAGTTACTCTGGGAAGGTGAAGTATCTGGGGTAACCCTGGATGGTAGTCTCTCCTGGAATACCCATATAGATAGAGTTACCGAGAGGGCTACGGCGGCCTTGTGGACGCTTCATCGGAGGGGCTTGGGGAATCAGTCCCAGGCTATATACCACTCTGGCTATATACGGCCCTTGCTCGGCTCATCGTCACCTATTCGTCGATTGTAAGGCTCAGCAGGCGGGTGTGCGGGCCAAGCTGGAAAAGCGAAAGAGGCTGGCAAGTACAGGGTTCTTCGACTACAAGTACAGGGTTCTGTTTCCTGATCGATGGGCGTAGGATCGGAGTGGCCCTCTACTTGAGTCGGCCATGCCGATGAGCTGGCGCGGAGGGGATCTGGGGCTGACTTTGTGCAGTCGCTGCCTTTCTGCGGTCTGCCTTCTTCCGTCGTGGGGGCCGGGCTTGCCTGCCTGCTCGCGGCGGAATGGGGCCGTCACTGGCGGAACACCAAAGGGTGCCATCATGCGAAGGTGTTTCTTTCGGCGTGCTCCAGCGGATTCACCGCAGAGTTGCTGGGGATGAGCAGGAGCCAGGTTCGCACTATTTCGAATTTCTTCACGGGGCACTGTCCAGTGAAGTACCACCTGCGTAGGCTGGGGAAGTCGGGCTCCCCGTTGCGCAGATTTTGTGGGGGTGGCGATGAGACCGCCGTGCACATTCTTTGCGAATGTCCGGCACTGGCTGTTCGACGCCGAAATTGTCTTGGACATGTGTCCCTAAGTGTTCGGGAACTGTTGTCCAACTCCCTTAGGGATATCTCCGACTTTGTGGTTGGGACGGGGATATTATAGGAGGGAGCGTGGGAAGGCTACAATAAGTCAAGAATGGCTGCGGTGGCTTGGGGGTTACTCCTGTCCCACTCGGTTCCCTTAAAATGTACAATTTACAATCTATATTTAGTTATAACAGAGTTATGATTTAATTGTTTTTTGGTTATTATTAATATTGGCGTTGGGATAAAGTTGTATTCTGGTTTTTTAAATAAAGAGTTTGGTTATCAACAAGTTATAAGCAGATTACAAAATTTCCATCTGTTAAAGCTCGAATTTTTTCAAAACGTTCCGAAAATGCTTCTTTACGTACTTGGGTACAGTAAAGGAGGTGCATTCACCTCATTATGAGCGTAACCATAACAGATTACATACCATAGCTGTATCGTTAAAATAACTATATATGAAGTACACAAAATGCTACTTGGGTTAATAGTCATATAACTTATAAACAAATATGAAATGTCCAATAGTAAGAATATAGATGCGGTAGGGATATCTATCAAAGTGTCGGTAGCGACCACAGCTGTCTTGACTGAATGTTCAAGACGTTCATAGAAGTCGATATAAACCACCTATTTCTCGTATTTACAGGGTGTACTTCGCTACTTGGAACTAGTATAATAGAAGAATGAATATCCAATTTGCTCATTCCATGTACAGCAATCCCTCCTGTAACGTAACCTCTTACTATATAATTTCGATATATGTAAATTTTATTTTTCCTAACTATTTTCACTAAATGTAATTTTTACCTCGTTTTACGTAATTTTAAAATAATTTAATATGCAATAATCTATTTTTTTTCATTTAAATTGCTTTCTTTACCAACAGACAACTTACTAGTTTAGGTAAATATCAAGTACATACATACATATGTATGTACATACATATTAGTCATATTAGTTTATTTGAACTTCCTATAATGTAATTTCACTTAACGTAAAAATTTTTCGGTCCCAAAAATTACGTTATAGCAGGGATTGCTGTATATGCATAATCAATTTCAACTTATTTTAACTAAATCACTGATTAGGAGAATACCAATAGCATAGTGTATGCACTTTGTGTTTTCTCTCCAGTTATAGTTAAACAAATTTTTTACAGCTAATTTTTTATAGCTCGATTTTGTATGGTCTGCAGTGTGTTTATCATTTCTTTAATGGTTGTGCCCCATAATTTAATCCCATGGGTTATGCACCTATAAAACAAGGAATAAAACACAGATTTTTTTACTTACTTCTGACTAGTTACGTCAGAGAGCTTTTCGCGTAGTTTTTCTACGTTAATATGACATTTTAACTGATTATCAATCCAAATTCCGAGATATTCAGGTACCTGTTAAAGAATTTGGTATTCTAAATAAATATTTAACTTAGGTTCTACTGCTCCAATAATCAAATATTTTGTCTTCTTTCTTTTGATAACTAGCTTTTGTTCAAACATACAGTTACAAATTTCCCTTAAATCAGAATTCATGACGAATTCAAGTTGACTAATATTATCAGCTTCGAAAACCACGCAGATATCGTCAGCGTACAAATATAAGTCGACTATATCAGTTATATTTTTTATAATATCGATATACAAACTGAAGAGAAGCGATCCCAAAATACTACCTTATGGCACACCCAAATCATTACTTACATAAAATAGCTGCTTTCAGTGTCATCTACTGAAATAAATTGCGTACGATTTATCCCATAATCATACAATTTCTTCAACAAAATACTGTGTTTCATCATATCAAAAGCCTTCGAAAAATCAATGAAGATCAATGACACAGATTTCTTGGTATCTTTCAAAGTTTGCATCCATTTTGCTTTTTCGAAAGCAGATGGTGTTTGCCTAAATATGTAATCAGTTGATTGTGAACAATTTTCTCTAATATCTTAGAAATAACAGAGATAATACAAATGGGTCTGTAGCTGTCGAAATCGTCCAGACTTAAATATTAGTAAATTTTAATAATATTGGGAACTGTTCCCTTAAAAAGTGATTTATTGATTGTAATTTCTAAGGTTTCATTTAAATAGTTGCAACAAAATTTCAACATGTTCGATGATAGACCATGTGCACATCGATAGATTTAGGTTTGTTTAATGTATTAATTGCACACACTAACTCATATTTATTTATTGTTTGAAACTTAAAAATTTGCCCTATCATTTTTATGTTTAGAATACCAATTGTATTTAGATTTAAATTTACTGTTAATCCATTCTTTATTATATTATACATAAAAGACCTAAAAAGGTCTAAATAATACAATGCACAAACGTGCATCTGTAGATATATCTTGCAACCTCGAAGCGATTTCCGAAAAATTTCAAAAAATAAAATACTAAATGGTATAGTTAATTGTAGGTTTTTTAGAGCTAAAAATATCAGAGAAGATCTAACCTGATATGGTTAACTTCAGCCTTGGCAAGTATATTGTCTACCAAGATGTAACACAAAAAAATGATATTTTTGTTGATCTTCTGTGCGCGGGGACAAATAGATTCCTACTGGAAGGTGACTATAACGCCAAACATGTGAATTGGGGCTCCAGATTGACGTCAACTAGAGGTAGAGAACTAAGGAAAGCCATTCAGGGGTAAGTATGTTCCTATTATTCTACTGGCAGTTCGATTTCCTCATGCTACCAAAGTCTCGGATCTTGGGATAAAAACCTCAGATTGGTTAGGCTTCAGACATGATATTAGATTCAGATAGTTAGATTTAGCAGATTTAGAAGGTGTAACTTTGTCTTCATTGTCTCAAGATACAGCAATATTAGCAGTGGGTTCTTATGTTGAAAAATCAGCAACAAAATTACAAAAAGTAAGTAACAATATAAAAAAAACTAGTCGCGTGTACTTGCATTGCAAGCCTTGCAAGTATTACGTCTGTAGTTTTGCAATTGTGTTCCATTCTGTGTGAGATATTTTAAGTTTATTTTTTTCTTCAAAAACACATCCGTTAGATGCATATAGGTACGTTTTTTTCTTAATAAATAAAACTTAAAATAAGAAAAGTTCCTAAAAATATTACAAACAGATACATAATTAAACAAATAATTAGCTTCTTTGAGATCTAATATCTTTTGAGGAATTTATTTTAGAACTACCCTTTGAGTTACATAACATAAAATCGTAAAATACCTTTGACAATAAGCGCTTTAAGCGATAAATTACTGTATACGTATAAAATAATTCGCTACTAAAATGCGTGCACGTATGTAATAGCATAGGCAAACAAAACACGTATTAATGCAGGTGAATAAAACTCGTCAATGTATAATGAGTTAATACTAATACCATATATGGAAATGCTTACAGCATACGATTTCTATACAAAAAGTCTTAAGTTCCAACCCTTAAAAATGCTATTTGCCGGATTAACTTTTTTTTTAATGCTAATTTTATTTTTTTAAAATGAAATTAAAAAAGCTTTACCCTGACAAATCAATATCAGCCATTTTCCGTTCTAAATTTGTTTTTTAAAATACCCAAAATTCTAAATATTTTTTTGAAATAAATATATTTGTAAAAAATTTAATGCAATAGAAGAACATTTTCTTATAAAATTTTGTCCTTAAAATATAATGTCAAGAAATTTAATTTACACTTATTTACATATATTTAATTTACACATATTTGCTTACAGAAATAAATTTTTCAGATAAAAAAAGTTTTAGGCATAAACAAAATAATAATTTGATTCAAATATATGTATGTATTAGAATTGAACATTTTAAAATTTTTCGTTTCAACATATGAACGTATGTACTCGTGCATATGAATGTATTAGAATTGAACATTTTGAAATTTTTTGTTGGAACAATTAGAAATTAAATTTTAAGTACAAACATACATAATTATGAATGGATACCAATTTTTTTGAAACTGTGAGTGAACATATAGAACTAAATTTTTAGCACTTTTCCAAAAAAAATTTGAAAAAAAGTGCTTACTAGTTTCACTTTGTCCGTCTGTCCGTCCGTCCGTCCCTCCGTCTGTCCCTCCGTCCGTTCGTCCGTCTGTCCGTCCGTCCGTCCCTCCGTCTGTCCCTCCGTCCGTTCGTCCGTCCGTCCGTCCGTCTGTCCGTGTGTCTGTTTACAAAACTTCTACACCCTTGAAGATAGAAAGCCGAAACACTTGCATAGATCTTTACTAGAAACTTATTTCCGTAGAACAAAATTTTTATCTATCTCCCCCCATTTAGAAGTTATACCCTCCCCAAACCATAAAAATGCCATTTTTTAACTATTTAGTGCAGTGAAACCATGAGCATTTTTCAAATTTTGCAAACGCACAAAGGCAGTGGCTTGCTTCCTTATACTATAAGTATACTATAGGTTAACTTTAGAAAAACAAAATGGCCGTTCAAATTTACCGTTTTTTCCAAATTTTTGATGTCGTTTATCTTCTAAACCCCAGCCTTTAGAAGCTTGAAATTTTAGGAGCTTTTAGACATTAAGAAATAGTTCATTTCGTTAGAATAAAATTTCGTTTTCCATCTCCACCCTCTCTCAAGTTATTGCCTCTTGAAATTTGTAAAATTTGAATTTTTGGCACCTTATATTTCCGAAACCGGAAGCTTTTTCAAATTTCTATAAACGCAAAACGCGTACTGTAAATTCTATGACATTAAAAAATATAATTATTTTTCTTAACTCACACAATTAACCCTTAAAATCGAGCATTACGTTAAACACACTTTTTATTAATTTTTGCATTATTTCAAAGACTGCATATATTGCTCATCCTAAATATATGCAATACTAGAAATAGTTTCGTTTATGAATGAAAATAATTTCAATGGTGGATACACATAGATTGTATTTTAAAAGCAATATTTTCACTTGTTGAAGGGAAAAGTGCTACAATATAAACTATTGGTTTGACCCAACTTTATTCAAATAAAGAGAAGGCTTAGGTAAAAACAAAATAATGACTAATGGCTCCTATAAAACACAGTCATATAGATACACCTATTATAATTTAGTAAGTTTGGTCATCATTATTTTCGTCAGACTTTTTAAATAATATTCGGAAATAATAAATAATATTAAAAAATTTCTTTATAGACAATATTGTCGGTTACGACACCATTGATCGTTTCTCCTTGCAGGGTATTATTTTTAATTTGGATTTTTAAAGATCTAGAATTCATAGCTCTCGAACAACCAGTATAAAGTTGGCCGCGAGAGAAACAGAGATCTTCGAGGTAAATTCCTACTTTTTCAAAGGTTTGGCCCTGAGATTTATTTATCGTCAAAGCATACGCAAGGTTCAATGGAAACTGATGTCTAACAAAATTAAACGGGAGAGCGGGGTCGTTTGCAGTATCTAAAGATATTCGTGGAATAAAATGAACCGATCCAGCAAACGATCCATTAATGATTTTACATTGTATGACATTTTGACGAATTTCTAGAACATTCAACCGTGTTCCATTACAAAATCCAATTTTTACAGATAAATTGCTCAATAACATTACAGTGCAATCTAATTTAATATTTAATTTAAATGGAGGCAATCCACGAGGATTTAAGCTATTCAAATATTCTACTGGAATATTTACTTGTAAATTATCATTTTCAGCGCCATCATTATTTTTCACGGAATCAATCGCATTGAAAGTTATTTTTTCAGAAATTTGTAAAAGAGCCAAAACATTTTCATTGATTAACCGTACATGTTCGTTTTTATTGCAAAGAATTGCACGTTGAGAAATATTTTGTACATCAGTACATGTAAAACTTGTTCCAAAAATATTTGTTACTATATTATTTGACAAAAATGAACTCGGTACTTTAATAGAAAAGTTCGTTTTAGCAGATGATGGTTTAGTAATAACACCATTACCTACGTTTAAAAGCCATTGACTAAAGTCCGGATCAGTAATAGCTCGAATATTCCGCTCTAGTTTAAAGGTTTGAAAGTATTGCCATAAAATAGACTTTTTAATTGTACTTTCGATAACTGTACCCCGAGAACCTTTTCGCACAACGGGTAAAACTTGACGAAAATCGCCACCTAAAATAACAAATTTTCCTCCAAAAGGAAGTTTGTTATCCATCAAATCTTGGAAAACCAAATCAACGATTTCAAGCGCAAGATTTCAAGCAAATTTGAAGATTTTAAAATTTCTCTTTTAGATTGAGAAAGTCTAGGAAATTAAACTGTTGACAAATCTAAAGGTAAACTAAATGCCGAATGACACGTCATTCCTCCAGGTAATAAAATCACTGATATTCCTGTTCATGCTACAATTAATGTTTTCTTATGAATTAGATTAAATTTTTCAATCAATGCGCGATATAAATATGTTTTGCCACTATCGCCTGGACCATCGATATAAAAACATTTTTGAACATTTGTATTTTGGACGGATTTCAATATAGCATCTGCAGCTAAAAGTTGATCACTATTAAGATTATTCCATAAAATATCAGTAGTATTATCAACAACTATATTATCTGGATTTTGATAATATAATGAATTGGAATTATTTGGTTGAACTGAAAAATCAAGTTCAGCAGGTATATCTAATAGAAAAATATTTTTGTTGTTGTTTATAATGTCTGACGAAAATGATGATGAAACTTACTAAAATATAATATAGATTTTATTCAAATATAATATGTGTGTATATATAAATGAACGTATGTACATATGAACAATAAAAATAAAATTTTAAGTACATGCGTACTTAAATTTTGAATGTATATATTTTTAAAGCTTGCTGACGAAAAATAATATTCAAAACAATAATAAATGGAGCATTAGTATTCAGTTGCCCCAAAACATTTGATGTCTTTGATAGAAGCTGACATTTATTTAAGTTTATTTAAATTTTTTGAACCAAAAATATGTGAGATCATAATATTTTCGAATATTATTTATTTCTCGTTCTCAGTTTGTGTTTCTAATAATAAAAAGTATAATTTATTTCTTGGTTTGCGTTTCTAGTAATATAAAATAAAAAAGAAAAAGGTGCTTTTGTTATAAAAAAAATTTTTCAGAAAATCTCTAAATAGACGACACGAAAGTGCTCCCGCAGCACACGATGTACGTCCATATAGACTTTTTTATTTATTTATTTATTTATTTATTTCAAAGTATAATGTCTAAGGAGAATTTTAAATCTCATTGCAGACTATATAAAATTTAGAATATTAGAATTCTAAAAAGTATAACCAAATTGTAAACATGTGTATATAAGTATAATAAAGTTGTAAAAATATATTGAGATTAGTAACAGAAACAAAAAATTACAGTTAATAAAATCTAACTCAAATATTTCAAAAAAAAAAAATAATAATATATTGATAAAAATTTTGCAAGAAAAAGACACAAAATTTTATGAAGAGTGAAAAAATTGAAGAGAAAAAAGAAAAAAAAAATCTAAATGAGAAACTTTGTTTTTTTTCTTTTTTAATAATACAAAAACCCTATAATCCATATTGTTGATCACTGTAATTACTAATGAATGATTCCACTAATTTCTTTTTCAATTTAGATCTCCTTTCGAATTTCAAATCGCCAACCAGTTTGTGTACAAGGTGGTACCTAAATATAACGCTGTTTCAGAGCCAAGTTGCGAAGTTCTTATTTTATTTGTATGCAGTATATTTTTATTTCTCGTGTTAATATTGTGAATATTTTTCCTCTGTCTTACCTCAGACGTTGTATGGATATTATCATTAGCAATATCATGTATATGGAGAATTAATTTTAAGTCAATAAAATCCTTAATAAGTAGGAAACAATTTTGCCTGTGCATGAACTCAGTTCTTTCGCTCCAATTAAATAAATTTTGATTGCTCTATTTTGAACTATTTGCAATTCTTCTTTTATTCTTTCTGAGCTTGTTCCCCATAATTTAATGCCTTAACTAAGATGGCTGTGGAATAAAGCATAATATACTGATCTCTTCACATTATCAGGTAAGTAATTTGAAACTTTATAAAATACTCCTCCAGTCGATGATAATTTCTTTTTGTATATTCTATTTCAAATTGTCATCAATCCACAGGCCCAGATACTTGTATTTCGGAACTTTTTCGAATGTGATATTAGATATATTTGTGTTTCAGGTGTATTTTTTCCAATCAACATAAATTTACTTTTATTAGCATTAATAGTGAGCTTATGAAGTCGCATCCATTTTTCAATCTTCTTAATCTCCCTACTTATTTTAATTTGCAGTAATTAATAGTTAACGTCCACAAAAACTAAGCTTCTATATTACACTTATGCAGGTTTTCTATGTAAATTAAGAACAAAAGTAGTCCAAGCATGCTACTCTGAGGTACACCGTATTTAATGTTAATTTCACAACTTTTCTTGTCATTGATTTGAACAAACTGTGAACGATTACTCAGGTAGGATTGAAACTATTTATACGCTAATCCTCTAATACCCAGATTGTACAATTGTTTTAATAATATTAAATGATCAACAGTATCAAAAGCCTTTGATAAGTCTATAAATATTAAAGACACCATCTTTTTGCTTTCTTTGAGCTTTTGAAAACAAGAAACCATATCAATAATGGCAGTTTCAGTGCTAGACCTTGCTCTAAAACCATATTGTCCGTTGCTAAGTGCCCTGTTCTTCACTAGAAATGATACTTGCTGATAAATTACTCTTTCAACTACTTTAGCCAAGATGGGTTCAAGACATATTGGCCTGTAATTATTGAAGTTGGTTTTATCTCCATTTCTGTAAATTGGGATCACTTTTACAACCTTAAGAGAGACTGGGACAACGCCTTCAGATATAGATTTATTAGCTATGGTTGAGGTTGGCTCATACAATTTCTCCTTACAAATTTTGAACATATGAGCTGACATGCCGAATGCCTCGATGAATTTTGAGTTGTTCAATTTCTTTTTGAATTTTCCAATTTGACGTTTATTCACAAATTCTAATTTAATGCAATCTCTAACAATAATTGGCGCATAAAACACTTGATGGTCGAACTTTTGTGCTAGGTTTTCCTCAATTTTTACAAAATGTTCGTTTAGATGACATAATTTTGGTTAAATGCCTTTGTCTGAAACACCTTTTAGAAAGCCGACATTCTTGTCTGCTTTTTTTTTATTATAGATTATTTCATTTATGCAACTCCAAGTTTGAGACGCGTTATTTTCACATTCACCAAATTTTCTAGTATAATAAACCCTTTTTTTAACTTCTTTAATCTGTTCACCTCATTACTATAAAATTTATATTGACGTGTCAAATTTATGTAGTACAGTCTCTTCTCCATTTTTCGAACCAATAATGTTTTGTTTTTACTACTGATAAAAATTCCTTATCTACCCATACTTTATCAGCTTTTTTATTTTTATACAGTACAATAGATTTAGATGCTTTATTGATTTTGATTTGCTTTTTTGATATAAAATCTGCAACAATTTCTTCACAATTTTTAACAGAATTTAGAATACTCGGCTCATTTTTACCGACCGTATTGTGTATACAATAGGTTAGTTATATGATGGCAACAAATTTTGCATATCGAGTTTTCGGTTAATGCACTTCTGCACAGTAGGGAAGTGTTAATAAACTATTTTTAGCAACCTGTCGGTCTGTCGGTCTGTGAGATGTATGAATGAGAGTGAAGCGTAGTTCAACGTTGGCGTTGAAAGAGCCTAAAATTACGTTTTGCCTTTGGCGGTTTCTTTTGTCATTATCTGTGTGAGTTTGGCACCATGTGTGTGCGTTTTATATACAAAATATTATATATTTGGTTTTTCTGGTCCGTTTTTGTTTGGGACTAACAACGGTAATTGTCCATTGGTTTTGTTTTTACACTCAGATAGACTATAACATGCACATAACGAGTATTTTACTTCAATAAGAATGTATATGAGCAGAGCATTATTATATTCATGCAAAACATAATATCTATGTGCTAGAGTAAAACCGCATGACATACGGCAGGAACTTTGAAAAACTTAAGTTCATGTACATTATCAAATTAAGATATTACTCATTGATTGATTACTGTTGATATATGGATACAATTTTTTGTATTTTACAAGTCAACAACTTATGATATAATCTAATTTTGAATTTTTCTTTCTTCGTTAAATTGTTCACATATTTATGCACATAATGTATACCCATTCCTATTTTGACATGTTGAGTCCTAATAAATTAGCCACTGCTCGCCGGTGAGCACAAAAATAACTTTAGTTCAAAGTGAACATTTTTAAAATATCAATTTTTTTTTAAAAACTAAATAACAAGAAAGGTAGGTTCAATTTGTTTAGAAGAAAACAAAACCTAAAAACATTTTTAACTATTTGGACTTCCTTTAAATTCAAGGATTTTGCCCGCGGAACGGGAACTTGCAAACTTTTTTTGATGTACTTGCTTTTAAAAATGCTGCAATATATTTACAACGCATTGTTGTTTCTTAAATTACTGAATTTTTAAAAGTATGTATGTGTAGTAATTTAGGAAAACCGATTAAATCAGAAAAAAAAAATCTGATGTGGTCAGCACATAACCGACCGCTATGTTTATTATCTAGTTAAGTGAAAGTGTTACAGAATATTATAAAAACGTCTGTTAAATACTTCTTTCCAATTTTTAGGATATTAGTAAGCTTATAGTTCACATACCGAGAAAAATGTAAATTTGGCTCTTAGTAGAGTTTCGCTTTGTGTTACCTGAATTCTCTGAAATGCTCGCCAGTTAATTTCGGTAACAACCAGAACTCAAATTTCAAATTTCAAGAAATTCCATCAATTCGTTCCGTAGATATGGTGAAAAATATAAAATCGGCACGCAGATCAGTTTTCGAGCCCTCATCTTTCCAAAAAATTTATATGTCTATTGTTTCAATACGAAATTATTTAATTAATTTAAATATTAAATTTCAATGAAATCAGCTGATTATTTCTCTTTATATAAATATATATTTGGCCCGTAGTAAACCTCCAGTTGCTGATGCCTGATTTCTTCCAAAAGTTAGGAATTTTTGCGGACGGTCGAGCAGGCTTATATATGATATTTCAAACAAATCGGTTGAATATTTTCTTTAAAAAGATCAAAAATGTAAAACAGGGCCGGTAAAAAGTGCAGTTCCCGAGGCCTGATATGTCCCAAAAGTTGATCAATCCGTGCCATGATGGAAATAAACTTACATATAAAATTTCATCAAAATCGGTTCAGCAGAACTTGAAATACACGCATGCACACACAGACCGACAGACCGACAGGTTGCTAAAAATAGTTTATTTACACTTTCCTACTATGGAGAAGTACATTCCCACCGAAAACTCGATATGCAAAATCTGTTGCCATCACATGACCTATATTGTATACGCAATACGGTCGGTAATTACTCAAAAAATTTGCCTTTCGGTTCAATTCCATAAACACTGAGGACGGGTGCCTCTAGCCCTCTTAAGCATGCTAGTATTTTACAATTTAATACATATATTACATACATACATACAAAAAAAAAAAAATGTTTTAAATATATTTTAATTATTTTTTCAAAAAAAAAAATTTCAGGAAAAAAAGGAAGAAATAAATGATGCTTTCGATTGATAAAGTGATTGATGTAGAATGATGATGTTAATTTTGGTTAAAAAATGCTGATGATTGTTTGGAATACGATTGAATGATTAGCAGAATTTGTTGCGTTGAAGCTAAAAGTGTGAATATATGGTTCAACTGTCCAAATTAAAAGTACTGTATGATGGAATCATTTTGAATGATTGTGGTAAATGTAATGTATGTACGAGTGCTCAAATTTTAATTTTTGTTATTGCTAAGTGTGCATGAGTTTTTAAATTAAAGTGTTCGTATTTCTATGTACACATGCGGATGTACATATACATATGGTCAAAATATAAAAATGTATATATACCTTATGTGTGGTGTACGAAATTATGCGTATTTCTTTTAATATAGGAATTAATTCAAATTTAATCATATTTTTATGTTAATAATTTTATTTTGAAATTGTATTTTTTATACCCGTACGAACGTATATTCGAAGGGTATAGTAAATTTGGCTTACCGTTTGTAACGCTAAGAAATAACGGTCTTAGATATAGACTCAAGTGCATGTTTTTGATCAGCGTCAAATTCTGAGTTGATTTAGCTTTGTCTGTCCGTCCGTCCGTCCCAACGATAACTCAAAAACTAACTGAGCTAAGTTCACCAAATTTTCACAAATGATTTATTGTAGTAAGTGCCAGAACCTTATTTAAATTGGACATGATCGGGGTACCGGTTCGGGTAGCTGCCATACAACTTCAAAATTTATTTGGCTATATCTCAGAAACTATAAAAGTTGTGGTATTGAAAATTCACACAAACAAATATATTAGTAGGGCCAATGTGTCTCATAAAAGTCGTTGAAATTACTTGGCTCCTTCTGATACCTGCCATATAACTTCCAAAGTTATTTGACTATATTTCAGAAACTATTAAAGCTATGGTATTGAAATTTCACACAAGCGAATATTTTAATAGGGCTGATGTGCTTGATAAACTTCGCTAAAATTTCTTGGTTCTTTCTAGTAGCTGCCATACAACTTCAATAGTAGTTTGACACAACCAGTATTTTGAAAAACACATAGTACTGAAATTTTGCATAAATTAATATGGTAATGCGGCAACTTAATGTCATAGTCTGCCTCATAGTTAGTTATGGCACATTGGTTATTCGCACATAGGATAACAAATTCGTACAGGTATCACAGAGTTAACAAGGTCGACTTTATTTTTTTTTCTCATTTAATAATTATATTTAATATATTTATAATTATATTTATTATTTGGTAATTTTGTAGTTGTTACAATTATCATTTTTATACTGAAATTTTTCTTATTAATATCACCACTAAACTTTTATTTTATGTGTTAAAATTTTTACTGTAATTTATTTGAGGTTCTATTTCAAAATTTAATAAAACATGTATTAAAATTTTAGTTTTAATAAAAACTTTAAATATATTGTTCAATAGATGTCACCAATATGGTTCCTCTTGTATTTATGCAAGAAACTATTTCATTATTTTTTTTACAAACCTACTACAAGTGGTTTAAATGTTAATGTTCTATGTTATTAATATTTTAATTAATTTATATCTGATTTTATAATTGAGCCAGGGTTCGAAAATCTTTGTGGAAAAGATCTTAACAAATATTTTACGAATGCACTGGAATGACTTAAAAAATTGTAAAGCTCACGCGGAAATTATGTTTTACAGTCGAAGTAAACTCCTGGGTCTCTAATTGAATAAATATTTTTCAGACTATTACCATTTAAAAGATAAACAATCACAAAAAATGTGTTTCTGGTGCATTTATTTACAGTCTATTTTAAATTATCAAAGGGGCAACGTTTAAACAAGTTATTGAAATAATTTTTCAAATGGTTGGGAATCTGAAAGAAATTTTTTGTAAAAATTTTTTTCGTCGGCATTAATTAGTCTGTCACTATGCAAATACATGGATACAATATTATTTATAAAAACCATGACTAACAATGGTGCCAAATGACTGTCCTGAAGAGCCACCGAGCATGACGAGAAAAATGTACGAAAAATTACCCCATAAAACCTCCTCATTAAGTATGATTTTATCCAATTTATAAGATCTCTAGAAAACTCAATATCTTGTTCAGTGCAACAAAGGTCAAAAATAAAATAAACAGAATAAAAGTTAAATACATAAGAAGACCTTTATTATTACTCATTGGCACTACTTATTTTAAATTTTAAATCTTTCAAATTTCCGTATTAATATAATATGTCAAAGAAAAGTGTCAAATTCACTCACATAATTATTGCATAAAAAGCTTAGTAAAATATTTTCTTTATTGAAGATTGTATACTAACTTCCTTAGTTTTCAGATTTTTATTCGTAATTCAATGTTTAAAATTAACATAAAGGAAAATTTAAAGTAATTTACTTTTCATAATTAATGTAAAATAAATTAGAATAAGATTAGAATATATTGACTGATTTTTATCAATAAAAGACAATAAAACTTAAGAACTCAATAAAGTCGTTTTTATTCGGAAACTTAGACAAATAATAAGTATACACACTGGACTACTGAATATCGGAGGCCACCCTCTGTATTATCTTATTAGATTTGACTTAGACAATAATCAAATTACAGTACTACAGTGTTCATCGAATTCTATTTGAGTAGGGTTAAGCTTCAATCATAAAAGACATTTCATTTTGATGACTCTCATGTAATAGCACTGTGTATAGCAAATATCAAAGGAAACTTAATGTAATTTATGGGTAATATGGATGAGCTTTCATCAAGACAGTTGGAGTTGGCAAGGAAACTAAACTAATTTAAGGCTTCGTACGAATATCTGGCTAAATAAAGAAGGTCTCTAAACATAGTCGAAGATGCAGAACTTGGAAGAATTAGAAAAATTATGGACCTCGTTCGGGGCTAATGATCAAGATATAAGGACTCCTTACTTTGCAGAAGTCTTGCACTTTATTCCACTTATCTACTTTGTAGACAAGTGGAACAAAGATATACGCAACTGAAGAATATATTGCACAAGAAGACTAAAGCTCTTACCAGAGAAATATGTAGCGTGAACAAAAACAAAGTGGAAGAAGAATTGAAAGAAGTTATCAAAAATGTTACAGAGAAAAATACAGAATTCAAAGTATAACCCAAAAATATAAAGAAACATATAGAAAACGTAAAGACACTAATTGGACACATTGAAAGCAGGGGTGGTAAACAGTCCGACCAATTTTATGAAGCAATAATAAACAAAAAATAAATATTACAATAGGGAAATTATGCATGGAAGTGAGCATTTCAGAATCCGGTTCAACGAGTATAAATTGTGTTATATGCTAAAGGGCTGCGACCAATTTTTGAGTCTATCACATGCAGAACGAAAAGAAGAAACATAAAGGTTTCTCTTATGTTTTAAATATTTAAAAGAATAACGTCACATAAGTGTTGTAATTTCAACTTGTTTTTCAGTAGCATATTATCTCAAAAAAAGAATAGTTTGGAGAGCTTTAGCGTAGTAATTTGGGGTTATAATTAACACCAAACAAAAAACAAGGCATCTGAGTAAATAGATACGTAGCAGGAAATACTTGGTGCAAAAATGTTTTTATATCCGTGCTTTTAAAATCAAGTCACCCAAATGAATTACATTCCTACGCAACGTAGTTAAATTTTCGACTTTAGTAGGTACATTTTTTTTCTGTTATTTTTTTTAATGTCAAATTGATGTTGTTACTGTCAATTTATTTTCAAGTGTGTAAAGCGCGAAATTAAATATTAATAATATAAACTTTTTTTAGAAAATAACTTTAAATTTTAGAAAAACAAAAACTTAACATAACAAAATATATTTTTAGATCTCCGTTAACCTTTTTTTGCAAACTACATTTGTATAAAAGATTAAAGATCTTATTAATAAATGTGTCATTTATAAACTGACACACGCTTTTCGAATTCATTTTTGTTTAAAATTGATATCAAATCGAATTTCGTTTATGTAAACAAATATATTTTTTCCCAATTTTTTAAATTCTAAGAACAACAAATCTGGAACCGAATTTTGTAATGAATTAACCGAAGACTAAATTGAATAAAGATGTAATAAGAATATATATATATATATGAACTGCGAAGGTGTTGAACAAAGTATATTCATTTTCAGCACTTTTCCAAAAAATTTTTGAAAAAAAGTGCTAATTAGTTTAACCCTTTTCGTCTTACCGATTGTTCGTCCGTCCGTCCGTCTTGAAGATAAAAAGCTGATATTTAATATGTACATAGATCTTTACTAGAAACCTATTTCCGTAGAACAAAATTTTTACCTATCTCCCCCCCTCCAAAAGCTATACCTACCCCCCCCCCCCCCCACAAAACCCTAAAAATAGGCTTTTTTAACTATTTGTTGCAATGAAACCATAAGTATTTCTCGAAATTTACAAACACAGAATGGTAGTGGCTTGCTTCCCCTATCGTGGCATACTATCGTTTAACTTTAAAAAGACAAAATGGCCGTCCAAATTTACCGTTATCTAAAATCCATTTTTCAAAATTTTTCATGCCGTTTTTCTTCTAGACCCCAGGTTGTAGGAGGCTGAAGTTTCAGCAGCTAAAAATATATATGCAAAAATATATATTTGGCCCGTTGTAAACGTCTTGTTGCTGACACCTGATTTCTTCCAAAAGTTAGGAGGTGTCGCGGACGGTCGAGGGAAGCTTATCACGCGTTTGCTGCCACCTCTTTCTCGCCCGCCTGCTTTGTCTTACTATTTTTTGCTAGTATATGTGGGGGATAGTTAATGCCCCCCCATCTAATAGCACTAATTTTGGAACTACTCCAAGCCGCATTTTGAATAATTTTAGTAAAGTTTTCGGCCTCCTCATCTATGTGCTGGGTCGTTCTTATTCTTTTCCTTAGATCTATTTATCGTTCAATCTCTAAGCGAAATCTTGACCAATCTGTAGTTCCATTTGTCAGCGCAGGTTTCGCTCTTTTCATAACTATATTTTCCTTAAGTTAAGGAATAACCACCGAATGATCGGAGTCAAGATCATAGTTATCATGTACCTCGATGAAATTTTTCGCAATCCGTTTTGTTATGAAGAAATCTATTAAATCTGGACACTTATTAACATCGGTTGGCCAATACATTGGCTTCGCAGCAGAGTGAAAAAGCTGTCCCAAGCTCTCTTCCTCTAGTTGAGGTGTGTGCTTGGCGTAAAAGTCACCCCCAAATATAAATCTATCACCCAGGTCTGTCAGAACGTTTTGAAATTCTAAAATCCGCCATAATTTTAAATCTGGGGTGACAATACAATGCAGCCACTCTAAATTTTTGCTTAGTCGAAGTGATCTGAACCGCCGTCATTTGCATTCCCTCGGTTTGCATCTGGTGCAGATCGCAATGTACCACATTTTCTTTTATTATTATCGCCGTTCCGCCCTTTGCTATATTTGCAGGATGGTTCGATTTGTAAATTCTATAACCTGGAAACCGAATCCTGCTTCTTGAGGTCATATGTGTTTCAGTTACGAGGCCCACGTCTAAGTTCTGTGTATGAAGAAAAACTTCAAGCATGTGTCTTTTATTTGCAATACCATTGCATTTCCATGTTGCTATTTTAAAATTACCTCGTGCCATCATTTAGCAAGCCTTTTTGTACTCGATTTTTCCCTTCGCTCTCTAAAATGCTCAATCTCTGAGAGATTTTGTCCATCATTTCATTGCATTTTATACAAAACATTCACGTCATTAGTTTTCGTTTGGAGAACGTCCTTATATATTACATCTTTTGAGACTATTCTCGAGGTTGTTTTTGTTCTGATTTCTATGTTTTTATAGTTCCTTATATAGTTACAAGGCATCCCCTATAGTTTGCTGGGTGGGCCTCCAAATAATTTGAACACTTTGCTGCAGTACTCTTTAGCTTACTACAATCTGATGTTAAGTGCCTGCTGTTCCAGTTGGCTAATCCTTTTGTGTATGTCAGCATTCTGATCATCACTTTCTTTGTCTTGAGCTTTACTCATGTTCATATCCTTATTGGTCTGTGGAGCTTGAATGTTCGGTAGTCCACCTTCTATATTTCTATTCTTTTCTAAAATCCGCACATCAGATGTAGGTGGTGAACGCCGGGTTTTCGCGTTCCCCCTGAACGGATCAATCAAATGCAATAAATGGCTCTCCCCAGAATCCGTAGACCCGACCTCCGAAGAGGGTGAATTCTCCAACGTAGTTGAATTACCACCAAGCTAATCTAAAAAATTTCAAGTAAATCGGTTGAATATTTTCTTTAAAATGGTCAAAAATGTAAAACAGGCCCGATAAAAAGTGCAGTTCAGCCGAACTTGAGATACACGCGCGCAGACACAGATCGAAAGACCGACAGGTTTCTAAAAATAGTTTACTTACACTTCCCTACTTGAATTTTAATTTCGGTCATTTGAATCTTCTAAAATTAAATATAGAAAATATGGTAGAAGGAATTTTAAAGGCAGAAAATTTAAAATCCAAACAAATACCTTGCTATGCTTGGCATGTGAAAAAACCAAAATTTCTTAAACATCACCTTTTAAACAAAACCTTTTAAACATCATTTAAGAAAAACACAAAATTCATGAAAAATAGTATATTCAGATATATGCGGATCCATGAGTGTAAGCTCCTTAGGTGGAGTTAAGTACTTTGTTTCTTTCATTGACGATGAATCAAAATATGTCCAAGTTACATTTTGAAAAATCTTTCAGATTTATTTGGAGCCTTCAAGAGTTATCAAAAATTTGTTGAAAGAGAAAGTGGGTGTAAAATAAAGTGTTTGAAAAGCGATATCCAAAGAGTTTAATAATTATTTACAAAGCTTTGGCGAAAATTATCAGTTGAATATACCCCTCAACAAAACGGAGTAGCTGAAAGAGCAAATCGAACCCTAATAGAAATGACTAGGTGTATGATAATGAATCAGTTGTCCCCAAAACTTTGGGGCCTAAGGCTTTAAATACTGTGGTTTTCATAAGAAACAAATCTCCTTCATCTAGTTTAATAGATGACAAAACTCCATACGAAATCTAGTTTTATCATATACCGAAAAGTGATCAGTTAAGAACATTTCGAATTAAAGTTGTCGCGTTATTTAAAGGTCCCTAAAGATCTTAATTGGAGCCGAAAGGTGATATGCATACTTTTGTATGCAATTTGGTATGACACAGAACTTGGAATATGAAAAGTTAAATAGTTATTAGCAAGAACTTGGTATGATACAGACAACTGCTGATCAATGTTTTTATGATAAAAACACTGACTCACATTGAATAATTATACTTGTCTACGTAGGTGATACGCTTTTAGCAACAAATTCTGAAAAACTTTTATTTGAAACAAAATCGCAATTATTAAATAAATTTCAGATGAAAGCTCTTGGAAAGGTTAAAAATAATTTAGGTTTTAACATAAAAAGAGAAAAATAAAAAGAACAAAAACATATTGAAGTAATATTATATAAATTTAATATGTCTGAAACAAGTGCTGCTTTTACACTACTAGAAATAAATACGAAATTATTTTACAATAGCAAAACTATTTTTGATTAAGAAAAAAGAGATATGTTGAATAAACCATTTCGGAAAGTAATTGGCGCATTAAGTTATTTCGAACACAACACGTCCAGATATATATACGTTTCAGCGTAAATTTTCTTGTCTGATTTACAAATTAACAAAAAAAAATACATTGGGTATCAGTCAAACGAATATTAAAATATCTAATTGGAACAAAGTGTTATAGAATAAAATATGAAAAACAGAACAAAATTTAAAAGTTTATAGTGGTGCAGATTGGGCAAATGATTAGGAGATAGAAAATTATGTTCAGGATTCTTGGTAGTGATGGCAGCAGATCCAATATGTTGGAAGTCAAGAAAAGAAAAATCATTGCATTGCCTACCATGGAAGCTGAATACATGGCTCTTTCAGAAGTTTTTCAGCAATATTTTTTCGTAATTTATTAAGAGCTAACATTTGAGGAACACGTTAGTAAAGAAACTATTATCTATTGTGATAATAAAAATGTAGTTAATTAAAGCAACTATCAACCTAATTACAGTGGATCGAAACATGTTGATATACGCTATCACTTTTGTAATTAAAAGGCTAATTAGGGTCAAATTAGAGTAGGACATTTACCAGGTGTTGAAATGCCAGCAGATAAATTGACGAAAAGTTTATCAAAAAGAAAATTAAATAATTGTATTGAGTTAATTAACATAAATTAAATTTTAGAAATTAAATATAAATGTATTTGGTATTAAATCATAACTTTAAAAGAAAAAATTTGAATTGAAAATTTAAAGTTTGAGAGTATTGTTTTTCTTGAATTTTCAAAGACATATAGATGTGTGGAAATCATCAATAGGGGGAATGTTAGAATTATTATTTAATCTACTCTAATTAGTTATCGATGCTCTTTATACATGTTAATATTATTGTGAATATACATTATAATGATAGATATGATCATGTATCTTTATGTATATGTAATAATGTCCAATTATTATATTATATATAATTGCTTCACAATTACTTTACTCTTTTTAGCACTTTTCCAAAAAATTTTTGAAAAAAGTGCTTATTAGTTTCACTCTGTCCGTCCGTCCGTCCGTCCGTCCGACCACCCGTCCGTCCGTCTGTCCGTGTGTCTGTTTACAAAACTTCTACACCCTTGAAGATAGAAAGCTGAAATTTTATATGTACATAGATCTTTACTACAAACTTATTTCCGTAGAACAAAATTTTTACCTATCTCTCCCCCTCTAGAAGTTACACCCCCCCAAAACACTAAAAATGGTCTTTTTTAACTATTTGTTGCAATGAAACCATAAGCATTTTTGAAATTTGGCAAAGTCATAAAGGCAGCGGCTTGCTTCCCCTAGCGTGGTACACTATAGTTAAACTTTAGAAAAACAAAATGGACGTTCAAATTTACCGTTATCTGAAGTCTTTTTTTTCCAAATTTTTTATTTCGTTTTTCTTCTAGACCCCAGCTTGTAGAAGCTTGAAATTTTATGGGCTTTTAGACATTAGCAAATAGTTTATTTCGTTAGAAGAAAATTTTTTTCCATTTCCACCCCCTCTCAAGTTATCGCCTCTTGAAATTTGAAAAATTTGAATTTTTGACACCTTATATTTCCGAAACCGCAAGCTTTTTCAAATTTCTATAAACACAAAAAGCTAACGGTAAATGCCATAACATTAAAAAATATAATTATTTTTCTTAACTCACACAATTTATCCTTAAAATCGAGCATTATGTTAACCCCTCTTTATATTAATTTTTGCTTTATTTCAAAGACTGCATAAATCGTTCATTCTAAATATATGCAATCCTAGAAATATCTTTGTATATGAATGAAAATAATTTTAATAGTGTGATAAATAGCTATAAATGCACTGTATTTAAAAGCAGAATTTTCACTTGTTGAAGGGAAAAGTGCTACAATACAAACCATTGGTTTGACCCAACTTTATTATAATGTTAGTTTAGTTTCATAGAAGACTTTGTACTATAAAGAACATAAAAAGTTATGTAGAAATTCAACATATATTTATCTTTTTTTTATTTTCTTTCAAAAAGTAAGTTGACTGTGGCTTATATTATCCGAAGTGAAATGATTGAAAATCCAAAAAAATGTTTTTGGATTACTAAATTTTTGCAATTGAAGTCGAATATATAAAAAAAAAACAAAAATTTGAATTATACAAAAATTTTCTATATTGCATATCATGATTTACCATGATTTATATCTATATTTCAATATTGCATATCATTATGATTTATATATTATATATGTGGATAAGCAACATAATAAATTAATGTTTTCTCAAAATTTGTATTTTATAAATTTGTAAATTTGTAAACTTACATGTCATAACCATAACACTCAAAGCAATGCCGATCACTGGCCATTACAGGTGCCACTGCACGCAATGAATGCACTATAAGCCAAGAAATAGCTCCAAACAAGCGATCAGTAACATCTTTTCCTCTTGTACCTTCTAAGTACAGTCGTAAATTTTGAACGGACCATTTTCCACCATGCAAACTATTATATTCGCCCTATGAAATATGTATATGCCAAATGAAATTCTAATAATATGCAAGAGATTAATAAAATATACAAACCCCATGTTTTTGAACGCTAACATTTGTAAGATGTACATACATATTATCCAGCTCAGTTACGCTTGTGTCATATTTAACTGTACAAAATCGGCAAAACCCTAATTTATAAAGATAAGCTTTAAGTGGTCTAAATGATGTTACAAGTACATATAACCGAAGGTCAAATTTTTTTCCTCCAATTAGAAGTGGGTTATCAATATATCTGGAAATTTAATAATCACTGATTTAGCAATTATAAGCATCAATTAATTATATTTTTTAATAGAAATGTAAGGTTGTCACCTTACATTTTACACAAAATTCAAGTTTTATAAATTTGTAGAAGCGATAATTTGAGAGGGGTCGGAGGTGGGGAAATTTTTTTTCTAATGAAATGAACTATTTATTAGTGCCTAATAGCTGTTATTCATAATAAATATCATCCCCCTACAATGTACAGTGTAGAAGAAAAACGGTATCAAAAATTTGGAAAAAAACGGACTTTAGATAACGATAAATTTTAAAGGCCAGTTTTTCGTTTTAAAGTTAAGCCAATATATTTTTGTGTTTGCAAAATTTCAGAAGTGCTTATGATTTCACTGTAATAAATGGTTAAGAAATGCCATTTTTAGGTTTTAACGGGCGTATATAACTTTCGCAGGGGGGACATATACAAAAAATTTCTTACACGGAAATAAGTTCCTAGCAAATATCTATGTACATGTAAAATTTCAGCTTTCTACCTTCAAGGGTGTAGAAGCTTGTAAACATGTCAACGGTCGGACGGACAGAAAAGTACTAAAAATGCCATATATATCTGGTAGTTATTACAGAAATTATTTTCCGAAATTTTGCGAACTTAGAAAGGTACTAAAATAATTCTTAATGTTTTATGTCTTCGAAGTATTCCAATTGAAATTTGTTTTTATTTTTTTGGTGCAATTTTTGAATATTCTTTGTAACTCTTAGTACATTTAGTATGTTTTTAAAAGCGATATTAATTTAAATAATTACTTTTTTGCTCCTTTTTAGCAGTTCCCCAAAAAATTTTTGAAAAAAAGTGCTTATTAGTTTCACTCTGTCGGTCCGTCCGTTCGTCTGTCCGTGTGTCTGTTTACAAAACTTCTACACCTTTGAAGATAGAAACCTGAAATTTTGTATGTACATAAATCTTTACTAGAAACTTATTTCCGTAGAACAAAATTTTTACCTCCCCCCCTCTAGAAGTTATGGCTTCCTGCTATATTTTGGCAAGAAGAGCATTTTATGTTCTTATTTTATTAAAAAAAAATATTTTAAAATTTGGATAAAATTTTTGTATTATTATTATTTTATTTTTAAATTGTTAACTTCTATAAAACTTTAATTATCATTACATTATTATTACTTAATTAATATTATTACACAATTATTATTACATAATTAATTATTTTTATATTTAACTTTTAAAAACACTTGCTTATTTTAAATCAACTTAACTGCACTGTGACCATTTGTAGAGTAAGAATATAAGTATAGATTTTCAAATCATTTATACATATTATAATGAGAGAAAAATGAATTTTACAGTTAATTCATTTTTCGAAATTAAACTAAATTACTAATGTGTAAGTGAATCATTATGTAGGTAATTTAAATATACATAATTAAGCCAAGTTTAAGAGAGTATGATAATATTCAAGAAAGTGTTTTTCAATAATTTAAAAATCAAGTCAGGAGTGTAGAACCTTTTGTGAGAAAGATCTCAACAAAGTTATACCTCCCCGAAACCCTAAAAATGGCCTTTTTTAACTATTTATTGCAATGAAACCATAAGCATTTTTCAAATTTTGCAAACGCAGAAAGGCAGTGGCTTGCTTCCCCTAGCGTGGTATATTATAGTTACTTTATGAAAACAAAATGGCCGTTCAAATTTACCGTTATCTAAAGCCTTTTTTTTCCAAATTTTTGATGTCGTTTTTCTTCTAGACCCCAGCCTGTAGAAGATTGAAATTTTAGGTAAAAGCTAATTATTAGATATTAACAAATAGTTCATTTCGTTAGCAGAAAATTTTTTTCCATCTTCACCCCCTCGTCAGTTATCGCCTCTTGAAATTTGTAAAATTTTAATTTTTGACACCTTATAATTTCCGAACATCCAAGGTTTTTCAAATTTCTATAAACACAGAAAGCTAACGGTAAATTCCATAACATTAAAGAATATAATTATTTTTCTTAACTCACTCGAGCATTATGTTAACCCCACTTTATATTAATTTTTGCTTTATTTCAAAGACTGCATGTATGCATCATCCTAAATATATGCAATCCTAGAAATAATTTTGTATATGAATGAAAATAGTTTTAATAGAGTGATAGGTATACATACTCGTAGACTGTAAAAAAGAATTTTTACTTGTTGAAGGGAAAAGTGCTACAATACAAACCATTGGTTTGACCCAACTTTATTCAATTTCTTATTCAAAAATTTTTCCATTTAGTTCAGCATTCTTCCATTTGGAAGACAGGAAATGTTGGCTGCGTTACAAATTAAAATTTTAGGTGCACTTTTCAAAGAATTTACCAACCGCAGTTTTAAAAATTTAAACTTTTAATTAAAAAAAATATAGAATCAGTTAAGCTAAAAAACTTAATCAATTTCCTTCACAAAAATAATTTTTTCCATATAAAAACATCTCTTCCATATAAATTTGGAATTTATTTTTGATTAACTCTCAGAGCTTGGTGGCCTGATAGTAACATACATATGCCATTGAACAGGATTATAATCAACCTAATTTCTTTTAATTAAATATTTTTTAATTACTCTTTCCAGAAAATTCGAACTTCAGAAAGTAAAACTGTACTTAAATCTAGGTGTGCTTGCTGAAATATTACTATCTTTCTTAAATGGAAGAGTCCTGTTTAAAAGTCTCTAATAGGTTTATTCGGTTGATATACAAATAGATATAAAAGTGTGAGGTACAAATACATATGTATAAAAAATTTTAATAAGAAGAGTTTAATGATAAAATTTAAACTTTCGTTACAGCAACTCAAATTCTGGTAATAAAATCAATAATCTTGGATTTATACATTATAAGGGTAACAAACGCAGTTTAGTTTCTGAAATGTAATTTTTTTTAAATATGTTAAATTTTGGAAAGAGGAGTTATTCCTTCTTATATTAAATATCTACAATAAATTAATGAAATTTAAAAAATTTTGAATTAATTAATTTTCGATAATAATATTTTTTTGTTTTTTTTTACCGAGAGGAAGGGAGAAAAATCTCGAGACACATTGGAACTTTAATACACTAAAAAATACCCTCCTCAAAAGTCGGAAACGACTAAACATTAATTTTGCTCAAACCTTTTTGATTATTCACAAGCTTTTGATCTGGCACAATAGCGTACTAAGTACTCATTTTTCCAGATGAAAAACATTAAACTAACTCGAGAGGTCTCGTACGTTTTAGTCTCCTAACAAAATTTTGATTGTCAACCAATCGACCCGCCTGGATGTTGACAAGATTGGATAAACGCATTTTATGATTGGCTGCTTGCTTTTTAATTACGTCTGTGACATTTAGGATCGTGAGATCCTTGTATATATCGGCATTACGGACATACCAGTGGGCGTTTACAATATCCTGTAATACCCTATTTTGAAATTTTTGAATATATTGGATATGAGTCTGCGCCGCGCATCCCCATAACTGACTACCGTAAGTTCAGACAGGCTTAAATATTTGATTATATGTCAAAAATTTGTTGTATTTTGTCAATTTAGAACGCCTTCCCAAAAGCTATTCAAACTTTCTGTATTCCTCCTCGAGTTGAGATCTCTTTTTCTTTATGTGCTCCTTCCATCTGAACTTTGAGTCCAACGTCATTCCCAAATTCTTCGCCGTGTTTGCGGACGGAATCACGACGCCATTTATCCGAACCGAATATGAATTGTGAATTTTTTTATTACTGAAATTCACGTGTACTGATTTCACCTCGTTAAGTTTTATAATACCTGATATCGCTAAGCGAACAGTACCCCTCTTCTTGTTTAACTCGAAATACTCTATTAGTCAGGTAAGATTCGAGTACGTTAACATACTGCCTTAGTAGTTGTTGTCTAAGTTTTTTTATTAATCCATAATGCCAAACTTTATCGAAGGCCTTGGGAAAAGTGTCTCTAGCAGTTTTGAAATTATCGGTAACAATAAGATTGGTATATAAGATGTCGCCTCGTCTATAGGTTTTCCCTGGTTTGCGCAGCATAACTATCTCTGTAACTTTCCAAGTATCAGGCACGTAATTAACCCTCATACACGGATTTATTAGGCGCGTAGAGATTCAAAAGCAGATTCCTCATTTTCATGCACGGCTTGGCTGTCATGCGAGTAGAATATGTCGGCCAAATGATCCGCAAACGCATTTACTTTGTCTTTGTCAGTTTTTGCAAACGTTCCACCTTTGTTTTTAATAGGAGCGAGATATTTGATAGGTTGCTTCATTTTCTTTGTTGTCCTCCATTTTGAGGAATTGGTTTTCTCACACGCCGTCAAATTTTGAACATAATTAGCAACCGAATCCTCCTTGTGTTTTCTAATACAGCGTCTTAGTTGCTGCGATTATATCTGGTTTTATCAGTAGGACGCGTTTGCTGCCACCTCTTTTTGCTAGTATATGTGGGGGGATAGTTAATGCCTCCCCTTCTAATAACATTAATTTTCGAACTACTCCAAGCCGCATTTTAAATAATTTTAGTTAAGTTTTGAGCATCCTCGTCTATGTGCTGGGTCGCTCCTATTCTTTTCTATCTTCTATTTGTCGTTCAATCTCTAAGCGAAATCTTGACCAATCTGTATTTCCATATGTCAACGCAAATTTCGCTCTTTTCATTACAATATTTTCGTTAAGTTCAAAAATAACCACTAAATGATCGGAGTTAAAATCATAGTTATCATGTACCTCGACGAAATTTTTCGCAATCCGTTTTGTTATGAAGAAATCTATTAAATCTGGACACTTATTAACATCAGTTGACCAATACATTGTCTTCGCAGCAGAGTAAAAAAGGCACCCCGCGCCGCCAATTGCTATTCTGAGTTCTCTTCCTCTAGTTGAGGTATGCCTTGTGCCCAAATGAGTGTGCTTGCCGTTAAAGTCACCCCGCAATATAAATCTATCGCCTAGTGCGGCCAGAACGTTTTGAAACGATAATTTAGAACTAAAACAAAGACCATACCAAGATTTTCTTAAAGATCGATTTAACTTAAAATATATGTTACTGCTTCGGAACCAGGTTTCGAAAATTATAAAATTATTTGAAATAAAAATATATCAATTGTAAAGCCTGCGCTCGAGAATCATGCCAACTTAATTTTAACTTTTACAAATGGGAATAATGATATATTTGTAAACATTATTAGTTCAAGAGTCCATTGTTCTCATAAGAGGAATTTTATTCTTATAAGTTTAGTTATTATTCACTTTCATTTCATTAGTGTCATTATTCACTTTCTAAATTTTAACCTGAAATTGACTGGTAAATTTTTTTGGTGAAAATTCGAAAAATATTTGTGGTACAGAAATTATGAAATTAAAATTATTGAAATGCAAAATTATAGTTTAATTTAGATATAATAAAGCTTTAACTGAAACTTATGCAAATTAATTTATTTATTTTTTGCTTAACAGCTCTTAAATTTTAAAACTTGTATATAACATCTGATGTTGTCAGCACATAACCGACCGCAACGTGTATTGTCTAGTTAGGTGAAAGTGTTATAGAATATTATAAAAATGCCTGTTAAATACTCCTTTCCAATTTTTAGGACATTAGAAAGCTTATAGTTAACATACCTAGAAAAATGTAAATTTAGCTCTCAGTAAAGTTTCGCTTTGTACTACCCGAATTCCCTGAAATGCTCGCCAGTTAGTTTTAGTACCAGCCAGAACTCAAATATCAAATTCCAAGAAATTCAATCAATTCCTTTCGAAGATATGGTAACAAATGTAAAATCGGCCAGCAGACGAGTTTTCGAGCCCTGATCTTTCCAAAAAATTTATATGTTCATTGTTTTAATACGGAAAATTAAGTATTAAATTTCAGTGAAATCGGTTGATACGCAAAAATGTATAATTGGCCCGTAGTAAACGTCCAGTTGCTGACGTTTGATTTCTTCCAAAAGTTAGGAGGTTTCGTGGACGATCGAGCAAAACTTATATATGAAATTTCTAATAAATCGGTTGAATGTTTTCTTCAAAATGGTCAAAAATGTAAAACAAGCCCGACAAAAGTTGATCAATCCGTACCAGAGCCGAAATAAACTTACATATAAAATTTCGTCAAAATCAGCTCAGCCGAACTTGAGACACACGCGTGCACACACAGATCGACAGACCGACAGGTTGCTAAAAATAGTTTATTTACACTTCCCCACTATTTAGAAGTACAATACCGCCCTATTTTCGCGCCCTGAGAAGAATTATTTTCATTTCCCATACTTATATTTTTACGATATTAAATTTGTATACAATACATATAGGCGATATATACGTTAAATAAAGTACATATTTAGTTTTATTTTTATTACAAAAATAATATTATTAAAAGTGGAACAAATATATTTTTTTAAAGTTCGAAGTAAGACTGATATATTTATTTTATAATGTATTGCTTTCCCTTTCAGATAACAGTTGTTAACAGAATTTAGTTATCTTAAGTAGAACAACCTATTTCTCAAACACCATTATGGATTGTAAGAGTTTTTTCAATTTTCGTACTAATTTTGGTATAAGAGTTATATGCTTTTACTTACTCATGTTATGAGAGTTTTATGCTTTAATAACTTTTTTAATGGGATTCTAACTCTCATTACTAGAAATAATGGCTCTAGTAATTTTGCTATTTTGTTCTTAAAATGATCTCATAAGGGTCTTTTACCATTCTACAAGACTAAAATTATTAGAATAATATTCTTTAATAACTGATATGATAGCTCTACTATAGTCTTATGAGATAAAAATTGTTCCTTAGGCGCGTCAGTGGTTTCGAAGACGAAAGGACGTCTCAACCCCAAGTTCTCTGAAGAAGACTCCCATCCCACATGTTTGCCAGTCTCCAATATGGCCGCTGCAATCCTGCTGCAATTTGTTTTCCCAGAATGTCAACTGGAATTAAGTGAAAAAGCATTGCCTGTGTTCAAGGTGAATATTGCGCGGTCCCATGCCCCATCTCTTCCCAATGGCTTTCATGAGTAAAGCGCAGTATTTGCTTTACTCACGCGCTCCCTGTTGTTGGGTACCGAGTTTAGTTTAGAGTCAAAGACTAATGCCAAAATCTAGTCTCAGAGGACAAAGAGAGCCCCATTTTTGGCGTAACCTTACATGGTATTTTGTATTTCCTGTTAAAGATGACCAGTTCCGTTTTGCCGGGGTCTATTTCAAACACGGAGCAAGCAACCCAATCAGATACGACATTGATGACCCGGCACAGCCGCCTCCAAGTCGTCGTAAACAATAACCTTGTATCTTTCCTGTCCTGGTGTAACAAAAAATGGATTCATTACAAGATTCCAAAGAGAAAATGGAAATGACGCACCCCTGGAGACGGACTTTCCAACAGACAGCCCGATGCAGGACCCAATGAAATGCGATCTGATGGTTCTCCTTAACAGCATGTGTTCTATTAGAGACGCTAGAGACTCATTGATCGACGAGTCTGTCAGCGCAACACCGATTGCCGGCAAGGTGACGTTATTGAATTGGTCGTCTAAATATCTAAAAAGGCAGTAATAGTGTTCTTCTTTCTATCTAAATAGAGAATGCAAGGTTGTCGGTAGAGACAAACAATCTTACGTTCAAGAGAATGCAAGGTTGTCTCCACCAACTTGTCTTTGCAGTACGCATGCTGTGCCGTTGACAATAGATTTGAATATAAATTGTTCAGCATATATGCGCCCAAAAGTTTTTCTAAGATTTTTAATAGAAATGTTGTTAGACTGTGTTAGAGAGTGTTTTTACCCTCCTTAAGATCACGTTAGCACACCTTGAGGTTTTTTTTACATACGTCCAAGTCGATCGATTTTCTGGTTTGTTTTGTACTGTCGTTCGTAGCTTCCGGAAAATGAACAGAAAAACAGGAAAGCAATAGTGGAAAACGAACAAACAAATCTGGACTTGCCTCCAACGCTCCGTCGGCATGTGCGGGCTCCTCTTTGGAGCACCTTTCTCTAGCCCGTATAGGGTTAAATAGACCTTTAGTGTTTCGAAACAACACGAAGTCTGAGAAGTATGATGACTAACACATTCTTCAGTAGGAGCGCTAATGACTCAACATTCTGGATAATCCGGGACTGTCAATAGTCGTCTCACTTTTCCTCAAGTTTGGAAACTCTCCAGTTTGATTTTGAGAAGATCGGGTTGAACTGGAGAAAAGAGTATTTGTAACACAGCCTAAGTGTGCACATTTTTTATTTTTGGGTAGTTAACCGAAGCCCTTAGGCTTTTCTCACGTCGACCCATAGGCCATTTTTTATGGTCCCCATTCCTACCTACATTAGAACTATATCTAGGCCTCTGACAGATTGCAGTACACAAGCCACCTCAAGCCGCGAAACTTCTATCGGGGTTAAAAAATCTCTTTCGAAGCATCTCAATCGTAGGCGAGCCATTGCCCCGAATTTAAACAATAAATGTCCCAGTTTCGTCCTCTTTCAGGCAAAGTCGACAGACCACGCTCTATCCTCTGTTCATTCTTCCAAGTGGAGCATCGAGAGGCTGTGTCCAATAAGTGCACCTACCAATAACCTCCAACATGGGAGACCCAGTATGGCAAGTTCTCACCCCTTCGGTCTCAAGTGCGATATAAATTTTTGGAAAGAGATAGGCCCGGAAAACGATGAATGCAATGGTCTCGTATTTTTCCAATCGTTCAAGGCGCGAAGTACTGTTGTCTTTGGCACTCCCAATAATGTCTTCCCTCTTATAAAAGGAGTTGACGCACTCCTCCGGGCGAGACCATAAGCTCGCTCATGAGACTGCACAAGATCGGTCCTATCGTCTGACATAATAATGATGATGCTCCTCCTGAGATTCCTGCTAATATACTCCAAAGCATGAAGGGCAATGTCATATTTTTCAGCCTCAAATAGTGTCTCACTAAAATAACAATTTTCAAGAGTAACACTCTAAAAACTTTACCAAAGATCTCATAACAATCTTATACCACACTTCAACACTTTCATAATTTTTTTCTTTTTTTTTGTCTATACTATGGTAATGTTCTTGCTACAAGGAATTGACAAATTTAAAAAATTTTAATCCTTATAAAGTATTTGTCATAAAATGTCAACTCTTATAGAATTTTGTTTTTAAAAGAATTACTATAATATGAGCAATGATCTTGAATGGTCTTAATGAAATAAGCAAAAAATGACGCAAAGAATGACGCAAAAAATTGCAGAAAATATTACAGATCCTGTAATGTTCGCAATGTCTAGAAAAAATATTTTTAATTGAAAACATCGACAAAGTAATAAGTTTTGGCGGTTATATTGGATCAACTAAATTTTTTTTTTGCTTACTACAAAAGTTGAAGAGATATAATTTCCGTTTCAATTGTTACTGACCGGGTTGTATACAACGGGGTAAGTTATGTGATGGGGCCATATTGGACGTCAAGTTTTAGGTGATAATGCATTTCCACACAGTAGGGAAGTGTAAATAAACTACTTTCAGAATGTCAGTCTGTGTGTGCACGCATGCATCTGAGCTTCGGCTGAACTGATTTTGATGAAATTTTATATATGGTCTTTCCGCAGTCCAATTTTACATTTTTATGTATATAAAGAGAAATAATTAATCAATTTCCTTGAAATTTATAATTTAAATTTCACGTGATAAAAAAAATGAATCTGTAAATTTTTTGGAAAGATTAATACGCGGAAAACAAATTGGGGCCGAGCTCACATTTTATACAATATTTAAGGAACGGAGTGATGGAATTTTTCGAAATTTGAAATTTTAATTCTGGATGTTTCCAGAACAAACTCGTGATATTTTCAGAGAATTCTAGTGGTATAAAGCGAAATTGTACAAAGATTTACTTTTTACTATTTATATACTAAGGATAAAGTCTGGTTAAGGTTTCACGATTCTCATCTAACTTTAAATTTAACCTTTTATTTACCATAATGCGATCAATACATTTATTAATTTTTTTTTTGCACTCAATGGTTCTATGATGTACTAAACATTTAACGTAACATTCCTCACTTTTGCACTTTTTATCCTTATGATTAAAGTCCTTACATTCGAGCCATCAGACTTTGCAGCATCCGAATGAATTCGGATCCATTTTTTAGTGTTTTTTTAAATGTTTCTTCATCAATTTCCATAATTGCATTATATCTCTCTTCTCCATATTTTTTTAAACCATACCCTTTTATAAATATCACTTCACTATTTTCAAAATGTTGGTTCTGCCCCTTCAATTATTCATCAATTCACTTGCTGTATATTTAACGCTCATGTAGATAATTTCAATTCTTGACTTGAGTTCCAAGGAAATTCTAACTTCATGTGTTTTTTTAAATTTATTTTCAAACGCCTCTTTAACACTAGATTGCTCAAGGAAGTCATTTTGACTGCTTTTTAATTTCAATTAGAAAAAAAATTATGTCTGCAATGATATAATTTTATAAAATTTTATGACTTTTTGTACATCATAAAAATGCGTTCATTGATAATTGTAGTTACCTCCTGCCCTCCCTTATTTCCGGTATATATATGTGTTATGTATTATATGTGCCCAAAAGTAGTAATTTTGATTGCTAGTGAAATTTAAAATAATCAAATTACTTATTATTTAACTGAGTAAATTTCTGATATGACCATTCCAGCTTTGAATATTTCGGTATTGAAATAACATTAATTTCGATGACCGTTACATAATCGCATGCAAGTATGTGATAAATTGTGGATTTGAACGTGCTCTAATTAGATAACTTGCAGTGGCTCCAAAAATTGTTTTTCGTATCTTTATGCAGTGATAAGATATCTTTATTTTTATCATTTGCGCTTTAAGTATTTACTAGTAGCTTGCTATTTAACTATAAATAATATGAAACGCAAGCAGCAATAGTAGTGACAATGTGCCATCTATTTACTTCTGGGTCAAAAATTAGTCGCAAATCCGGTGTTTGTTACTTTAATGTCTAATACAAAGTCACAAAAACTTTTTTGAGACAAAAAAAGTGACGAAAACGTAGCGAATGCTAAAATTTGCGACCACCTAGTAGACTAAACTAAAGACCACCTAGTGGAAAAAATAAATAAAAAAAATTTCCTATATGCAGTGAATATTAAAGAAATAATAACGTCTTTGTTACCTTTTATAGCTAGTTTCTCGACAAAGTGATTTTCATGACATCACGGAATGTCGCAATGAACATAATAATTTTGTCATTCGGTACGTCGCTCTTTAAGTTCCAAAAACTAAATTCTTACTTAATTTTGGAACCACTACAACCCAAATTTTAATAAAAACAAACTTCATCGTTCTAAAAACCTTTTGAATTTACTGCAAAGTACCCATTACTTAAACATAAGGTACTTTGAAGTTCGAAAGCAGTTTTGGCTACGATAAACTTCTTTTTTACAATAACTCATTTGTATTTCTTTTTTTTTTTTTTATTGGTATGAAAAGAATAAAAATTCGGAATAAAATACTTTTTTATTTTCTTTGCTTTCATTTGTATTTGTTTACACGAAAAATTGTAATAAAATAAGTATCACCGTTCTCTTTGGTTGATACAATTTTAAATGTTTCCGACTTTATACCAATATTTTTTAAAATTAATTCTTAATTCCAAAAAAAAAGAAAATAAAAATACGTTGAATTTAATTGCGCTTGTACTGATTATTATTAATATCTGATGCGCTTGAACGATATATTATTAATAAAAAATGAAAACATAAACAATAATTTTTAAGTGCGAATCAAAATTTAATATGTGGTGTTCCGCTCGCTCCAAGTATGCTTTCTTTTTAAACTTTAGAAGGAGACCTACTGTCAATGTCGTACTAAAAACATTTTATTGACATATCACACATTGTGACTCAAGGCTACGATGCAGGGACTTTCTTTATCCACTTTGTCACTTTGCAGTACCAAAGGCCGTTTTATGTTACCATGAAGTTGCAAAAGGTTGAAGTAGACATTTTACTTTTTGTATTTACACAATTCAATATATACAAGGATTACCATGTTACTTCATTAGCAAATATTGTAGAAAATTTAAATATTTCATAAATAACATAATAACTTTTTAATAAGGAAGTTATATGAAATTACTTCATAGAATTATGCTACAAAAATAAAATAATGATAACAATTTTTTTCAAAATTGTAGTGTATAAACATATTTTATATGCATATTGTATGATTTTATTATAATTGTATGTTTAAACAACAAACAAAAATGTTTAAATTAAAAAAATTAGAGTCGCTTATTAGAATTATAATCAGAATAAACAAAAGTATCAATTTATTTTTCAAAGCATTTTTTAACATCATTATTACATTTTATTATATTATTACTAAATATAAACTATGTAAAAATTTTAGTTTATAAAAAATTTTGATGCTACCAATGATCGAACTTTTTTTGTACTGAGAGAGCGGCAACCTTTTGTATCCAAAAATATTTAAAATTTTTTTTAAAAATAATTAATATTTTCTTCGTAGCAGAAAAATATTGAGAAATATCCGAGAAATTAATTTATATTAGGCAGACATAAGTTTTTCTGACATTTTACATTTTTAATTATGCATCATAAGAGAAATGAGTAGTTTTTCAAAAAATATGGAATATAAAGCGGCGCGTCCTAATGATGAATCAATGAATCAAAAAGTAGAAAGAGACGATAGCCAATTTGTTGCTATACGAATAGAGTCTTATAAACAAAATTTCGATGTTGGTGTACTTTACTGCCCTCCGGGACGTGTTATAAAGAGTGGTTCATTCAAAGATATCCTAAATCTCCTTAAAGAAAGGCTTATTCTGAAGGATGACTATAATGCCAAACATATTGATTGGGGTTCTAGATTGACCTCAACGAGAGGTAGAGAGCTATGAAAAGCTATTAAAGAGAATGCTTGTCACTGCCAATCCATTGGCAGGCCAACATATTGGCTAAGTGAAAGAAATAAGATACCAGATCTGCTAGACTTCTTTATTGTCAAGAAAATCTCGCCAAATTTCATTAGTTTAGAAGATAACTATGATTTGGATTCGGATTATTCATAGAATTAGAAAAAATATTACCAAAGCAATATGTAGATATTCTCTCTTCTTATTTAACCAACAGATTATTTAGAGTCAAACAGGAGGGGGACTATTCCACACTTAGAGAAATCTGAGCAGGTGTGCTTCAGCGCAGTATTTTGGGTCCAATACTATATCTACTCTTTACAAGAGATGTGCCTAAAATAGAAAAAACAATTGTGGCTACATATGCTGACGATACTGCAATTATGGCAATAGCAGCAAATATTGACGACGCCACAAGAAAGTTGCAGCAGGTGAGCAATAGTTTTGATGCTTGGGCCAAGAAATGGAAAATATAAGTAAATGAAACTAAGTCTGCACAAGTAAATTTTACAAATAAAGTTGTAAAATGCGGGGAAATATCTAGGAATGACACTGGATGTTAAGCTAAAATAGAAACAACATGTTAAAAAGAAAAAGGCAAAATTAGAATTAATATATAAAGAAATGTCAAGATTGGTCAAGTCAAGATTGCCGATACATGATAAAGATCCTGCTTTATAACCAAATTATTAAAACGGTTTGGTTGTAGGGTATCGAGTTGTGGGGATGTGCCAAACAGATCCAAATCCAGCGAATACAAACGTTCCAGAATAGGGTTTTGCGGAATATGGTCGATGCCCCTTGGTAGGTGCGAAACGGAGATTTGCATATAGATCTAGGTATTATATGTGTAGTTGATGAGATTAAAGAAGGGGCGTTGAGACCATAGAGCTCGTCAGGAGGAACATGTCAACGTAGTTGCCTCTCGGCTCCTTATTACCCGGGATTCTCCTAGTAGGCTAAAGAGGACTTTGCCTTCTGATTTAACGCAGAGTGCGCTTCATCAAATCGGGGAGCTTTAAATATCTTTCAATCTATATTAAAGAAAATTTGATGGTTGGTCTAAGGAGACCAGCATCAGAATATGAGGAGGAGGTTTTTGTGGTAAAACACATAACTAACTATGGGTTGCCAGGGAATGGCATTCATGCTTTCCTCCTTCCTTCGATGAAAAAATAAGTAACTTTTAACCGACTGTATTGTGTGTACAATATTTGATGGCAACAAAATTTGCATATCGAGTTTGCGCTGGGAATGCACTTCTCGATAGTAGGAAAGTGTAAATAAACTGCTTTTAGCAACCTTTCGGTCCGTGGGTCTGTCGGTCTTTCGGTCTGTCGGCCTGTGTATACACGCGTGTATCTCAAGTTTGGCTAAACCGATTTTGATGAAATTTTATAAGTTTATTTCGACCATGGCACGGATTGGTCAACTTTTCGGATATATTAGGCCTCGGGAACTGCACTTTTTAGCGGGCCTGTTTTACATTTCTGACCATTTTGAAGAAAACATTTAACCAATTTACTTGAAATTTCATATATAAGGTTCGCTCGACTGTCCGCGAAACCTTTGCATACATAAAGAGAAATAAATAATAAAAATTTTTGATTATTTACCAGTTTTTTCTTTAGCACAATAGCGTACTAAGTATTCATTGTTCCGGATAAAATAATTTAAACTAACTCAAGAGGTCTCGTACGTTTAACTAACAAAGTTTTGATGGTCAAACAATCAAGCCGCCTGGATATTGACATCATTGGATAAACGCATTTTATGATTGGCTGCCTGCTTTCTAATTACGTCTGTGACATTTAGGATCGTGAGATCCTTGTATATATCGGCATTACGGACATACCAGTGGGCGGACCTACAATGTCACGTAATACCTTATTTTGGAATCTTTGAATAGATTGAATATGAGTCTGCACAGCGGAGCCTCATAACTGAATACCGTAAGCCCAGACAGGCTTCAAAACTTTGTTGTATATTGATAACGAAGAACGCCATCCCAAAAGCCATTAAAGCCTGTATTCTTACTCGAGTTGAGCTCTCTTTTTCTTTATGTCCTCCTTCCATCTGAGCTTTGTGTCCAATGTCATTCCTAAGTACTTTGCCGTTTTTGCGAACGGAATTTATCCGAACCGAAAATTGATTGTCAATTTTCTTATTAGTGAAATTCACGTGTAATTATTTCACCTCGTTTAGTTTATTATTTAATATTCCACTTTCTAGTCCATTTTGAGATCTCATCACTGCCCTTTTGCAATTTTTGTGTAGATTCATTTTCATTTCGTCCTATTGCGATAACTGCTGTATCATCAGCAAATGTGGCCAATGTCACTCCTTTCGCTTCAGGAATTTCACACGTATATAAGAAGTATAATATCGGGCCCAATATACTCCCCTGTGGTACCCTCAACCTGATATCTCTAAGCGAAGAGTACCCCTCTTCCTGTTTAACTCGAAATACCCTATTAGACAGGTAAGATTCGAGCAGGTTAACATACTTCCTTGGTAATAATTGCCTAAGTTTTTTATTAATCCACTATTGCCAAACTTTATCGAAGGCCTGGGTACATCCAAAAATATGACAGAACACATTGTTTTTTCTTCCAGGTTCCGACGAAAACCAAATTGATGATTCAGCATAAAATTTTTACTTTCAATTATAGGCTGAATTCTTCTCAATAAAAGTTTCTCTAGCAGTTTTGAAATCATCGGCAACAATGATGTTGGTTTATAACAAGTCGTCCTGTCCTGCCGTTTTTGTGCAGCATGATTATCTCTGCAACTTTCCAAATGTTAGGCACGTATTTAAATCTTATACACGCATTTATTAGGCACGTAAGCATCGTTATAGGTCAAAGCCCGGGACCTTTTTAGATTTAAGAGTCCTGATTTCCTTTATAACTCCTCTTGACAATTGCAACAGTCAAGCTATCCTCAATAAAAGCAGATTCCTCATTCACGCCCTGACTGTCACGTGGACAGAATATATCGGCCAAATGATCCGCAAACGCCTTTTCCTTGTCCTTGTCAGTTTTTACCCACGTTCTATCTTTGTTTTTAAAAGGAGCGAGATGTTAACAGAGTGAACTTAATTGGCAACCGAATCCTCCTTGTATTTTCTAATACAGCGTCTTAGTTGCTGCGATTCACGATCATATCTGGGATTATCAGTAGGATTACGCGTTTGTTATCAACTCTTTCTCGCCCGCCTGCTTTGTCTTACTAGCTATTTTTTGCTAGTATATGTGGCGAATAGCTAATGCCTGCCCTTCTAATAGCATTCATTTTCGAGCAACTCCAAGCCGCATTTTGAATAATTTTAGTAAAGTTTTGGGCCTCCTCATCTATGTGCTAGGCCGTTCTTCTTCTTTTCCTTAGATTTATTTGTCGTTCAACCTCCAAACCAATTCTTGGCCAATCTCTAGTTCCATTTGTCAGAGCAGGTTTCGCTTTTTTTATAACAATTTTTTCCTTAAGATCATAGTTATCATGTACCTCGATGAAAATTTTCGCGATCCGTTTTGTTATGAAGAAATCTATTAAATCTGGAAACTTATTAACATCGGTTGGCCAATACGTTGGCTTCGCAGTAGAGTGAAAAAGACACCCCGTACCGCCAATTGCTGTCCTTAGTTCTTTTCCTCTAGTTGAAGTATGCCTGGAACTCTAATTAGTGCGCTTGGCGTTAAAGTCACCCCTCAATATAAATTCTGCAGTTCTCAAAAGATGTGTTCTTATCAAAATATTAATTCCTTCATTTTAAAGTACATTTTATTATTTCATTATAATTTTACAATTAACTCATATCTCATAATTTAGTTATTACTTAAATTTTATTCCTTTAATTTTATTATATCAATTTTACTTTTAGTTTTAATTATTAATATCACCACTTTAAGATCTAGATCGAGAAAACGAGAGATGGAGAAAACTTAATTTTAATGAATCTAATGAGAATTGGAAAGGGTGCTACCAGTCAAATTTAATGTTGTGTACTATCATGGAAGTTTTAGGTCGATTTATATTTTTTTAATGGACATGACGCTACATCACCCCCGTTCGAGTGATCCATCCGAGTAGGCAGGTTTTAAACGATCCGCTGACACGTTAGTGGGTTTGTTTTTAATGTCTGTTATGTAAGTATTGCGCAAGCAATACAAGAAGGTAGACGAATACACAAGTCCTCAGATCTTTCGGGGAAAAGTGTGCGGAGATTGCCTTGTGGGAGTTGCAATTAAATCATTCATAGTGTGCCTCAGTTGCTTGACCAACGTTCCCTGATCCACCTGGCATTTCTCGGTGGAAATTAAAAGCTCGCCGGGGAGTTTAAGACATTGGCCATAAACCAATTCCGCAGGCGAAGTCTCCAAATCGTCCTTAACAGCTGAGCGAATTCCCAACAGACCCATTGGCAACTCCATCGTCCAATTCGGACCCTTACAGCGCGCCCGGAATGATGATTTAAGCTGACGGCGGAAATGTTCCACCAATCCTTTGGATTGCAAATGATTGGGTGTGGTTCGAATCCTATGAATGCCTAAAAGTGCAGTTAATTCCCTAAAACGTTAATATTCGAATTGTCTGGCCTGATGAGTGGTTAGTGTGGCAGGAACACCGAACCTCGAAATATAGTTTTGAACAAAGGTCTTCGCGATTGTTGAAGCGGTCATGTCCTTGATAGGGTATGCCGCGGGCCATCTGGTGAAACGATCGATTATCGTTAGGATATATAAACAATCGTCGGAGATTAGGAAAGGGCCTACAATATCCCTGTGGATGTTTTCGAAATGAGAATTTGGCAAAATGAAAATACCAGGTGAAGTTTTCGTGTGGCGATGCATTTTCGAAACCTGACAATTGTCACAAGTTCTTACCTAGAGCGCCGCGTCTTGATTAAGATCGGGCCGAAAGTAGCGTGACGCGATAAGTTTACGTGTAGCTCGAATTCTGGGGTGCGTCAATTTGTGTAAACCATCGAAAATGGATTTCCTTAGTTCCCCAGGAACATACGGTCGGCTCCGCCCCGTAGAAACATCACAGTAAACTGCAGGTTCAGGGAATTCAAAACATTTCAACTGTAAGTATGTCATCTTTATATATGTCATCTGGGCTGTGTGCCTCAGTGAAAATTTGTGAGATTCGAGAAAGGAAATCCGCGACTGGATTGTTAGTGTCTTTCACGTGATTTATGTCTTTTGTGAATTGAGCTATAAAGTCCAAATGTCGAGCTTGACGTCAACTTCTTTCGGCTTTTGACTTTATAGCGTAACAGAGAGGTTTGTAATCAGTAAATATTTTGAATTGCCTTCCCTCAACAAAATATCTGAAATGCTTAATGGCTAAGTAGATGGCCAAGAGTTCTCTATCGAAAGCAGAATACTTTTGTTCGGCGGTAGATAACCTCTTTGAAAAAAATGAAAGAGGCCTCCCAAAGGTCGTCATTCAGCTGTTGTAGATCTGCCCCTACGGCAGTGTCGGATGCATCAGTCGTTATGCTGAATTGTCCATCAGATACAGGATGGGTCAATATAGCAGCATTGGCTAGACAATTCTTAGCTTTTTCGAAATGCTGGTCCAGTTCCGGAGGCCAGTGGAAGTTCTTCGCAGTTTTTGGTTTCTTCAATAAGGAGCTTAAGTGGATAGAAGTTCAAAAAGATGAGGGAGAAATCGATGATAATAATTTATATTCCTCATAAATCGTTGGAGAGATTTAACCGAATCCGGTTTTGAAAATTTCTAATGATACCAGCTCGGTCAGGAGTTGGAAAAATGCCAGAAGGATTGACTGTGTGACCGAGGAAATCGATTGAATCGACTCCAAAAACACATTTCGATACATTGATCGTTATTCCGTACTCCGATAAGCGCCTGAAAAGTGTTTCCAAATGAAGTAGATGTTCGCTTTCGGTCCTACTTGCGATGAGTATATCATCAATGTACATGCCAATGTCAACCATATGTTGAAATTCAGCTTGAGCGATTTTATGACGCGTTGGAAAATCTCACAGAAAATCTGAACCGATTATAGGGTGTTTAGCAGATACTATTATGAAAGGATGTGTAAAATTACATTTTAATCCCAACTCCAATAGTAGTAATCTCGAATCAAATGCATTAATGATGAAACCATTTGCCGCGGTGAGTATAAAATTTAACTTTTGTTTCCTAACAATAGAGTTACCGTGCGGAATAACGGAAAGGTCAGAACCGGTGTCTACAAGGAAGCAATATTTGGTCGCGTTGTCTCTAACAAATAAGCAGCTTGTAAGCATACCCTGGGAACACGCCGCGTTTGTCACAGGTGAAGTTAGTTTTGGGGTGTTTGATGTTCGAGGAGTATGAGAATTCGCAAGTCTGTTATTGGTTTTCAAATTCCTCTTACACGTGCATTTAAGGGCCTTATTTCCGAACTTTCTGTGATAGTAACATAGCCGGCTATCACTCTAGGAGTGAATATTTTTGGGGCGCGATGACGAACGCGAAAACTTTCTCCAAGAAGATCTACGGCGATTATCATAAAAATATTGACGATTTAGCAAACTAATATCTTCAATCATTCGCACCAATCGCGATAAACGATGTTCCATTTCCCGATCACGGTTATTTGCGTGAGACGTACTAGCAGCGGGGCTACTGCGATCGTCGATAGAACTTATTAGAGGAAGAATCCACAGCCTCAAAGATTTTATCCGCCAACGATACCAATTCGTCAATTGTTTTGTCACACTTAGATACCAGAGCAACGTCCAAAGCTCGTAACAAGCGCCGAAACCAAAAGATCTTGATTATGTTGGTGTCGAAGTTGGCTCCCGCCAGTTGTTTTATGGTTCTGAAAAGGGCCGAAGGTTTTCGATCGCCGAGTTCGGCTTTTTCAAGAAGTTTTTCGAGGCGTTTATTTTCAGAATCCGAATGCCTATCAATTAGGGTTGTTTTGAGAAGTGTATATTTATCTTTGTCCCGGTATATCAGTAATATATCATTACTATAACGGACTCACAAACGTCCACGGGTATCGCAGCAACCGTTAGACTTCGTGCTGTCGCGTTAGAGAAGAAAAAATTAAAAATTTAAAAGAACAGCTTATTTTCATTCCTAATTAACATAAATAGTTCTATCAAAATATAATCGAAAGGAAATCTGAACTATAAATATTGGTGAGACATTTTGATGACATTAACGAATTAAGAGAAAAGTACTTCACATTTTTGTTTTTATTTATTGATTTGAGTATCCACATGCACTGGTAGATGTTATATCTCAATTGAAAAAGTGTTTTATTTAGTAATTTAGCAAATATTATATATTGATATTATACATATTTAATATTTTAATGCCTAGTATAAATATATTGTGAAATCTTAATTATTTTGTTCTTTTTCAATTAATTTAAATTGAACAAATATGATTAACTTTTTTTGTTTTTATTTTCTAAATTAAATTTTGTTTTTTATTTTTTGAATTTTTTGAAAAAATAATACAAAATAAATAAAATAAAAACACTTTTAAAAATAAAACAAAAATTCAATTAACGCTTTTTAATTCTTCAACAGTTTGTTTTTTATAAATTTTATTGGTGTAAAGAGCGGTTAATTGCATATTTTTCTAAATTCCACTTTTGCTGTAACATTCACAAAAATTTGAAATACCATATTTGAAAGTACTTTAAGAACAATACAAGATCTAAAAAATAAAAATTCTATACTTCCAATGGGTAAAAAGTTGCAACATTATTAAAATCGGTATATAAAAATGCGTTTTTCTCAAAATATTGAAAATGTTACTTTCAATTGTGTATGAAATCACACGCATACAAAGACAGGAAAAAAATATTAATTTCCAAAAAAAAAAATTAATTTATTAATTTATAATTCATAAAAAAAAAACTTCATTTGAAAAATCATTTCAAATAAAAAAAAAAATATTCAAAAAATTTCGACTTTACTGTGTTTGTTAAAATTTGAGTTTACTGTATATATACATGTTCAATTTGATCGATGAATTTAAAAATAAAATTTTGATTGCTTTTTTTTGCGTTTTCGCTTTTTTTTTTTGAATCATACAAGAAAAATTTTATATTTAGGTATTAAGTTTAGGTATTTTATAATTATATATTATTTAAGTAAAATCGAGTTTTATATGTTTGTATGTTTGTATGCATGGAATGTCATATGCAAATAATCATTTTTATTATTTGAAAATAATTGTGTATATATGTATGTATGTGTATAATTTTCTTAAAATTTAATTCTAAAATAATTGTTCTAATTTTTGAAATAAAACAAAAATTATTATTGCTTTAATTTTTACTGAATTAGATCAGAGAATTTTTATTTACCAAAATTTAAAACAAATTTTTCTTAATTATATTTCAGGTTTAATAATTCAGATAATAACTTACAATTAAAAGAAAGGGATTATTTTTCATTTATGAAATTCAAAATATTTAAATAGTTTTCAACCAATTACGGTTTTTTTTTATATTGTACATCCCATTTGATGAAATATATACAGTATGACCGAAATTTGGGTACATATTATCCTACGTGTTAATTTAATGTTATTATAATTCAACTCGCTTTATTTTGCATGAAATAAAAATATGTATTATATAATATGTTCTATTCACCTAAATAATTTTTGTTGAAAATTTTTAATTTATTAAAAACTATTGAAACTATTTTTTGTATTTATATAAGTTTTTTTAAAATATACAGTGTGATTCAGAAAGGTATACAATAACATATACCATTGATTAGAGGGTCGAAAATGGATAAAACATTTGGTTCCGGAGTAGGTGCGAAATCTCAAGGGTTTTCGAGATACAGGGATTTTTATGAATTTTCACGAAATTTCTAGTTTTCTAAGCTTTTTTGATTATAACTTCCATTCCGGAAAAGATAGGGGCTTCCAACAAACAGTTTCTAAAAGGTCTTGTAAAGGGCTTAAAATAAACATCTTGCTTGATTATGTATTTTGTGTACTTCCGGAATACCAATCGTTCGAACTTTAGGAAAAATCAAATTTTTGCCTTTTTTAATTTTTTCAGTTTTTTCTAACCAGGTAATTTCGTTTGAAATTTTTTGAAACTTTGAAATTTTTTTTACAGAATTTTGACCACTTTCTCCAAATTTAATTTAAGTCACTAGGTGTTGAAAAATATTTTATGGTACAGAAGATATAGCACGAAAATCTTTTCTATGTCAAGATTTTAATGGCCCTTATAAAATGTAAAAAATCAAAATGTTGTATACCTTCCTGAATCACCCTGTATATACACATATATCTTTTTTTTAATATTTTTGCAATTGGGGTAATTTACCTTATCTTGCGTAGTGGCGATTACCATTTGTTAAGATGATTGGTTAACATTTTAGAAGTTAAGTATTGGTTAACATTTTGGAGTGCTGGATAATTGATGGTGTATGTTGCAAAATTTTTTAGATAATTGGTGAACCTAATGTGATGTAAGTATGTTGCTTAAAATCGTGCTGGGTGAATATGGCGCTATGAATATTGGATTTATGTATGATGCTGTGTTGTTATGCATAAAACAATCGTGTGGTTGTTCATGAGTTCCTCATGTTAATATATGTATGTAAAACTGATGCTAATATAGTATGATTGTGAAATATAGCTAGTGTTTATATAATGTGAGGGCGATGATTGTGATAATAATGATGATACTAGTATAAAATTGATGTGTGTTCCTCTAAAATATATAGTGGTTTCTGATAGCGGAAGTAATAAGCTGTATAGCGGTATATTTAATTAATTATTTTAGTTTTTACTCTAATGTGGAAATTTTTAGCCTTAGTTAATTATTAGGCAAAAAAAAAATTTGTCGTTTAGGTTAATTATTTTAGCAAAATTTTATATATTTTATTTGGTGTTGTACTGTGTTTTAGAAAATTTTAATTAAATAGTTTATTTATTTGAGCTTCGAGTTTTTAATATTTTACAATGTATATTTTATTATTGCAATAATGTTGATTTGGTATTTGATAAAAAAAATAATATTCTAATAAAACGTGTTTATCATATCGGGGTCACTAATATGCAGTTCTTAAAAGGCGTGTTCTTATTAAAATATTAATTCCTTTATTTTAAACTACATTTTATTATTTCATTATAACTTTACAATTAACTTATGTGTCATAATTTAGTTATTACTTAAATTTTATTCCGTTAATTATTCCGTTAATATTACCATGATAGTGTTAGCTCGATTGATATTTTTTTAATTGACATGACACTACAAATCTATCCCCTAGGTCGGCCAGATCCTTTTGAACCCTTTCTGCCGTCATTTTAAATCTGGGGTGACAATAAAAGTTAAAGTGGGATGACAGCCACTCTAAATTTTTGCTTAGTTTGCAATGTCCTTATTTTAAAATTACCTCGTGCCATCATTTACCAGTTTTTTGGTATTCGATTTCTTTCACTCGCTCTCCAAAATAATCAATCTCTGAGAGATTTCGTCTATCACATCTAATGTGTTTTGCATCATATTTTGCATTTTATACAAATCATTCACGTCGCAGGCTCTTGTTTTATTCCCTGTACCACTGTCATTAGTTTTCGTTTGGGGAACGTCCTTGTATGTTACATCTTTTGAGACTATTCTCAAGGTGAATTGCCTCGGTGGGCGGTCAGAATTCTTCTTCAAGTTGTTGTTGCTGTTGTTATTTCTACGTTTTTGCAGTTCCTTAGCTACAAGGCATCCCCTATAGTTTGCAGGGTAGGCCTCTAAACAATTGGAACACTTTGCTGTAGTACTCTTTGGCTTACTACAATCTGATGTCAAGTGCCTGCCTGCACATTTAACACAATTTGGTTCTCACTAGCAAAATTTTTGTTTATTGGTAAACAAATTTTTAATTTTATTGGTTACATTTAAGATCTTGTAACCCCTAGAGCTTAAGTCTTCTTTTATATCAACGGGAGTGAAGATTTCTTGCCATGACTTTTATTGGTCTGGCATGTTTGTTTCCAAAGGTATGCCAGTATTCTAGTCCAGATCCATTCATGGTCCTGGTAAGATTCCTGTAATCTATTTCGGAATTAAATATGAGCTTAAATTGATTGTTATTCATCATTTTAACCTTATAATTGATGTCCTTATTTTTTAATGTTGACTCTATTTGATTATAGTTAACCACATTACTTGTGACTACTGGAGGCGGCCTAGAGTTTTTCGTGACATCGCCGCGACTTTTAGAACTAGGAACATCCGCTTTATCAGTGTTGATCTTCACCTGGACTTCCGGAGATGATTCCGCTTTTCTTTTTTACTGGACCTCTTTTGCTTTAGTATCCAATCTGTTTCTCTGGCGAGTTCTTCCTCATCTGTTGAGAAGGCGTCTAGGATTGACCTCACCTGCTTTACTTGTAGTGTAGCGACTTTTTCTTTAAGACTACTATCGTTAGACATATTCTTTGTGATTTGCACATGTTTCTCTGTCTTTAGCTTCCAATTCTCAGCCCTCAGTTAAAGAACCTAGTGTTTTAAAGCCACACAAAGCTGTTCTAGCTGGTTAATTCTTTTATGTATGTCAGCATTCTGATCATTACTTTTTTTTGGCTTGAGCTTTACTCATGTTTATCTCCTCCTTGGTTTGTGGAGCTTCAGTGTTCAGTACGAGTAGTCCACCTTCCATAACTTTATTCTTTTCTAAAATCCGTACATCAGATGTAGGTTGTGAACTTCGGACTTTTGCGTTCCTCCTAGACGGATCAATCAAATGCAATAAATGTCTCTCTCCAGCATCTGTAGAGCTGAATGTTTGCATTTTATACCTGCTGCCAGGGGTTCAATAACCTGCCGTCCCTCAGGGATGAGACGCAGACCACGGAGCCACCCATTCTAGGTCAGATGCTTCTGGATTTACCGCCCGCGAGTTTCCCAGAAGACACCCGACAGATAACTATGTTACCTCCTTTCTGGTAGGTGAGAGTCGGATTTTTTGGCAGAACTGAAGTTTCCAGATGGCTTTTCCTAGCATTTACAGCTTCGCTTCTTAGGAAAATGTGAAACCGACTAGGACTCGTGCCAACCTTTGTCTAAATTATAAAGGGAAGTTCAAGGTACTGCGTAGCCTGGTGGGTAGCGTGGTAGTCTGATGACCAGAAGGTTACTGGATCTAGAAGTACCCGTACTTTTTGACAACTGAGAAGTAGCTATATATATATACAACTAGTCGTGTGTGCTTGCATTGCAAGCCTTGCAAGTATTATGTCTGTAGTTTTGAAATTTTGTTCCATTCTGTAGCTGAGATATTTTAAGTTTATATTACATCCTCAATAAAGTTGGGTCAAACCAATGGTTTGTATTATAGCACTTTTCCCTTCAACAAGTGAAAATTCTGCTTTTAAATACAGTCTATGTATACCTATCACACTATTAAAATTATTTTCATTCATATACAAAACTATTTCTAGGATTTCATATATTTAGGATGACGCATACATGCAGTCTTTGAAATAAAGCAAAAATTAATATAAAGTGGGGTTAACATAATGCTCGATTTTAAGGGTTAATTGTGTGAATTAAGAAAAATAATTATATTTTTTAATGTCATGGAATTTACCGTTAGTTTTTTGTGTTTATGGAAATTTGAAAAAGCTTGCGGTTTCGGAAATATAAGGTGTCAAATATTTAAATTTTACAAATTTCATGAGGCGATAACTTGAGAGGGGGTAGAGATGGAAAAAATTTTCTTCTAATGAAATAAAGTATTTGTTAATGTCTAAAAGCCCCTAAAATTTCAAGCTTCTACAAGCTGGGGTCTAGAAGAAAAACGACATCAAAAATTTGAAAAAAAAGGCTTTAGATAACGGTAAATTTGAACGGCCATTTTGTTTTTCTAAACTTTAACTATAGTATACCGCGCTAGGGGAAGCAAGCCGCTGCCTTTATGCGTTTGCAAAATTCAAAAAATGCTTATGATTTCATTGCAACAAATAGTTAAGGCCATTTTTAGGGTTTTGTGGGGTATAACTTCTAGAGGGTGGGAGATAGGTGAAAATTTTGTTCTACGAAAATAAGTTTCTAGTAAAGATCAAGGGTGTAGAAGTTTTGTAAACAGACACACAGACAGACGGACGGACGGACGTACGGACGGACGGACGGACGGACGGACGGACGGACGGACGGACAGAGTGAAACTAATAAGCACTTTTTTTCAAAAAATTTTTGGAAAAGTGCTAAAACACACCCGTAATATACATTTAGGTATGCTTTTCCTAATAAATAATAAAATAAAACCTAAAATAAGAAAAATTTTGACAAATAATTACCAAAAAATACATAATTAAACAAATAATATTAGTTCCTTTGAGATCTAATACTTTTTGAGTAATTTATTTTAGAACCTCACTTTTAGCTATGTCGCATAAAATCGTAAAATACCTTTACGATTTTATATTACGATAATACAATAAGCACTTTAAGTGATAAATTGCTGTATACGCATAAATTATTTCACTACCAAAATGCATGCATGAATGTATTTGGAGTTTATAATACATGCGAATAAAACGCGTGACTGTAGAATAAATTAACACCAATAAGGTATGCAAAAAGTCTCAGGTTCGAACCCTGAAAAATGCGATTTGCTAGATGAACTTTTTTTATTGGTAATTTTATTTTTTTTAAAATGAAATTAAAAAAGCTTCACCCTTTCAAATCAATATCAGCAAGTTTCCGTTCTAAATATTCTTCTGGAAAAACTATATTTGTAAAAAGTTTTATGCAAAACATGTGCACTTATGTTTTGCTTACTAATTCATGTACATATGAGTGTATTAGAATTGAACGCTTTGAAATTTTTCGTTCCAACATATGAACGTATGTACATATGAATGTATTAGAATTGAACATTTTGGAATTTTTTGTTGGAACTATTAGAAATTGAATTATAAGTACAAATAATATACATAACTATGAAATAATATACATAACTATTTTTAAATTGTGGGTGAACATATAAAATTAAATTTTCCAAATAAAGAAGAGGTTTAGGTAAAAACAAAATAATATATTTATTCAAACATATGTATGTATATATTAATCTATTAGAATTTAGCATTTTAGAGTTTTTCGTTCGAACAATAAAAATTAAAATTTAAGTACAGACGTTCATAAGTTGTGTATCTATATTTTTTTAAAGCTTGCTGACGAAACATAATATTCAAAACAATAACAAATGAAGCATTAATATTCAGTTGCTACAAAAAATCTGATGTCTTTGATAAAAAATGACATTTATTTAAGTTTACTTCGATTTTTCGAACTAAAAGTATGTGAGATAATTATGCTATATTCTCGAATATTATTTATTTCTTGTTCTATTTCGACCCTTTCACGGAACTGCACCTCGGGAACTGCACTTTTTAGCCGGCCTGTTTTATATTTTTTTGCCATTTTGAAGAAAATATTCAACCGATTTACTTGAAATTTCATATATAAGCTCGCTCGACCGACCCCGAAAACTCCTAACTTTTGAAAGAAATCAGGCGTTAGCAACTGGACGTTTACAACAGGTCAAATATACATTTTTGTGTATATAAAGAGAAATAATCAACCGATTTCATTGAAATTTAATATTTAAGTATTCGTATTATAACAATGAACATATAAATTTTTTGGAAAGGTCAGGGCTCGGAAACCGAACAAAGGAATTTGTTATCTATGAAGCTAATTGATGAAATTTCTTAAAATTAAAAGTTTGAGTTCTGTTTGCTACCGAAACTAACTGACGAATATTTTATTTTATATTATATTTCTATAATTATATTTATAAGTATGTTAACTAAAAGCGTACTAGCCTCCCTAAAATTTGTTGGGAGCATTTAAAAGGCAATTTCGTAGTATCATGCAACATTTTAGCTAAACTAGACAATCTTCCAGTCATGGGTTCGTAACAGATTTTTTTTTGTTGTAAATCAACATAATGCTTGCAAAAAATAATATAACTTATTATGTTATTTACTATGTTAAATTTATGTAGAACCTAATGTGTGTATTACATTTGTATGTTTAGCTTCATTTCAATATAAATTTATTCTTGCAGAGCATTACTAAATTATTCATACTAAACATGTGATTCATGCACATTGTACTGGTACTGGAGCCAACCGACAATGCGTAGAGAAGTGAACTTTGTATTTTTGTTTTGAAACTTAAGTTATGTTCACTTCAAATCATTATTTTTGATTTACTAAAATAAGCACTGCTGGTATATGGATGTAATTTTTTATATTTTTCGAGTAAACGACGAGCCCTATCTTAGTTTTAATTTTCCCTTCTTTTTAGTACTTTTCCAAAAATTTTTTGAAAAAGAGTGCTTATTAGTTTTACTCTGTCTGTCGGTCCGAAAGCCCGTCCGTGGACATTTTTCAGTTTACAAAACTTCTACAGCCTTGAAGATAGAAAGCTGAAAAGTAATTTGTACATAAATTTTTACTAAAAACATATTTCCGTAAAACAATACTTTTATCTATCTCACCCCCTCTAAAAGTTATACCCGCCCAAAACCCTAAAAATGGCCTTTTTTAACTATTTGTTGCGATGAAACCATAAGCATTTTTCAAATTTTGAAAACGCAGAAAGGCAGTGGCTTGCTTCTCCTATCTTGGTATACTATAGTTAAACTTTAAAAAAAACAAAATGGCCGTTCAAATTTACTGATATCTTAAATAATTTCTTATTTTCTAATTTTGTTGCTTTTCTTCTAGACCCCAGGTTGTAGGAGCCTGAAATTTTAGCAGCGTTTAGATACTAATAAATAGTTTATTTCGTTAGAAGAAAATTTAACTCAACTTAGCGTCTCTTGAAATTTGTAAAATTTGAATTTTTGACGCTTTATATATCCGAAATCGCAAGGTTTTTCAAATTTCTATAAACGCAAAAAGTTAATGGTAAATTTCTTAACATTGAAAAATATAATAATTTTTCTTAACTCACGCAATTAACCCTTAAAATCGAGCATTATGTTAAGCCCTCTTTAAATTAATTTTTGTTTTATTTCAAAGACTACATAAATCGTTCATCCTAAATATATGCAACCATAGAAATAGTTTCGTACATGAATGAAAATATTTTTAAAAGTGTGGTAGATATACATAAACTGTATTTAAAAGTAGTATTTTCACTAATTGTTCAAGGGAAAAGTGCTACAATACAAACCATTGGTTTGGCCCAACTTCATTTAAATGAATTACTATTGTACATGCATTCATATTTTAACACGTTGAGTATCAATGTATTAGCAGTGAGCAAATCCAAAGTGCCAAAAATGGTGAACATAAGAAAACTTACATGCGTGGAATCTTTACTGAACATAGGAATAACTAACGCAATTATATGTGACGCAGAGATAAATTTTATTTCTCCGAAAAAGAGGCTAAAATTTTATATATGTAGCTCTTTTACTTATACATGTACTTAGTTTCTCTATATTGTAGGTTAACCCCTGCGATGTAGGGACTGGTGAAAGTAAGTCACCACAGGTGAGCACGGATTTTATGAAGTCTTTAAGAATTGTTTTTAAAAATTCGTTTTCAAGAATATTTGAAATTAGTGCGATTCGCACTAGGGACTTCTAGTAAGAATATATTTCTTAACAAAAAGTATGGTGATGTATTAGTACTATGATGTTGTATTAGCAAAATTCATAATTTAATTAGTGCAATAGGCATAATCCTATAAATATATATGTTCTTGTTATTGTGTGTTTCAATAGTAGATTGTATAAGCAATGTAGAGAACATTTCGTCGGCAATTTCTTCATGCCTCTGTAGCTCAGTTGGTAGAGCGTCCGCCTAGAAAGCGGTAGGTCACTGGTTCGAGTCCAGTTTGAGGAGAAAAACTTTTTTAATGAATTTTTCTGCCTTTAACTCGTTCCTTTGATTGCGTCATCCATCTGTTCTGCAGTTGCATGAAGAAATTTCCATTAAGATAAATTAGTAGTGTATAAGCACATTCTTATTAATTCCGCAACTATGATGTTGTATTAGTAAAATTCATAATTTAATTAGTGCAATAGGCACAATCCTATAAATATATATGTTCTTGTTATTATACCCTGCACTTCGTGAAGGGTATATTAACTTTGGTATGGAGTTTGTAACTACTTGAAGGAGTCACCTGCGGTATGGACATATATATATATTCTTGCTCAGCGTAAAATTCTGCGTCGATTTAGACATGTCCGTCCGTCCGATCGCACGATAACTCAAAAACGAATAATGCAATCGACACCAAACTTTCACAAGTTGCTTCTTTTGCGCCAAGGACGAACCCTATTGTTATTGGACCAATTCGGACAACGGGTTCGGGTAGCTGCCATACAACTCAAAGAGTTTATTTTAATTATTTCAAAAAATAATAAAGGTACAATTATAAAATTTTGTATACATGTGTCCAATTATATTCTACATATGCTCTAAAAATTCTAATGAGATAGCTGCACCGATTCGGGTGGCTGCCATACAACTCCAAAAGCAAATTTTTTATAATCGGCAAAATAATAAAGTCAGATTCATGAAACTTGGCAGTCGTGTGTCCAATTATAGGTCAAAGATATTTCTGAAGTTTTTGTGGAATTGCTTGACAGGTTCGAGTGGCTCCCATACAAGTCCAAAAGCTTATTTTAAATATTTGGAAAAATAATAAAGTCAGATTCATGAAACTTGGTAGTTGTGTGTCCAATTATAGGTCAAAGATATTTCTGAAGTTTTGGTGGAATTGCTTGACAGGTTCGAGTAGCTCCTATACAAGTCCAAAAGCTTACTTTAAATATTTGAAAAAATAAAGAAGTTAGATTCATGAAACCTGGCAGTTGGGTGTCCATTTATAGATCAGATATACCTGCAAAGTTTTAGTGGAATTGCTTGACAGGTTCGGGTACCTGCCATACAACTCCAAAAGCTAATTTTAAATATTTGGAAAAATAATAAAGTCAAATTCATGAAACTTAGCAGTTGTGTGTCCAATTAAAGATCAGATATATTTACGAAGTTTTAGTGGAATTGCTTGGCAGGTTCGGGTACCTGCCATACAACTCCAAAAGCTAATTTTAAATATTTGGAAAAATAATAAAGACAGATTCATAAAACTTGGCAGTTGTGTGTCCAATTATACGTCAAAGATATTTCTGAAGTTTTGGTGGAATTGTTTGACAGGTTCGAGTGGCTCCCATACAAGTCCAAAACCTTATTTTAAATATTTGGAAAAGTAATAAAGTCTGATTCATGAAACTTGGCAGTTGTGTGTCCAATTATAGATCAGATATATTAGCGAAGTTTTAGTGGAAATACTTGGCAGGTTCGGGTACCTGCCATACAACTCCAAAAGCTAATTTTAAATATTTGGAAAAAAAATAAAGTCAGATTCATGAAACTTGGTAGTTGTGTGTTCAGTTATAGGTCAGACATATCCGTGAAGTTTCTATAGAATGGTTTCACAGGTTTGAGTAATTGCTATACAACAATGAAAAAAGGTGCAGGGTATAATTCAATCGGTTCATACCGACTGAAACGTTTTTACTTGTTGTGTGTTTCAATAGTAGATTGCATGTAGCAATCAATGTAAACAAAACAAATACTTAGTAAAGCAATGTAGAGAACATTTCGTCGGCAATTTCTTCATGCCTCTGTAGCTCAGTTGGTAGAGCGTCCGCCTAGAAAGCGGTAGGTCACTGGTTCGAGTCCAGTGTGAGGAGAGAAATTTTTTTAATGAATTTTTCTGCCTTTAACTCGTTCCTTTGATTACGTCATTCATCTGTTCTGCAGTTGCATGAAGAAATTTCCATTAAGATAAATTAGTAGTGTATAAGCACATTCTTATTAATTCCGCAACTATGATGTTGTATTAGTAAAATTCATAATTATGGTGACCAACTTTGAATACACCGTATAGTAAATTGTGTAAAAACGGAGTCTTGAGAATACAGATGTTTGCGATTTAAACAAAAAAAAAAATCTGATGTGGTCAGCACATAACCGACCGCATTGTGTATTGTCTAGTTAAATGAAAGTGTTAAAGAATATTATAAAAATGTCTGTTAAATACTTCTTTCCAATTTTTAGGACATTAGTAAGCTTATAGTTAACATACTTAGAAAAATGTAAATTTGGCTCTTAGTAGAGTTTCGCTTTGTGCTACCCGAATTCCCTGAAATGCTCGCCAGTTAGTTTCGGTAATAGCCAGAACTCAAATATCAAATTTCAAGAAATTCCATCAATTTGTTCTGTGGATATGGTGAAAAATGTAAAATCGGCCCGCAAATCAGTTCTCGAGCCCTGATCTCTCCAAAAAAGTTATATGTTCATTGCTTTAATATGAGGAATTCATATATTAAATTTCAATGAAATCGGTTGATTATTTCTCTTTATATACACAAAAGTGTATGTTTGGCCCGTAATAAACGTCTAGTTGCCGATGCCTGATCTTTCCAAAAAATTTACATGTTCATTGTTTTAATACGTGGAATTCATATATTAAATTTCAATGAAATCGGTTGATTATTTCTCTTTATATACACAAAAATGTATATTTGGCCCGTAGTAAACGCCCAGTTGCTGATACCTGATTTCTTTCAAAAGTTAGAAATTTTTCCGTATGATCGAGCAAAGCTTATATATGAAATTTCAAGTAAATCAGTTGAATACTTTCTTCAAAATGGTGAAAAATGTAAAATCGGCCCGCAAATCCGTTTTCGAGCTCTGATCTTTCCAAAAAATTTATATGTTCATTGTTTTAATACGAGGAGTTCATATATTAAATTTCAATGAAATCGGTTGATTATTTCTCTTTATATACACAAAAATGTATCTTTGGCCCGTAGTAAACGTCTAGTTGCCGATGCCTGATTTCTTCCAAAACATACGAATTTTTGCGGACGGTCGAGCTGAGCTTATATATAAAATTTCAAGTAAATCGGTTGAATATTTTCTTCAAAATGTTCAAAAATGTAAAACAGGCCCGCTAAAAAGTGCAGTTCCCGAGGCCTGATATATACCAAAAGTTGATCGATCTGAGCCATGGTGGAAACAAACTTACATATAAAATTTCATCAAAATCGGTTCAGCCGAACTTGAGATACACGCGTGCACCGACAGACCGACAGACCGACAGACCGACAGACCGACAGGTTGCTAAAAACAGTTTATTTACACTTCCCTACTATGGAGAAGTACGTTCCCACCGAAAACTCGATATGCAAAATTTGTTGCCATCACATAACCTACCTATTGTTTACACAATACGGTCGGTAATAAAGATTGATAATAAATAACACTCCAATTGCAAATAATATTAACAATTCTTCAATACACACTCTTAAGAACGTTTAATTTAACGTTTTTTATTTACCAATTAGTGATCTCTATTTGAAAAGTATTTTGTGGAACTTTTCTTCATTTTAATAGCCCTTGCATGTCAATAATAATTCCTCAATGGCAAAAACAATGAAAATTTCTCTTAAAATTAATATGAGTAATAGTTATCAAGTTACACTGATACATACGTGTCTATTAAGTTTGCCTAATATAGTGCAAAGCATGGTGCTTAGTTTGTGTATTCCTCATTACATTTTTTTTTCGATATTCTTTTTTTAATACTAACAAATTCATTAATACACAAAATATAAGTGGTTAAAATACTTGTACTTGTACCTCATGTTAAAAAAACAAAAATTGTGACAAATTTAATTACAAAACTTTTTTACAAATTCTTTTAGTTCAGTTTCGAATTGATTTAAATTATTAGTATCTTTTATTTACCTGGGTAAAGAGTTATACAATTTTATTGCGCTACACTCAAACTTGTTAGTTTTTTTGTGGTTCTGAATTTGGGTATTTGAATATGTTTTCTCTTGTAACTAGTGTATTAATTGTGTATATTTTCCTACTTTATATTTGATTTTAGTATAAAATTGTTGTTCAAAATATTATACACATATAGCTATGTTTACATTTTTAAAAATATATTAATTGATTAATATTTATTTCATTAGCTATTTTTTATAAAAATTTGGTACTTGTTCTATGGCTAAGTTTGAATAAGTTTTTTAATGCTTTGTTTAAGATTACGCCCTGATTTAAATATGAATTTAAATGAAATTTAGACCAGTGGCTCCAGCTACATAAATTATATCTATTTCTAAATAAGATATGCCTATTATAAATTAATTCGCCATTAAAATAGATATCGTATAATATTTGTTTTCTCTTCTCTTATTATGCTTACCCCATTTTAATTCATCGTCTATTAGTCTACCTAGATATTTAGCCCTAGAAGAGTAGTGCATATTTCCTATCCCTCACAAAAGAGGAAATTTTGAGCCTCTAGGAAAGAATGACAATTTTCTGAGCCGCGAACCCGGACACGCACGCTGCTAAACATACAACCCTACTAAATCAGTATTACAAGAGACAGGTAAGGCTTGAGTTTGTATTTTAGTTAAAAGACACATTGAACCACTTCTTAGCTCTTTTAGGGAAGAAAGTTATAGGTCTCTGTTCATGAAGAAAGAATTTGGTTAAATTTAAGCCAATCGTACGAGCAAAGCTTACGACCATGCGTAATATTGAAAATAGTGTTCACGTTGCGAGTAGCTGGGGAGTCAAGTCAATGGTAATGGGTGTGAACTTTTGTTACCTGAAACACACTAAGAAAACGTAACCCCGGGTTGGAATCAAAATTAAGTGAATTTCACGAAAATGGCCGGAGAAGTCTTCACTGTTAGCTGCAAGAGGTGGTCATGGCAATCCTACAAGGAGTGACTTAGAAGATACGAAACCATTCTTAAAAAATCGAGGGTTGGAAGGATTTTTGTGGAAACGTGAAGTGTATCAAAAACTCAGCAATATTTTGCAGGTTATTTTCTAAGGACCGCCCTAATCCCTTTTTTCTGAGGGGTTTCGACGAATGTGGACCAAAATATCTATAAAGACTCCACATTTATTGGTGGACAACTTATCTACGTATGCGGTGGGAAGAGAAGGTCATGAAAAGCAATTAGTCTGACCTTTATTAATCTGTTAATTAGTCTGTTCAAGAGAGCTTTGGAGCGTGTCCTAAAGCTCAGTCTGCCGGACAGGATGGAGCCAGAATCGCATTACGCGTGTTAGGTGAATCTCGATATTAGGCAGATCAAAACGGTTAGATATGCAGACAACCTTGCTGTCGTGATCATCCCTTCTAACGATTATCAGTGTCTTAGAGGAATCACGAGCTGATGTTAGTTCTTGGACCCAGAAATGTGGGCTGGAATTGAATCACAAAAAAAAAACACTTAGGGCTTTTTACGACAAAAACTAAAATTAAAACTAAAAGGCGGCTGCCAGACTGCGTGATTTTGCTTCGCTCTATTTTAGCGATTAAGTATTTGACTACAGTGTTGCACTCAAGGCTTAACCATGTTACTGGAGTGTTAAGTTCACTGCCCTCCAACGCAATAAATACATTTCTCCATTAACTTCTGGCGGAGTTTCATAAACTCGCGGCCAGCTGTATCGCCAGACTCAGGGGGGCTGAGTGCTAGAAGCCGAAGTTCTACGATCAGAGTAGTATTTTTAGGTTGTTTCTTGCAAGAACGGTCGATGTGTTTGCATATTGTTGTGTCCAAATAGTGAGGTTCGACAAGAAGCTTGTTCCTTGACAAAATTTTATACCAAGGCTTTTTTTATGATTTTAACGTATGCTCTCTGTGATTTTCTAAGCTAACGCAGTTCTTTCAATTACATTATACATACATTTACATGTACGTAGACACATATTAAATACAAAAACACATTAATAAAAAAACCAACCTCGATATAACGTAACTCTCTTTAGAAATTTGTGGGTGAAATGATCCTTTTGCTTCTCTTGACCACTTTTTCAATTTTGACAATTTATTTATTAAAAAGATTCCAGCTCCTTGCGACTTTCCACATGGTTTCATTATCCACGTACTTTGTGGATTTTTACGATATTCTTCTACGAACATGTTGTAATCTTAAATTAAATTATTAACAATTTTAAGTTAAAATATATGTACATATTTCATTATATTTTGTTATATTTAGTTTACAAGTTAGTGGTAATTTACTTGCCTGCTGGTAAAATAAAAGTTACTGGAATGAAATCTAAATAAAGATATTTGGATCCCCCACACTCTCGTGGCTCAACTTTTTCAGCTAATGCACTTCCATCCCGTTCCAAATCTTTCCTGTACCTTTTTATATTTTTGACTAATAAATCTTTTCTGGACAGCTCATAATGATTTGGAAAATGATTTATTAATCTTTAATAAATGTAAGAATATAATTATTTGTATGTATATATAATTCTTATATTGTAAGAATATAATTATTTGTATGTATGTATATAATGTAAAGTGCATATATTCGTTATACGCGTATTTAATTGTTATTTATTGAGCGACTTCAAATTGCGAATATGAATAATCACATTATTACTTCGTAATTAAAACCTTGTTGGAAAAAAGAACCGTAGAAGTAACAAAGGTACTGTTAATACCGCTTTAATCATAAACTCAAAAATATGAACATATGTATAATAACTTCAACTTACTGATTGTCATGCATCCTGTATCCACTATCAACACTAAAAATATTTCTACATGTTTGCACTCCTGCCCAATAAAAATTCCAGTCATCGTCAGCACCCACTTGGGTCCAACCACGTTTTTCAAAATTATTAATTAACACAGATTTATCTAAGTCCGTACAAAAACATATCTTGATACGATCATGATTATTAGCCTGCGCTATTCTTTAAATTATAGAAATTGTACAATATGTATGCAAACTTGATAATTAAAATTCATCAATATTAAATCGTGTACATATACATGTATTTGTATATATATATATATGTACGTATTTCATTTACACTCTAATGCATATATAACATACATGCAAAGCCATTTATATGTAATAAATATATACATGCTATGCTCTAGATACAAATAAATGTATACATACTTGCATACATACGTCTACAAAAACATATGTATATGCTTTGCCTTGTTATAAAAAAATAAAACAATAATACCTTCCGTACATATTTCCCAAGTAACTACTTATTCGTCTCTAATCGGGATATGTCATACGTAATTTTGAATGTCTCCTTGTAACAATAGTAATAATGTTCTAGGTTTCTATGAATAGCGAAAATACCATTGGCAAAACATAATGTATATGTATTGACAAACACACGTATAATAATTGTATTCTTTTTATGTATAAATTTATGATTACGAATCTAAATATGTTAATATGTTTTTTAACCGTAACTTATTGACACAAAATAAGACATTAAAGACATTTTTGTGAAAATTTTAACATTAATTAAATAAACAATGTCGTCAAGGAGATTTACAAATGAATATTAGTTTAGGTGGTAACGCCAAAATTTACATACATATGCAGGTTGAACCATTGCCAGGCTTAACGTGGCGTAATCTCTGTGGGAAGATGTGGAAAAGGTGGAGGCTTTTATGAAAAAAATCGTTCTTGAGGGTGGGGCCCGCAAAGGAATATTTCATCTGCTGAAAAATAAAAAAGTGTATGATCGGTATACGTTGTTTTCCGAATTTATCGTTGGATTCTCCGTGGTTGATTTCATAAGTACAACTATTTCAACTAATTCTTAATATTGATTCCGGTATTGTTTTTAAAGAAAAACAAGAGTAGTGTATAATTTATGTTGGAAAAACAGTTTGTAAATAAAAAGTGTATAATGTCCGCCTAGAAAGTGGTAGGTCACTGGTTCGAGTCCAGTTCGACTAGAAAAATTTTTAAATTTTTCTGCTTTTAACTCGCTCCTTTGATTACGTCTACCCTCTGTTCTGCAGTTGTATGAAGAAATTTCCATTATGGTAAAATTATTAGTGTAATAAGCACATTACTTATTAATTTCACAACTACAATGTTGTTTTAGTAAATTCATAATATAATTAGTGTAATAGGCACAATCCTATAAATATATATGTTCTTGTTATTGTGTATTTCAATAGTAGATTGTATGTAGCAGTCAATGTAAACAAAACAAATACTTAGTAATCATGTGAATTACAGTATAAAGCAATGTAGAGAACATTTCGTCGGCAATTTCTTCATGCCTCTGTAGCTCAGTTGGTAGAGCGTCCGCCTAGAAAGCGGTAGGTCACTGGTTCGAGTCCAGTTCCTGGAGAAAAATTTTTAAATTTTTTTGCTTTCAACTCGCTCCTTTGATTACGTCTACCATCTGTTCTGCAGTTGTATGAAGAAATTTCCATTATGGTAAAATTATTAGTGTAATAAGCACATTACTTATTATTTTCACAACTACAATGTTGTTTTAGTAAATTCATAATATAATTAGTGTAATAGGCATAAAACCTATTTATATATATGTTCTTGCGATTGTGTGTTTCAAATAGTAGATTGCATGTAGCAACTCAATGTAAACAAATACTTAGTAATCATGTGGATTACAGTATAAATCAATGTGAATAACATTTCGTCGGCAATTTCTTTATACCTCTGAAACTCAGTTCTTTATACCTCTGTAGCCATTAAGTTAAAAAGCGTATAATGGGTTTACGTTGCTTTATTTCTAGACCTGAATTTTCCACAAAAATTAAAATAACATTAAAATTTAATACACTATATTTTTAGAAAAAAGAACTGATAATTTTCATTTTCACTGCCGAATGAAATAGTGTATGATGCTTTAATTTCATTTAATTTGAAAAATTTATGAAATTTAAATAATACAAAACAACGCATGTTTCCATACGTCGTTTTAAATGTTGACAAAAAAAGCATTTTGTAGTTGAACTAAAATTTACAACAGTGTATGAACGTAATACACTGTTTCCTTTTCCTTCATACACTGTTTTAATTTTTAATATTAAATTATTTTATTCATTAAGCCATGCAATTAAAACACTATAACAAAAGATTTACATGTTTTTTTCCCTTAATGCAATACAATATTTAAAAACAAAAAAAGAAGTAAAATTTGATACGTATAAAGGATTCTTGAATATAGTTTTTTGAGTTGACCCGACAGTAGGGAAAACCAAAGAGTAAAAACTAATTTTCAGTACTGAAAATTTAATAATTGCAGATAAAATTTTTAATATATAAAATTACAAAACAAATTAATTGAAAACAAACCAAAAGCTACTTAGTGAATAATTAATAATAGATAAAAAATTACGGGATGCGTAAGTTCAAAGAGTTGTCAGAATCATCTTTACACAGATTTTTGTGTTGGTCCAAATAATTAATAAAAATCGTCAGATGATGGGAACGTTCATCTTCGTTATGTGATGAAACTTAAAGTGATGAAAATGATACCAAAGAACTTAGTATAAAGCATGTTGAAGGTCATAAGACTATGAATTTGTTGAAGGTCATCACTAAAAGAAGTTGGAAAATCAGGAAAAAAACTTAAATCACAGAACTTATCGTTGGTTACTAATGAAGGCTATAGTAATTTTTGGATGGAAATTGATAATAAAAGAAGTTCTAAAATAATTAGTTTAATTTTACTCAAGCATTTTCAAATCAAGCTTTTCCTGTCACAGTCGAGGACCTCATAATTCTCAGATCGCAACGGCGGACAAAATCTAAATAAGAAATTTAAAGTAGTAATTAATAAATTAAAAATAGGTGCATATTTATATTTGTCGAGATATTACAGTTCTTCTTACAAATTGCAATAAAACACTTCATTTCAGGTTCATCAAAGGCATTTCCATGTATTTCCAAACGAAACTTTTTTGCCTTTTTTACCTTTTTTTGTGAGGCAAAAATCACTTGGCTTAAAATTAAATGCCTCAATGTTAAGTGTCATTCAAAACTGATTAGAAGGAAAATAATTATTTAATTATTTTAATTTATTTTAATATTGATCGAAAATCGATCTTATTAAAATTTTTCCTCCCAGAGTGGGGGAGCGTGACTCCTACCCTAAAAAAATCACCTAAGCTCTAAACGGGTAAAACTGGTCCTACAGACCAACTATTACCTCCGTACAGGAATTAAATACCTTCCATAAGGAAATTGGTATTTTGTGTCAAATCGAAAGCTCTTTAAGACTTAATCTTCGTTTTGTGGTGGGTTCACTATTTTCCGATTGGAGAAGTTTATGTGAACCGATTTTTCTTCATTTGACTTCAATTTCCAATTCGTAGTCCGCTGGCTTATTTTGTTACTCCCGTAATTTTTTGTTGAATCGTCAATATTCGATCCTACTTCCAAAATTTTTTTTTTTCCTATTTGTGGTAAGTCATTTGTGTAAAACAAGTACAACGTTGGGCCAAATATATTGCCTTGAGGCACACCTGCCTTAATTTCTCTTAGCGTGGAGTATTCAGCGTCTTGTTTAATTCTAAATAATCTATCAACTAAGTAAGATTTCAAAATTGCTACAAATGGCAATGGTATCATTTGTCCTAACTTAAATATAAGGCGATTGTGTTATACCTTGTAGAATGCCTGTGCTGCGTCTAGAAATACAGAAGAGCAGATTTCTTTATTTTCCAAGCCTTTTTCTTTAGTATTCTTTACTCTATGGACCTGGTCTATTGTAGAATGGTTTTCTTTTAAACCCAAATTGATGGTATGGTATAGGGCCCCTATTTTCTATTACTGGCTTCAATCTCCTTAATAGCAGCTTTTCAAAAAGCTTAGACATCATTGGTTACAGTGAAATGGGCCTGTAAAACTTTGTTTCCCTCAAGGATTTCCCGGTTTTGGGCACCATAATTACCTCCGCGACTTTCCAAGCCTAAGGAACAAATGTTCCAATGCCTCGTCGGGTAGCTCTCTCAGTACTTCCGCAGTAATAACATCAATTTCTAATTGAGTAAGTGGAGCTATGTTGCCAGCTTCATTTGCGGTAGATTCTACCAAACTGATAAAAATTTATAAACTAATAAAGATTTATAAGTTATATTAATTAAATTTTATAATTTGTTTGTAATATTTAGTAAAAAAGAAGGTAGATTTTGAAAAACTTGTACTAGTTTATTTAAAAAGAAAAAATGACTTAATATATTAGTAAGATTCAGTGAACTTTTTAATGTTTCTATTGTAATCATATTATAGTTTACGAGAAAAGGAAAACGTAAATGCTACACTTACATTTTTTTTTGCCAAAGAACGAAGTAATCAGGGACAAATGGATACAAGCATTAGGAAGCATTAGGAGTTCTACGCCACCGAAGTATTTTTAATTTGTAAGAACTTTAAATTTCATTTTGTTGCCTGTGGCAAATATAATTTAATAAAGTACCTACTAATGTTAAGATTTTAACAATTTAAATAAGTATGTAATTTAATCTCTTATAAAAGAAAATTAAAAATTTTTGTAAATTTAGTTGAATATATAGGTACATTTATGTCATAAAATTAATTGCTTTTTTCATCAAATATTACTAGTTTTAAGAAATATTGATTAAAAATTTAATTTTTTTAGGTAAATATTTCATGTAGTTTTTTCAAAATCAATTTTGTTATGTATTTTTTATTTTGGTTTTAACTGAAAAATATTTTGTTTCCTGTAATTTATTATTATGTAGTTTGTTACCTGAAACAAGTAACTAGTTTGTAAGAACAAAAAATTTAATTTTGTTAATATTTAAACGAAATAAAATAATTTCTCCATATTTTTTGTATTTAATCGTTTTTTATTTTCAAACATCCAAAATCACCATGAACATTTGCAATTTATCCGAAAATATCTAATATAAGAATATATTTCTTAACAAAAAGTATGATGACGAACTTTCAATACACCGCATGTATGTATTAGTAAATTGTACATTACGGAGGCTTGAGAATAAAGATGTCTATGTCACAATGCACTTAAATTTTGACAATATGTATGTGCATACCCCAATGTACATACATATGTATATGCGTATTAAATTGAAAAATTAAGTTTCAACATTTCGATATTGAAAAAAATATAAAATTCATTAAATACAATTCCTACATATGCATGCCCGTATGTAAGTACGTACACTCAAAAAAAAATATTACTACATTTGCTATAGTTTTGCATGCTCCTAGTGATAAAAACTGGTAGAAATCGGGATAGTGCGAAAAAATAGCATTTTCTGCCATATTTTATCGCAATCAATTATTAACATTAGTGGCTATTTTTTTATCTGATGCTGCTAAAAAATACAAGTCATTTTCATTACTGAGATCCATTTATTATTGTCGATGCAGCGTAAAATTTTATTGTTTTCGGACTTATTTATTTCACTCAAGACTATGTAACTTTACTGTGTCAAATATGTCTTAATAGTATTACAGTTAGTGATTTTGCAATTATATAATTAAAGTTTTACAATTCCTATAATTATTTATTTTATTTATGATAACGTAATTTGGCTCTAGTGCCTATATATTATGAATACTGCAGCTAGGGATTATTGCAAATGCAACAATAAAATTTTGTTGTATTTACAATTATTTAAATCATTAGTACCAATCTAATGTGGCTCTTTTAGCAACCTATTAGGTATGTTTCAATTAGGGATTTTTGCAAATACAGAGTTAAATTTTTACTACTTTTACAATTAATTATCCTTATGAAAGCAATGTAATATAGCTCTATTACTTAAATGAAATGGACTGTTCTGAAATTTATTATAACGAAGTGAAACTATAACAATAACTTTTGATTTATTATTAAATTTTTATTGATACACAAAATAAACATTTCATAGAATCAAATTATTTGGTTATTTAATATTTTTCATTCTTTCCTTAAACAATAATCCTTATCAATATGAATTACCTATTTAAGTGAGAATTTTGCTTAATTATGTTTGTGTTTTAAAAACTTTCCGCAAAGCGCTGAGCTTGATAAATCCAAAATTAGCAAAGATGCCGTTGATGTGTCATGCAAGAGCACAAATTCTTGATGGGCAAAGTTATATTGCAACTATTTGTTGACAAAAAATTTTATATTGTAACACTATCTCTTTCTACTATTTCAGTTGAAAATAGTTTACTCTGAACTGAACTTCTTTATAAGTAAACTGAATAGTTATATTCAGTTTACTTATAAAGAAATTTAATTCAATTAATGAAATATTTGTTTTCACCTGCATGTTTTTATATTTTTAAACGAAATTAGCCCAAAATGTTGCTCTTATTGCTTGTTTTTTAATTAAATGTAAGACTCCTCGATATTCCAAGCTCTTGAAAGCTTCTTGGTTCAACTCTTTTTCTAATAATTTCGATATTAATATTTTTAATAGTATATTTCGTAATTTTGTAATAGTAAAAATATATTACCATGTTGAACTTTCACTATACTGTTATAAAACACAAATTAAATTATATAAAAAAAAAATAATACTTGTATTTTAAAATTTCTAATATTTCTTAATATTTTTTTAAAGTAAAATGTTATTGCGCACTATAAACGTGTCCGCTTTTGTTTCTGATTCTATGAAAACTAAAAATCTGATCTAACCCTTATATATTTTTGGATAAAAAAAGAACGATATTATTAACATTTACTTGTATTTGCAACAATTTAAACAATTGCTGTCATGTTTATCACTACAATAGAATGTTACATTTTATTTCGAGAATTTGATAAAAGAACAAATGGTAATGATCGAATATATTACCAGCATTTTATTTTAGCTTTTACGGCCATATTTTTTACAGAATCACAAAAAATATAATTGTCTCAGCTGTAATTAAAGCTGAAGTATGTTCAATTAATAACTCCATACTCATATTCACCTTCTGTTTAATGATATGTTTTTTTTAATTAAAATTTGTAAATTTTATTTACTTACCTTCAAAAATAGGTTTTAATGAGCTAAGTCCCTATTCTTCCAAAATATTTTTTAAAAAATTATCCATTTTTACAGTCTTTAATTTTTATTTAAAATTTTTTTTTCACCTTAATTTTCACTTTTAATTTCTCCTTGCGTATACTCCAATCGAAATATTTGAACTACACTTCTTACGCATGATAATTCAGTAAAATGAGAAAATAGTTGTTGTAATAAATAATACTTCAAATTTAATATAGCATTTTCTTTCTAGATTTTGCATATAGGAAAAGATAGCTATATAAAAGACCAAAATGTCAGCATATGTTTTAGCTATTACAGCAATTTTTTATTACTACACAAACAAATAGTGAGAGTTGTAACTGAATATGCTCTATTGCAGAAACAGTCATAATTTTTAGCTAAATTATTAATGTTCCGCAGTAATTTTAGAAATGTTTTGTTTGCCATGTACACATGAAGAATCTCAGAAGGTCAATTAAAAATATAGTCATAAAATCTAGCTACATTTTACATGTCACAAGCCAGCTATGTATATCACTGCAGAATAAATATGCATTTAATATGGAGGCAGAAATATTGTTAATTTTGTTATTTTTTTTAGCAAATTCAGATATAAAGTTGTAGTTATGTTTTTTGGCTACGAAAATAGTGATCTTTTTTTTCAGTGTACTTATATGGGAATATGTAAAAAATTTAAAGATGTAATTTATATTTAATAATGTTTTTTATTTTCAATACCTAAGAAAAATTATTATTAAAAAATTTTAATTAATTAACAAACCGAAAGTTATAATTGGAAATTTATGTTTGTATGTCTTTATTATGGTAGGTATACTTTTTCTTGACCTAGGTGTATTTTTGAGAAAAAAAAAAAACATTTTTTTTCTAAATACACAAACATACATACAAATGTTAAAGAAAATAATATATTTTTATTATATTCTAAATATTGCAAAATTTTAAATGAAATATATCATATGTAATATATATATAATTGGATATTAAAATTTAATATATTACATCCATACGACATATATGTGTTATGTATTTATGTATGTATGCGTATGTAGCTAATGCCTTATACTAATTTTTTAAATTTATTTATATTATTTGAAAATTAAGTATGTATGTTATGATAAAAATATTTAGTATCTAATATAGTAAAAAAAATGTTTGAATTGATTTAAATTTTAGTTTAATTAAAAAGAAAAATTGTAATGATTTCGGTTGGTTAATTAGTGAATTTTCATTTCTACTTACTATGTAATTTTTTAAAATTCTAATTTTTATTCTTAGTTTTTTAAAAGAATTTTTTTTTTTAAAATTGTATTTTAATTATTCTTTTTTTTAAAAAATAAAAAATGTAAGAAATTAAGAAAGTAATGGAACTTATCTTAATATTGATGATGGTTTTTGGTTGATGAAGTAATGGATGTGTATTGATGATGTTGATTCCGCTTGAAAATGTTGATGAATAATTAGTTGAACGCAATTGAATAGTTGAATGGTTGAATGTGCAATTTATTTGATTGAAGCTGAAATTGTGAATGTATGATGCAAATACCCAAGTTGAAATAATTATATGATTGGATGATTTTGTATGATTGTGATGATGTTGAAAATTCTAACGTGAATATTAACTGCATGTGAAACTGAGTAATGCATGTATGAGTTTTATGAAATTTTACCAAATATTTTTATTTAACCACTATATGTTTTTATTGATCATAAATTAATGATGATTAAAATTTTTTATTTTTTGATTATTGTTGTAAAAGTTATAACTTTAATTTAGTTTAGTTCTTTTTTTTCTATTGTAATGTTATATTTATAAATTTTAAAAGTTTTAATTATTATTAATTAGTAATTTTCTGTTTTATTAATTAGATTTTTATTGTAACTTATTTAAAAAGGTTGCGATTTACAAAACGTATAAGTATTTCACTTTAGTCTTTTTTTATAAATTTTTATAAAATAAAAACTTATAACATGTTTTTTAGTCTGGGTCATCAATATGGCCTTCTTGCCAAAATTCAGCAAGAAACCATACCTTTAACGATTTTTGCACAATGTTTAGGGTCGTTATCTTGCTAATCAGTTTTTCGGCACTTGGCTTTAAATTATGTCTTAAACTATCTATTTTTGTCCATAAGGTTATCAATAGAAACCCGGTTATCTAATCCAGCAGCACTCATACAGTCCATTACCATCTTTACCAATGATTTTCTTTATTGAAAGCAGTATTTGGTTTTCTCTATACTATTGAATGACCATCACTGCCAAGAATATTATACTTACTTTTAACAATAAACGAATAAAAATAGAGTTGACCGTGTCAACTCAGTCATAGTAGTCCTGTGTAGGAATAAATATCTCGTAGCTGACTATGGGGCAGACTAGGGGTCCAAAACCGCACTGTCACCTCCTAGTGGTGGGCCCCGGTAATGGCGGAGGATAAAGGGGTGATTGAAACGATCAAAGTTACGTTCATGTCGTGGTCAAGTCTCGCGCCGAACCTCATGCTTTATGAGTTTCAGCCCTATATCTATACGTCAACTGACGACAGGCGTCCCAATTCAAGGTGGAACAGCATATGCAGATGAATGCATGGCTAAGGGGGAGCTTAGTCGTTAGTATGCGGACTCTGGATCCCAGGGTGACTATACTTTCCTGAGCTACTCGTGGGAACAAAAATTGAAAATGAAAACAATAAGAACAACAACAACAAGAACAACAACTGTGACAAATACAACAACTGCAACAACAACAACAATAACAACAGTGACAATTACAACAACAACAATAATACTGAGGACAACATTAATACAAACACAGTTAGTGCTCAAGGGTCTGCGGGACCAGAGCTTCTCTCGACTGACGCAGAGCAGGAACTCCTTCTCGTGCCAGTAGAGGAAAAGCGGCGCCTCCGATTGAGACGGATAATCACGATCCTCTTGGACCTATTACCCAACAAACTGAGGAGGACTTGAAAAGATTGGACATCACAGGAAAGAAACAATATTTCTCTGGTGCATCCAAGCGGCGTATCGCAGCTTATATCAGGGATGGCATGCCTCCAGAGGAAGCTCATAGATATGAGAAGAAAAGGCTAGAGGGCCTGCGGAAAGAGTGCTGTGGCCAACCATCCCCAGAAGAGGGAATGTCAGAAGCAACACCCCTGATGCAGGGTCCTCAAAAAAGAGGTCGATGAAGGGCAATGTTGAGGGAAAGGTCCCTGGGAACGTTCCTCAACGAAACCCGAAAATGACTTCTTATCGGGATCGGGATGTAGTTTCCTCTGCATCCAGAGGAAAGGCTATCCGAAGTCCAGATGGGGAAAATCAAAGTAGCCATCATGGATGAAATGAATAAAGTTGTGGATTTTCATCCACAATTCACTGCAGCGTTGCAAAGGGATGTATGGATATCCGTAACATGCAATAATCAAAACACCAGGGAGTGGATAACCAGTGTCTGCAAGAAGATAAAGCCTTGGGACGGTTGCAACGTCGTATTACTGGATGGCGATGACATGCCCAAACAGCATTTCTGCGTCACCTACGTGCCAAAAGACGAGACAACCGTCTGTCTCCCCAGGGACAAATTCCTAAGCAGGATAAGGAAGCAAAATCCCAGCCTCAAGATGAGTTCCTGGAGGGTGCTGAGGATGGAGAAGGAAAAGGACGGGGGCTGCTCCAACACCTTTTCTGTGGATGATTCCGGATTGGAAGATCTACGGAAAGCGGAGTTCCGACTTTTCCTGAACTTCTTCTGTGTTACCGTTCGGGTTAAAGGAAGGAAATCCTCTCAAGGTGCTGACGGCAGGGCAGGACAAAATAAAAAACCAACGCTCACTGCGACAACGACGAGCACTTCAGGCCAACCAAAAGAGTCAAAACTCATTGGAAAGTCTGAAGTCGCTCCGAAAAGGGCAGCAAGGGAAACGGAAGGATCATCGACCAGTGCGCCAAATACAAGCGTCCCGGGTGAACCGAAAAAGCCCAAGCATCAGAAGAATTATCAAAAGAATAAACATTACGTCATAACTCATTTAGTAATAAGTTTTTTAATTTGTTGAAACCAATTTTGGAACATGAAAGTACATTATTTTTAACAATGAACTCATAGATAGATCTGTTAACATCAAATGAAGAACTTCTCCTTTATAACATATATTATTCAAATAAACAAATATGTGATTCAAACAAGTATTTGAAGCAAAACTGGTTAGCTCAAATATAAGAGATTCCAACCCAACAGATGACGTCAACAACAAATAATTTTTAATATCATTAAAATAAGTTAAAGTATCAATATTGAAGTCACCGCATACCATCAAATTTTTCATTTTCACAGAGGATAAACTATTAGAAAAATCAAGCAGAAAATCAGCAACACTATGCTAATAAAATCTATACAAACAAAATAAAGTAAAACTAGAACCATTTATATCACATTTATATCACAAACAAGTTTCAAAGCATCACTCGTATTTAAATTATAAAGAAAACAAGTACATTTGAGATTACCCCTAAAAAATACAGCCACGTTCAAAGAAGAATATGACTGATTGCACCTCGCCCTAAGAGTGTAATTAGGTATATTATAATAATTACCACATTTCTATTCATAAATCTTTGAATAACTAACAACGAATTAAAATTTGCTCTTAGACTGCAAATATTTTGCTGAATAACTCTAAGGGTTTAATCAAAATATTACAAGAATTAACTTTTGAATTAAGGTAAGTAGTAGAAGTAAGGTAAGCAGTAGCAAACGACAAATGGATACCCATTGGAATTAGGAATCATATTGAATTAGTAATATTAATATTTAAATTCAAAAATAAGTAAACAAGAAAGAATGTTACACACATTCAAAATTATCTAGTTCATCAAAGCCGTTTTACTTCAACTTTTTACCGACCACCTTCAACTTTTTACCGACCGTATTGTGGAAACAATAAGTAGGTTATGTGATGGCAACAAATTTTGCCTATCGAGTTTTCGGTGGGAATGCACTTCTCCATAGTAGGGAAGTGTAAGTAAACTATTTTTAGCAACCTGTCGGTCCGTCGGTCTGTCGGTCTGTCGGTCTGTCGTTCTGTCGGTCTGTTGGTCTGTCGGTCTGTGTGTGCAAGCGTGTATCTCAAGTTCTGCTGAACCGTTTTTGATGAAATTTTATATGTAAGTTTATTTCCACCATGGCACGGATTGATCAACTTTTGGGATATATCAGGCCTCGGGAACTGCACTTTTTAGCGGGCCTGTTTTACATTTTTGAACATTTTGAAGAAAGTATTTAACCGATTTACTTGAAGTTTCATATATAAGCTTTTCTCGACAGTCCGTGAAAATTGCTAACTTTTGGAAGAAATCAGGCAACAGCAGCTGGACGTTTACTACGGGCCAAATATACATTTTTGCGTACATAAAGGGAGATAATTGACCGATTTCATTGAAATTTAATATTTGAATACCTCGTATTAAAACAATGAACATATAAATTTTGTGGAAAGATCAGGGCTCGAAAACTGACTTGCGGGCCGATTTTACATTTTTCACCATATCTACGGAACGAATTGATGGAATTTCTTGAAATTTAATATTTGAGTTCTGGTTAACTGGCGAGCATTTCAGGGAATTCGGGTAGCACAAAGCGAAACTCTACTAAGGGCCAAATTTACATTTTTTTAGGTATCTTAACTATAAGCTTACTAGTGTCCTTAAAATTGAAAGGAAGTATTTAAAAGAGATTTTTACAATATTCTGTAATCCTTTCATTAACTAGACAATATACAATGCGGTCGGTTATGTGCTGATCACATCAGATTTTTTTAAATAAATTTTAGAATTTTTAACCTATAAATATTTAAAATTGTTGTCTTTACAAATCTGACGAGCTTTATTAAAAAGAGCTGTACAATATGATGAAAGGGATTAATTGATTACGATGTTGTTCTTCTTGAATATGGTTTGCCAAAAATTTCCGCTCGCAGCTTTCTATTCTTCCATTTAAATTTCTTGAACATACAAGTAGTTTGTTTCTTCTTAAATAAAAAAAGCTTTACGCAAACTATACTTGCATTATTTTTCCATATTTAATTACGATTATTTTTTATATAAACAGATTTTATATCACTTTCTTTTAATTTAAACATAGGATTTCTCTTAAAAAGTGAAATAATTTTTAGTTTCATGTTTACATTATTTATTTCTGGTACACCAACAATGTGTAAACATTTTTTTAACCTGTTTTGTTCTGTCCAATTAATTTTATCTTGCGAAAAACAAATGCTTTCCTCTCGCAACTTAATCACTCGTCTGTTATTTTCTTCTAATAACATTTTAATTTCTAAATTAAGCTGATATAGGTCATCATATGATATTACATTGCTTAATTTTGTTTTATTTTGTAAAATACGTTGATTTAACATGGTATGATCAATGTTAACAAACTAATCAGACTTGGAAACAGACTTTGGTGAACTGTTTGAGTCTATAAAATTATAACAAGAAAGAGAACTATTACTAATTTTCTGAACATTATCATCATATAATGACTATTCTTAATATATTATATAATGACTATTCTAATCTTTGTGTAGCACAGTTGCAGCATCAAAATGTTGTGTTGTTTAATTTCATAATTAGAAGCTCATTCTGAATAATTTGAGCGCATGCATGATGTAGAATGCATTTAAAGTTATAGCATTGTACAGAATTCTCTGCTCTCTCAACACCTTCCTTACATTTCATACATGTGACGGTCGGCATTAAATTTTTTTATTTTATTCTTCTTGGCTTTGAAATTATCAACAACAGATAAATAATTTGACATAATTAAAGAAAAATAAACAATAAAGCTTAGCGCAGAATTGTGTATGAAAGTAAATTCAAATGTATGTACCAACATATATTTGAATAAGTTTTTTATTTTATTTTTGCGTAAACCTTTTCTTCATTTGAAAAATTTAATTCTATATGTTCATACATACTTTTGAATATTGTTTCGTTAGGAAGTTTAAAAATATAGGTATACATTTATGTTTATGTATGTATGTTTCACCACCAGGTCGTCAGTGTAAGCGCCCACCTTGTAGCTCCAGCTCCTCTGAGGGATACCTCTCATCACCGAGCGTTCGGTACACAGACCCCCAAAAAGCCCTGATAGTCCTGCCCAGCAGCATGCGTTCAATCAAGTTCGCCAGGGATCAATGAATCAATATGGCTATCAATGCACCACTGATCGTCCGCGATGTAAAGTTATTGAAGGCCTTCTCGATATGCGGAAAGGCGGCCATGGTTTAATCCCCTCTATTTGAGGACCCCTCCATGTAACGTACAAAAGAATGCAGGGCTGTCTCAGTGGACTTGCCCGCACAGTACGTATATTGTGCTGAAGGAGGTTCAAGTTGTTGTTTTTAAAAAATTTTTAACATAAATGATGTTAGACTGATAGAGCTAAGGTTCTTTGGGCGGTTGTGAGAGCTTCTCCTAGCTTTAGGTATAAAGACCACATTAGCAACATTTCAGATTTTTGGAATGTTTGTTAGGTCTAGGTATATATAATTTTTAACCAGGGAAGGATAACCTCTGTAGCACTTTCTAATTTAGCCGGCACTATGTCATCTGGACCAGGCGATTTGAAAAGCTTGCAGATTATTGCTTTTTCCAAGACAACGGCCCCCACACGATTCGACAGCCTTCGTGATTCCTCCTTCTTCGACCGTATACCGGCGAGTTGCTGCGAAATGTTTGGCCACCCGCAGGTCCAAGGACTCCGCAGTAGAGCTTGTCCAATTGTTCCTAGAGGCTGTAAAGTGAATTGGCACGACTGGGTCGCTTGCCAAGACCCTCTTGTGTCTCGAGGCCGCTGCAACCTCTTTAATTTCTCTTAAGAATTCTCTCCAGGAAAACCTTTGTGTCCTTCTGAGCTCTCTTTTGTACACCCTGAATGCTGTCCCTATATAATTCCCAATATCGCGACTCGCTCGCAAGCTGTGCCTTTTTGAATCGAGTCCTACAATTCTTCCGCAACAGTCTACCACGGCGGAAACGAATTGAAAAAGTATGGAACGATGATCAGAAAAGGAGTGCTCTTGGAGAACCTTCCAGCTCGTGAGCATCCCAATCACACATTGAGAGGCAAGAGTTATGTCTACAGCCTCTTGCCTATATGGTAACTCTCTGCCTGCGCGTTACTTCGGTAAAGGTCCCTTCCAATTCGAGGGGCATCATGTCGTTATCCGTTGCTTCCGCTTCATCCAGCATTTCTGCTTCTGATAGAAGTGGTGAACAAGCAAATGATGCTCCGACTTTGCTTCTACGTCTTTAGCACCTGATCATCTATGCCCTTTTCACGCTCGACCAGATTTGCCCTCCGATTTCCTGTCCCGAAGCCGTAGTTTATGACATGACCCTGCTTTTTCAAGTGCGCCAACGATTCTTTGTTTAATATCAGGGACTGTTTGTAGTCGCTTTTTTTATCCTCTAATTTGGCAATTTTTTTATCCTAGATTAGATGTTGGCAGGTTGGGTTTGCATAGCCTTATAAGCTCTTGGATCGTCTCAATATCTGATGTCACCCGTAGTCTCTGCACCAAGGGTAAGGTTCAGGATTTTCTTTCATTATGTGGAGGAAGTTTATCATCAATCTTCCTTCAATTTTCAAATTCCTAAAAGATGATCTGTGCTATCTATAAGTGGATTGAAAGGGCGTTATGCTTGCCGTAGGCAAACGCTTGTGGCTTGAGCCAGTCCGTTTGACTGTTGCTATAAGTATGGCTTCGCCCTGGCATTTAGTTGGGCTGATTTTCTCATAGCTCTTTGTGTTTCAACTTGGCCCAGGTTGCGGGTCTTGTGCTACCTTCAGTTTCGAATCACTGCTTGCTGCACGTGAAGTGCTTGCTTCTTGTTTCTTGCTGGAATTCGACATACGCGACGCTCCAGCGACGATTTTCGGAATTGGCTTAGTTACATTCCTTCCGGTTTTTGATGAGTATTGGACTCATTTTGTGTTTTCAAATTTTTCTTCCCCATGCCGTTCAAACTAAGCAGAGATGCGCTATGCTTAGGCAAGGCTAAATAATCCGCGGGCGCCAGGTACCTGAATACTCTATTCGGGACTGGGCTTTTTTCCTCGGCCCCTAACCAAGTTGGTTATCAGCACGAGTTGTATAGCATCTTAATTCGGCCCAGGAGTTCTGGAAGAGGTCAATTACCTTTTGGTTTCAGACCTAGTCTAGGTACATTCTCGAGAGTCCTTGAGCCTGCTCAGCCTTTATATCCCGACAAGGTAAACATTGGAACTTTTTAGCCACGACAGAGCCCTATTTTGAGATTTTCTGTAAAAATTTTTGTGTAACAAAAACACGTCTTTCTTTTATACTTTATATTATTACAAAATATAATGATTTCACATATTTTTAATTCGAAAAATCGCAAAAAAGATAAATGTGAGTTTTTTTCAAAGCCAACATATGTTTTGTGACATCTGAATGCAAATGCTTTATTACCGATTGTATTGTGTATACAATAGGTAGGTTATGTGATGGCAACAAATTTTGCATTTCGAGTTTTCGGTGCAAATGCACTTATCCATAGTAGAGAAGTGTAAGTAAACTATTTTTAGCAACCTGTCGGTCCGTCGGTCTGTCGGTCTGTCGGTCTGTCGGTCTGTGTGTGCACGCGTTTATCTCAAGTTCGGCTGAACCGATTTTGATGCAATTTTATATATAAGTTTACGAAACTCTGCTAAGAGCCAAATTTACATTTTTCTAGGTATGTTAACTATAAGCTTACTAATGTCCTAAAAATTGGAAAGAAGTATTTAACAAACATTTTTATAATATTCTGTAACACTTCCATTTAACTAGACAATACACAATGCGGTCGGTTATGTGCTGACCACATCAGATTTTTTTTTTGTTCTCATTTGAACTTAAATTAAAATTTAAGTTCAAATGAGAATTTTTGCGGACGGTCGAGTTAAGCTTACACATAAAATTTCAAGTACATCGGTTGAATAAGTTATTCAAAATGTTCAAAAATGTAAAACAGGCCCGCTAAAAAGTGCAGTTCCCGAGTTCTGATATATACCAAAAGTTGATTAACACGTGCCATGGTGGAAATAAACTTACATATAAAATTTCATCAAAAGCGGTTCAGCAGAACTTGAGATACACTCGTGCACACACAGACCGACAGACCGACAGACCGCCGGACCGACAAGTTGCTAAAAATAGTTTACTTACACTTGCCTACTAAGGAGAAGTGCATTCCTACCGAAAACTCGATATGCAAAATTTGTTGCCATCACATAACCTACCTATTGTATACACAATAAGGTCGGTAATTATCAATAAAAAAAACTTCATGTAACAGTTCACGTTTTTCAGAGTTCGAATCTGAGACTTTTTGCATAGAAATCGCTTTACAGGGTGTTTCGTTAAGGTGGCAAATATTTTCAGGAATGATTCATTGATAAATTTTCACCAAAAAATTGTGTGGGTTAAAAAATAAGGTACCGGACCTTTCCTGCATATAAATAAATGCTTATAACTTCTGAACCGTACAACACAGAGTAATCATGAGGAGTTTGTCATACAGGTGATTGATTGTTCTTTATTATTGATGTTAGAATTAATTTGATTGATCATAGTTTTCGAGATAATATAGAAATCTGAGCCATAATTCTCAAGAGGTCGTCAAAGTCAGAATTTTTTTTACAAAACTCGAAATTTCTCGAAAATTTTTATTAATTTTTTTTTCTTTTTAGTACAAGTGCTTATTAGTTTCACTCTGTCCATCCGTCCGTTCGTCCGTGAACATATTGACAAAACTTTTACACCCTTGAAGATAGAAAGCTGAAAATTTATTTGCACATAGAAATTGAAGTATCTTTTAGATACTATCAAATAGTTCATTTCTTTAGAAGAAAATTTTTTCAATCTCCACCCCCTCTCAAGTTATCACCTCTTGAAATTTGTAAAATTTGAATTTTTATCGCCTTCTATTTCCGAAACTGCAAGCGTTTTCAAATTTCTATAAACGCAAAAAGCTAACGGTAAATTCCACGCCATTAAAAATTATAATTATTTTTCTTAAATTACATAATTAACCTTAAAATCGAAAATTATGTTAACCCCTCTTTAAATTAATTTTTGCTTTATTTCAAAGACTGCATATATGCATCGTCCTAAATATATGCAATCCTAGAAATAGTTTTGTATATGAATGAAAATAATTTAATCATAAAAAATCATAGACTATATTTAAAAGTAGAATTTTCACTTGTTGAAGGGAAAAGTGCTACAATACAAACCATTGGTTTGACCCAACTTTATTTTTTGTTCAGATCTAAAGCAAATTTAGATAAGATCTAAAAGTAAACCTATATAACAATTTCCTCTATCTCTGATAGTTTTGTCAGTAAAATGTATTAAATGTGTTAAAAAATGTGTTTCATACATTATACGAACCACCCTGTACATTATTAATATTAAATTAATATTAAGTTATACATTTACGCATTTTATTCGCATGTTTTATAGAATCCAAATACATACATAAGTGCATGGATTTGAGTAGCGAATTATTTTATGTGTATACAGTAATAGGTCGCTTAAAATATTATTATTATAGATAATTTACGATTTTATGCAACACACAAACGAAGTTCTAAAATAAATTACTCAAAAATATAACATCTAAAAGAATTAATTTTTTGCTTAGTTATGTACTTTTTTGTAATTATTTTTAAGAGCTTTTCTTATTTTAAGTTTTACCTTATTATTTTATTCAGACACAGAATGGAACACAATTTCAAAACTACACAAATATCACTTGCAAGGCTTGCAATGCAAGCACACACGACTAGTATACATATATATACCTACTTCTCAGGTGTCAAAAAGTACAGGTAGTTCTAGGAGGGCTATAGACATGGGACAAAAGGCATTATATAGGTTTTTGAGTCCCAGAAAAATCTGACATAGGAACTGACGTGTAAGCCACGTTTTTCTTTTATACTTTATATAATTGGAAACACAAACCAAGAAATAAATGATACCTTTTACGTTATTATTAGAGACACAAATCGAGAAATAAATAATATAATTGAAAATAATTGAAAATATAATGGTCTCACATATTTTTGGTTCGAAAAATTGAAATAATTTTAACTTTTAAATATATTACGGCTGAGTTTTTGGAGAAACAAAAATTTCTCAATATCTCACGTAAAGAATAGAATTTCAAAACAACAGACATAATACTTGCAAGGCTTGCAATGCAAGCACACTCGACTATTTTTGTAATAACAGTACAGCAAGATTAGTTTTCAATCAATTAAATAATGTGAAATAATTTAACATAATAATCTACAATATTGTAACCTTTTATTGAAATTTTTGGAAAAGTACGTTATAAACAGCCTCCTGCAAATAAAAATTGTGTCTGTTATAATATGCTAAACTTCTAATTTACGAACCTTCAAGAATGACGATATTATTAACGTTTTTCATTATTAAGATATTTTTTAAACAACCGTATTTCGAGATTTCAGGTGTTTAAAATAGTTTGTATTTTTCCCTAAAATTTTTATTTGGAGATATTTTGGAGATTGTTATAAAAATCAATTAAGTTGATTAATTAAAAATATATTTTGTATTTAAGTCCACTTATATCATTGCTTTTATATTTACATTTATTCTGTAATGACTTCATTTGAATAACACCTTAAAATTATTATATCCTAAATTTACAATAAATAAGTACTTTACACCACTCTCTTAAAATTAAATATAGCAACATAATTATTTCCAATACTAATTTAATTAATATTATGTACTTTTTTTTCTTAATTATTATGAAAATATTTTAACAAAAACATTTGTAATTAATAAAGAAGTAATAAAGGTATTGAATAAACAAAAATGTTTCCGATTTATTGAATATATTTCTTATAAAACGAAAAAAACAGAATTTTCATGAAAAGTATTTATAAAAATAATATAACTATCACTGAATGTACAATAGGAATGTTTATAAATAAAAACATACTACGAGTACTCTTATGTGCGATTTCCAAACTTAAAATTAGGAGCTTCCTTTTTTCACCTTTTACCACTTAGATTGTAGAATTCTGGTTCATTACCTTCTAAAGCACCGCTAACTGTTTTGGCAGCACCCTTAAAAATTTTAAAATAATGTAGGTTAAACTTATATTTTAATAAAATATATCTTTAAAATGTTTATATAAATATTTTGTTATAATACATGCGGAAAGAAATTGTGACAGATGTAACATTAAAATAACCGAAGGCCGGGGGCTGTGTAAATTGATTTTTATTTCACTAGTTTACAAGCATATTTTGAAAAACAAATTTTTAAATTTCAATAAAAGATGAGGTTTAAATAACAGTTTAAGTAGCTTGCACTTAAGTATGCTTGCATGTTTCAATTTTTAGTTACTAATATAGAAGTTTTAATTTTAAATTAACTCAAACTTATATTCAGAGATTGAGATGTATTTTACTGATTCACCAACTAATTCTTGAAATCGCGAAATGTTAACAATAAAGTATGACCAAATTTATTTTAAGTTTTTATAATACAATATTCTGGTAATTTTGACTGAAGAATTCGAAACTATATTACTCGTACGATGTATTTTGTGTATACAAAATTTAAACAGCACCAAAGAGAGGAAACAATAAAAAAAAGAGACTTGCAGATTTTAAGCGATACAGAAACTACCACATAATAACAAAGAATTTTTTCGTGCAGGATTGACGCAAACCAAAAAGAGGTTAGACGACGTGCTTTTCAACTGCAGCTGCGCCTCCGGAAGCTAAGTATTGATGAACTAAGGATTGAACCGAGTGAAAATGTGCCAATTGAAAATAGCGATAAAATTATCAAAATCCGGAAACCGAACTTGGAGTTAATTTCTAAAAAAATCTCCAAGTAAATCAAGCGAAAAAATTTATTGGAGACATAAGCATAAAACGATTTATTTATATCGCAGATTAAAAGAAATATCGATTTATCGGTATTTAGGTACATTTTTTAACTAAGCTAGTGAAAACTTCAAAGTTTCTTAAAAACGCAAACTCCCTAAAACTTCATAAAGACAACTCAAATTGGAAATCACCCAAATCATTAACTTTATATTATGTACATAATTACATTTGAAATAAATCAAACGTTGCAGAATAAAAACTTTTCAGGAATTAAAATCTTTTAAAAGAATAAAATTTTTAAAGGGGTACATACTTTTATTAACCTGTAAAAAGAAAATAAAAATTTGAATTTTACATATGTATATAATTTGACGTATGTATGTATGTTTTAATTTGTATAATTTGTACAATAATTTTATTTCCCTTCTAAAGCTTTTTTTGCGTATTTGTAAAGAAAATTTATAAGTACGTTATTATGAATAACGTACTTGTAAATGTAATTATAATAATATGTATTTATGATATTACGGAAATCAGAGTAGATAGCTGAAATTGGAACCATAATGTGTAATGTCAGCGTTTCTAAACTGAAAAATATAAAAAACGGAAATAATTTTTCGAGAATTTTTGATCGAGCATAATAGACAAAAGCTTGTATTAAAATAAGTACTGCCGAAAACAAAATTGTTAATATCCAGTAAATATAATTGTACAATACGATTAGAAAAATGTGGCAAAGACTCGATTTTCGTGACACAATAGATCTGATGTGTCATCAACGATTGGTAAGTTGAAGTGAAAAGGACTACGTTGTAACAGAATATTGTTTTTTCAAGAAGAGAAGGAAAATTTAAGGATTCCTTAGTGCTAGACTCAATAGTGGTTGCTAAAATTCGGACTTTTCTGTTCAGTTGTCGCAAAGATTCTGGATTTTGAGAATTTTCACTGGAATTCAGACGCTATTAAATACATTATTAAAAGATTCTCCTTAATAAAAAATTAAATCAAGATTTTTTCAACTTAATTTGTTCTCACGCTATTAAATGCATAATAAAAGATTCTCCTTAATAAAAAATTAAATCAAGAATTTTTTTTTAAGTTTAAACTTCGGAATAATAGATATGTACATAATTAAACTAAAAATTAGTTTTCAAACTTACTAAAGAGAGCATAGATGGACTGTTGTAAGATTAAAATTTTGGAATATGTTCTACGTATCAATTCATTATTAAATTCGAACATTTCAGGATGAAAACCGACACGAAGTTATCTGATTCGATATTTTTTTAAATTTTAAAAAAATTTTTCAATATCGAAAGAGGTTTAAGATATGTTTTTTTAGTAGATACAATTTTCCCAGAAAATTTTGGGGACGAATCTTAATTTGTGAAAATATAATAATTATTTTAAACTATAGAGCCTTATAAACTCCCTTCTTTTGCGGTATGTTAATAATTTGGTAACATGCTAAATAATTAATTTTTAAAACATATATATAATCATCATTGATCTTAGAGGTGGAGAACTATCAATGGCACTATCGATACTATCAGTAATTCCCAACTATCAAAATTATCTAGGACTTTAAGTTCGATATAATACTATCGTCAAATAAACATCAATTCTTGCCAAGTATTAATAAATTGTGAATTTTATGAATTCTATAGCATTATTTTCGTATGTACACACATTAATTCAATGTTTTATTTCTATGTTCTTTTTAACTCAAAGCATTCCAAATATTTCGTCAATACGTGAAGTGAAGCTGTCATTTAGTTTCGTTAAATGAACAAGCGAAAAAACTTGTCAAAGTTGAAGTTTAATACACAACACGTCGTTTAAATGCCGAATTTAACCGAGTTATTGGAATAACTGTTTCAATGTATACAATAGCTTTACTAATATTCAAAAATATTTCAATTTACCAGTTTACTGGCAACGGACAAAAAATTTTTTTAGCTTTAGCGTAATATGATAAAAATTCAAAAACAACAAACGATTTTTCATCCATCAAATAAGGCCTGGAAAGTTTACAAAATAAAAATTTTTATTAAATATTAATATTTATTTAAATAAAATTATTTAAAGTTAATATGTGCCGCTGATAAGTCTAATTACAGTTGATACTTTTCAAATGATATTATTTAAACAAGGTAATTAAGCAAAGAGTGCAATTATGTCATGGTTTAGGGCATCGAAAATGGGTAAAATTTTTGTGTACAGCTAGTTGTCAAAACCTAATGGTTTCCATTTAATGTTAATTCTATATATTCGGAAAAATAATAATGATAGATTCATTAAACTTACTGTCGAATTTTAGGTTAGATATATCCTGAAGTTTTGGTGGAATAGCCTGACAGGTTCGGGTAGCTGCCTCACAGCTTCAAAGCAAAATTATAATATTTGTGAAAATAATTAAAATTAAATTCATGAAACTTAGTTCTGTGTCAAATTATAAGTCAGATATATGCGTGAAGTTTCTATAGAGTGGTTTGACAGGTTGGAGTAATTGGTATACAACAATAAATGCTAATTCTAGCAAAAGCTAACATTTAAAAAACAAATTTTTAAACTCAGAATGAATATCTCAGAACTTAATATCAAGATAATTAATTATAATTCAATCGGTTTATACTAACTCAAACACTTTTACTTGCTTTTATCTTTTAATAACACATTTATTATGAATATTCGGACGCAATGTTTTCGTAAAAATTCCCGAACTTTGACATTATGAATTCATAATAAATATTTGGAAATACTTCCACGATTTTATATCCGTACGAACTTATGATTGATATCATAAATTTGCCTTTCACTCACATTTTTTTTCTTTTTTTCGAAATTCATATCATTGTTTTGACCTTTGGCTACAATTTTTGAAAGATTTCTCAAAAAGTTCACTACTTACATTAATTTCCTGAAATGCTTCACCGACTTGATCAATTTAATTTAATTTTGTTGATGTTGCGGTTGCAAATAAATTTTCTAATTCAGATTCAAAATGTTTAAAATCATTTCTTTATCACTTTCATTTAAAGTAATCATACTTTCACTTTTTATTGTACTATTTTTCGGTAAAATCATTTAAGTCTAAGAAGTACCAAGCAAAAGTACTTACATATGTACAATGTTATATTTGATTCCTTAATAATAATAATTTTTCATAGCAAATTAGTCTCTTATAGTTTTTATGAAATTTTCTAGAAAAAAAATGTAAAAGGAAAAAAACTAATAAAACGAAAATAGACTAGCAAAAAGAAAATAACCCTTGAATATAATAAAAAAATTAAAAGGAATAAAGAAAGATTAAAATATTATTTATTTATTTATTTATTTATTTATTTATATTTAGTTAAGGCATTTTACATAACTTAAATAATAACAAAAATTAAAGAATGCATATACATATTTTTTAGACAGAACAAATTTTAGACTTAAAAACTAAATTTAAAAATTATACAAAATAAAACTTATTAGTATTAATACTCAATTGAATATGAATATAAACAATTAAAAACTAAAACAAGAATTTGTTAAAATAGAAAAAAAGGGTTATACTTAACTATAAGTAAAAAGAAGCTTTTTGATCGTGTCTTTCTTCAAAGAAAAGTCAAGTCTGTCAGGTTTATGTTTCCCATAATTGGGAACCATGAAAAGATCCGGGAACGAGACCTAAAGTTAGAGTTAATCACAATTTTATTATAATGTCGGGAGAGATTAGGTCAGTTTTCATAAGCTGAAAAATGAATAACAAATCGGCAATATCACATCTTTTGCTCAGTGTGGGTAAGTCAATTAATTTCGGCCTGTGCTCATAAGGTGGAGGAATTATGGAGTCTTTCCAAGGAAGAAGGCGCAGTGCAAACCTCAAAAAATTTTTTTTAATAGACTCAATCCCATTAATATGTATATCCTAATAGGATGACTATACTTGTGAAGCATATTCAAGATGAGGACGGACCAGGCATGTGTAGAGCGATTTTAAGACATAAAGATCATTAAACTCCTTTCACCAGCGTTTAATGAAACCTAACATCGAGGTTTATCTGCATATTATATCATTGTAGTGGTTTTGAATGATAACTTGTTATCGAAGCAAACACCCAGGGCCATTATTGAAGAAACTGGACTAAGAACTTAGCCATTTAAAGTGTAGTTTGTAAAAAGTTGCCGTTTTTGCCTAGGGTATCACATTTGTGCACATTTATTTACATTGATTTTTAGGTTATTACTTGAACATTAACCGTAGAAGTGGTTAAGATCATTTTGAAGATACATCGCATCATTTGCAGACCTTATTTTTTGAAAATTTTCATGTAATCAGCATATATTAATACCTCACTGTGCGCTAACATGGAAACAACATCATTAATTGGAATTATGAACAGCTGTGGACCTACCCTAGGGATTAGGCACCAGAACTAGACGAAAGAGGCGAAGAAATTGCAGAACGAAAGAGGACTCTGTAAGTTCTACCAGAGAGATATGACTTTATCCAGGCTAAGAAGTTGCTAGCGATATTAAAGACTTTGCTAAAGTCTGTGTAAATTACGTCAATCTGATACCTATTTTCCATGTTATTTGAGAGAACTGTCGTGGCCTTCACTAAGTTAGCCACCGTGAATTTCTTTTTCAAGAAGCCATACTGAAGCCCACTAATGAATGGTATAATGGAAATAAATGTTGTAATATACTATCAACTCAAAAACCTTAGGAATTGCAGACAGTTTAGCTATAGGACGGTAGTTTGACACGTCATTTTAACTGTTTTTCTTATGGATTGGTCTAATAAAAGTTTCCTTCCACATGGAAGAAAAAATACCCGAAGAATAAGACTTATTAAAAATTATGGTAAAGATGGGCGCCAGAGAAGAGAAGCACCTGCTTAAAATAATCTCAGGAACTCCATCTGGTCCAGGAGAATGACTAGAACCCAAATTGGAAAGATATTTTTCAATCGCAAAATAGTTCGTTACAAAATTTGTAAAGGTACTTTTTGGATAGTTATCAATGTACCGAAAGTCGCCAACATCTAATTGAAAAGATGAAAAAGAGTAAGATTCGGCGAAAAAGTTACGAAAAAATTCGGAAATAGTTTGGGAATTATTATTTGTATTCCCGGCGAATTTCAAGAAGGTTGGATAACTATTACTTTTCCTCGTATGGTTTTTGAACTTCCAAAAAACTCTGGGATTACGTATTAAGTTATCCCAAGTTTTATAAATATAGTAGTCGTAACGTTATTTTGCTGCTAATTTAAATTGATCATAAGACAACCGGAAATAGTCATAGTCCGTGTCGCCCTCCATGGTTTTCACAAGAGTTGAAACCCTGAATGAAAGGGTAAAACATTCAAACAAGGGAGAGGATGGGTACTTGGTTCCATTATCGATATTTTTGTTCTTGTACTGTATCTTTGGTTTTTTTTCATTAATTTCTAATGAATTTTTAAATGTTATAGATATTGTTATTATTATTACTATTATCATGATTCTCATTATTATTATTATTATTATTATTATTATTATTATTATTATCATTGTTGCTATTGTTATAATTACGAGTATAATCGTTATTATTATAATTATTGTTATTATAACAGTAATAAACGAATAAAGATGGCGAATGTGATTTTTCAGGTGTGATTTCATTAACAAGCAGTTGTAATACTTTTGATGAGCACGAATTTACAGCAAACATTACAGTAGAAATGAACCGTACTACAATCGATCTCCCAAGTGTCAACAGCAAAATCGAACCTGTTAGTAGAATCATTATATCCATCTTAAAAAAAATACAACGCGATGACAATAGAACGCGGGATGACCGATCTGTTGGTATATAAATAGAAGTCGCAACCTTTGCATATATCTGGTATGACAACAATATGTTTCGTGCATAATTTTGTTTAAACGCAAAATATCATTAACTGTAAATTTTTTATTAGGATATAGAAGAATGGCAATAAATAGTAACACTTTTTGTACATTTAGATTTGTGAACATTTATCATTCGAAAATACAATTCATTACCTATTTTATTCATTTAAAAAATAGACGTTTGATTTGAACTCCCATGTTTTTATACCCGTACAAACTTGTATTCGAAGGCTGTACTAAATTTGCCTTACCGTTTGTAACGCTAAGAAATAATGGTCTGAGATATAGATTCAAGTGTATGTTTTTGATCAAGTTCGAATTCTGAGTCGATTCATAATAAAATTGTTCCGACTGCTTCAGTCTGCACATAAAACAAAAATAATAGCACATTCATACTAATATACAAATACTAAACTTAAAATGCAAGTTCCTTCGGTTTGTTTGGTTGTTAGTCTTTGATGCAAAATCGACTTTAAAATTTTCTTCAATCATCAAATAAAAGTACAGAAAAAAGCAACAATCAACATACTTTTCTTCGCTTATGTATTATTTATATACATATATGTGTATATAATATATATGGATCACAATATTAGCAAATCATTATGCACAATAAAATTTTTACTTATATATTATCATTTTTATTATAAACATTTGAGAATACAAATTTTATGCTAATAACTAACTTTAATCACATTTAATCATTGTCAAAACACTTTAATTCCGCGAATTTTATCAAACTACAAAAAGATTTTAATCGCTCTCGAAAGCCTCATTGTTCTAAAGGTTCTATTTTTCGTAAAAAAAAATAAATGTGAGTGTTAGTACACATAAAAAAATCTGATGTGTCAGCACATAACTAACCGCAATCTGTATTATCTAGTTAAGTCAAAGTGCTTCAGAATATTATAAAAATGCTTGTTAAATACTTCTTTCTAATTTTTAGGACATTAGTAAGCTTATGGTTAACAGAAATAGCAAAGTGTAAATTTGGCTCTTAGTAGAGTTTCGCTTTGTGCTACCCCAATTCCCTGAAATGCTTGCCAGCTAGTTTCGGTAACAACCAAAACTCAAATATCAAATTTCAAGAAATTCTATCAATCCGTTCCGTAGATGTGGTAAAAAATGTAAAATCGGCCGTCAGATCACTTTCCGAGCCCTAATCTATCCAAAAAATTTATATGCTCATTATTTTAATAGGAAGAATTTAAATATTATAATGAAAAGGCAAATAATCAACCGATTTTAATGAAATCAGTTGATTATTTGCCTTTATATACACAAAAATGTATATTTGGCACGTCGAGCGAAACTGATATATGAGATTTCAAGTTAATCTGTTGAATATTTCTTTTATAATGATCAAAAACGTAAAACACGCCCGCTAAAAATTGAAGTTCCCGAGGCTTGATATATCTGAAAAGTTGATCAAAATTTGTTGCCATCGCATAACCTACCTACACAATACGGTCAGTAAAAATATATATCATTTTTTGGCTTACGAATAATATTATTTAATTAAATACATATTATATTTAAACTTATAATTATTTTAAACTTATATTCAGTTTTAGCTTATATTGAGCTAAAGCTTATGTTCATTTCAAATTTATATACATATAATTTTTAAACATTATCAACGATTGTGAAACTATAAAATAAGGTTTAAAGACTAATTTTGTCTTTCATTTTTCGAACTTTAAAAATATTTAGTTCCCATTAGGAAAATGTTTGTCCTTTGAGCCAGAGCTCAAGTTATTAAACTTAAGTTATTAAACTTGAGCTCTGGCTCGTTTTTGAATTTGATTTAAAAGAACTTTGATGTTATATTTTCCTGATAAGAAACGGTGTCAAAAAACGTACGGTTGTTTAAAATTCAGTACCGACTGAGACCCACGCTAACCTTTGGGACACAAAGGTCGGCATGGGTCCTAATTGGTTTTACATTTTCCTAAAATGTGAAGTTGTAAATCCTAGGAAACGCCCTCTGAAAACATCAGCTCTGCCAACAAACCCGATTCTCACCTCCCAGAAAGTAGGTAGCTGCCGGGTGTCTCCTTTCGAACTTACTTAGCAGGGCTAATGAGAGCGGGTAAAAAGGAATATCCGATGAAGAAAATCAGCTTTGATAAAGTGCGTATGTAGCGCACGAAATATATTAGCGAAAAATAAAAGTATTTTATTCCGAATAAAAGGAAGTTTTCTTTTCACACCAATAATAAAAAAAAGAATATCCGATGCTCAAAATGGGTTTTCTTGGTTAGGAAAAGCGCGGGCGGTAAATCCAGAAGCGTCTGACCTAGAATAGGTGGCTGTCTGGTTTGTGTCCGATCCCTGAGGGACGGCAGTTTTTGAATTTTGGCAGAAGGTATAAAATGCAAACATGAATCATTTGTGCAAATGGTGAAAACAAAAGGATTTAATACTCCAGGTGGTAATCTAACTACGTTGGAGAATCCATCCTCTTCGGAGGTAGACTATGTCACGAAAAACTCTGGACCGCCTCTATTAATCAGAAGTAATGTGGTTGACTATAATCAAATACATTCAACATTAAAAAACAAGGACATCAATTATAAGGTTAAAACGATGAATAACAATCAATTAAAGCTCATTGTGAATTCCGAAATGGATTACAGCAATCTTACCAGAGCCACTAATGGGGTTGATCATGGTAAGAAATCTTCACCCCAGTTGTAAACCGGAAGATATAAAAGAAGACTTAAGGTCTGGGGGTTACAAGATCTTGGATGTAACAAATAAAATTAAAAAAAATAAAAAAAAATGTGAAAAACGTTGTGGTGTCTCTACCGCTGTTTATGTTAACGTTTTCAAATGACGAGGAGATGAAAAAAGTTTATAAAACCAATCACATAAACAGGATCAAATTTAATATAAAGGCACTTCGAAAGGATAGGACCATTCGACAGTATAAATGATGTCAAATATTTGGACACACAAATAAAACTTTTGCCAGAGAGAACCGAATTATGTTAAATGTGCGGGCAGGCACTTAACCGCAGGTTGTAATAAGCCAAGGAGTACTGCAGCATAGTAATCCAATTGTTTCGAGGCCCACCCAGCAAAGTATAGCGGATGCCTTGTAGCTAAGGTACTGCAAAAACGTAGGAATAACAGCAAAAACAACAACGACAATTGGAAGACCGGCTATCGAAGCAATTCACTTCGAGAATAATATCAAAAGATGTAACATACAAGGACAATGACAGTAACACGAGCAACAAAGCAAGGGCTAGTGACGTGAATGTTTTGTATAAAATGCAAAATATGATGCAAAACATGCTAGATATGATGGACCAAATATTATACTTGTTCTACACGTGTGATATTCCTGAAACGGAAAGAGTGGCAACAGCAATATTTGCTCATGATAAAGCAGTTATCGCAATAGGACGAAATGAAAATGAATTTACACAAAAATTACGAAAGGCCAGTTATGAGATCTCAAAATGAACTGCAAAGTCGAATATAAAACTTAACGGGGTGAAATCAGTACACGTGAATTTCACTAATAGGAGCATTGACAATTTATTTTCGGTTCAGATAAATGACGTCGTAATTCCGTTCGATGGAATCAAGACGTTATTTATTATAAGACGTTATAGAGCGCAAAACTAAGTTGGAAGCATATAGAAAAAGAAATCTTAACTCGAAGAGGAATACAGGAAGTTTAAATGTCTCAAATATTTAAGCATTAAGACTTAAACGTACGAGACCTCTCGAGTTAGTTTAATGTTTTTTATTTGGAACAATGAGTACTTAGTACGATATTGTGTCAGATCAAAAGCTGGTAAATAATCAAAAAAGTTGGACCAATATTAATGGTTAGTCATTTCCAACTAGTTTTACGAGTATAATATATTTTAAGGAGGGTGTTTTTTAGATGATTAAAATTCCACACAACCGCTTTCCGTCTGGCAGTGTCTTTCGAGATTTTCGAGCAGTATTACTCACCATTTTATAACAAAATTTTATTTTTATTTTTGACCTACCTAAACTGCTTAGTGCACATATTTTGTAAAAAAAAAAAAGTTTTTTGTAGAACAAAAGTAAAAAAGAAGAAAAAATTGTTCTCGAATTTTTTGCAAACGTGAGTATTGTACTACCTAAATTAAATAACACGCAGTTTATTATAATTAAAAAAAATAAAAAAGAGCTGATAGTAATTATAATAACTTTTTCTGCTTAATAAAAGTTGCCATATCACTTAAATTGTATTGTACTTAAAATTTAAAGTAATTAAAAGTTAAAAGCTAGATTGAAATAATTATCGAAATGAGTTCGATCTACAAATGTGATAGTTCAATATGCTCTGTATCAGACGCTAAAAGCGAGTTGCTTACCTGCAATAGATTTTGCAACAACCGATTTCATGAGATGTGTTCGAGTGCTCCGTGAGGGTGGTAATCCTCTTTTCTGGCGCAATATTTTGTGTGTAAGGGATGCATGGACCGTCATTCTAAACTGGGCGACTTGTTCAAAAAAATAAATTATCCCTCAATAAGCAAAAAGATGAGTACATGGGACTGGCCGCGAAATGTATAGACGTGATTAGAAGTAATTCGACATTCTTCAATGATATAGCCAAGTATTACGAAGCCCTCAACTGCACTTTAAGCAAACTACCCAGAAACGAGCAGGCATCATTAGCAGGCCTAGAGGAGTTACAAAAAAGACTGCAGTTTTTCCTCAATGATAAACTTCAAAAACTAATGGACTCTAAAAGCACTTGCCTGGAATCTCTGAAAGAGTCAGTTAGTTTTCTTAAGGGTAACGTAAGCAAATTATGCGTTAAGGTAGATGCCAGCCTTGATACATCTTTTGACACGTATAAGTTCAACCAGACTTATATAAGTTTAAACACGGAAGATGCCTGGTGTCAGACCAACGAACCATGGAGTTATGAGTCTTTTCTGAGATCAACAGTTACTCTGTGGCCTGCTATTTTCAAGCTAACAGTCGGCAAAGGTGCATCTTTGCAGAATGAACTGACCTGTTCTGAGCCTCCTGCAAGTTGCAACATGTCTGTCGCTGCTGAGATTAATTGCTCAAATGAAAAATCTTGAACTAATTGATTTTTTAAGCAACCAGCCGCTACATTTTTCCTAAATTCTTCGCCTCGATGTTCGAACCTTTTTTTTTTAAGATTCCTAGTGACCACCACAGCAAGTAGTCCTAAGTTGTTATTAGTTAGTAAATTCAAGTGATATAATATAACCATAGCTAATATCACTCAAAATAACTTAAAATATAAGCCCAAATACAAGTCTTTCAAAGTTACTGTACCTTGTTCCATAGCTGATGACATAATTGGACATAAGGTTTGGCATGGGGGTACGGTGGTTCAGTATTTTAGGGATTATGACTCAATTGGGAGCATTGTTGGCTACGAGAAAGCTAATGCTTCAATGCACTCTAAACTTAAATCCATACCTACTAACCCACTTATTAATAAGAGGAACAGGAAACAGGTTCGTTTCCAAAAAAAACTAACAATATGGACAACTCCTAGAACACTGATTCTTCTCGCATAGGCAAGCATGCTAGATAAGTACTTTCCCGTAACAATGAACTTAAAGGGAACAATAACAATAATAAAAAAGGTTGAATAAAAAATTTTAGAAATAATAGCAATTATAGTAATAATAATAATAATAACAATAAAGTAACAATACTAATAATAACAATAATAATAATAAAAATAAAAAAAAATAAAGCTAATAAGAATAATAGTAATAGTACTAATACTTATCGTAACAATAAAAATAACTTTAATCATAAAAATAACTATAATTACAATAATAACGATTAAAATTATAATAATAGTAACAACGATAATAATAATAATAATAATAATAATAATAATAATAATAATAATAATAGTAATAATAATAATAATAATAATAATAATAATAATAATAATAATAATAATAATAATAATAATAATAATAATAATAATAATAATAATAATACTAATAATAATAATAATAATAATAATAATAATACTAATGATAATAATAATAATAATAATAATAATAAAAATAAAAATAGTAATAATAATAATAATAGTAATAATAATAATAATAATAATAATAATAATAATAATAATAATAATAATAATAATAATAATAATAATAATAATAATAATAATAATAATAGTAATAATAATAATAATAGTAATAATAATAATAATAATAATAATAATAATAATAATAATAATAATAATAATAATAGTAATAATAATAATAATAATAATAGTAATAATAATAATAATAATAATAATAATAATAATAATAATAATAATAATAATAATAATAATAATAATAATAATAATAATAATAGTAATAATAATAATAATATTATAAAAATGTCTGTTAAATACTTCTTTCCAATTTTTAGGACATTAGTAAGCTTATAGTTAACATACCTTGAAAAATGTGAATTTGGCTCGTAGTAGAGTTTCGCTTTGTGCTACCCGAATTCCCTGAAATGCTCGCCATTTAGTATCAGTAACACCCAGAACTCGAAAATCAAATTTCAAGAAATTCCATCAATTCCTTCTGTAGATATGGTGAAAAATATAATATCGTCCCGCAGATTAGTTTTAGAGCCGTGATCTTTCCAAAAAATTTATATGTTCATTGTTTTAGTACGAAAATGTATATTTGGCCCGTTGTAAACGCCCAGTTGCTGACACCTGATTTCTTCCAAAAGTTAGGAGGTTTCGCGGACGGTCGATCGAAGCTTATATATGAAATTTGAAGTAAATCAGTTAAATATTTTTTTTCAAAATGCCGAGGCCTGATATATCCCAAAAGTTTATCAATCCGTGCCATGATCGAAATAAACTTACACAGAAAATTTTATCAAAATCGGTTCAGCCGAACTTGAGATACACGCGTGCACACACAGACGGACAGACCGACAGGTTGCTAAAAATAGTTTATTTACACTTCCCTACAAAGGAGAAGTGCATTCCCACCGAAAACTCGATATTCAAAACTTGTTGCCATCACATAACCCAGCTATTGTATACACAATACGGTCGGTAAAAATTTAGTTTGGAATGAATAAAAACTGAATTTAAAGTAAAAAAAAAATGGAATTTGCGCAGCAATAACTGTATTTAAACTTGTGCGGCCTCCTTAGGTGTTGCTATTTTAAAGAGGCCAAATTTAGTATAAAAGGGTAAAAAGGTTCCCAACCTCTATGCGTTCTATTGTTTTCTAATTGTATAAATAATGCGTTCGATTGTTTACTAATGTTATGACACTGACGAAACTATGCTTTCTTCGACAATGATTTTTTAGATAAATTTCAACAACAGAAGATTTACTTACCGTTAATGCTGTGCCTAGAAAGCTTGATACAGCTCTGGTAATACTGATTGCTGTTGTTATGAAAGCTCCACCGTCAAATCCTGTTAATGGCGCTTGAAAACTAAGATCATCATCGCCCTTGGTTTTAATAGATATTATTATCCGCATGTTGAAATGTCACAGTTTTAATATTTTGTTAAAAGTTTATTGTTAAATTACAATGTGTGTATTTTATTTTGTTATTTGTGATATGTTTGCAGTGTTTGAATTTTTCATATTGGCAATGTGCATGTATAGAGTATTTAAAAGGGAAAAGAATAATTAAACCACGAAATAACGGATTAAATAAATATAAAATACATTGAAAATTTTTGAAAAAGTAAATAGGAAGTTAACGCAGATTCATGTTAGTAAAAATATGTGTACAATGTTAGAGGAAATGTTAAGTTACATTAAATTAATAAAATTTGCATATTAATATGGTAATTAAATTAATTTTTAGTTTTCTAAAATAAAATAAAGTGATGTTAACAAAGTGAAAATTTGGCACAAGAGACGTGATTCAGTTGGATATATATAAAACAGTAATTATAAAAAGATTTTATTAAATTTAATAATTAAATAAAAAAATAATGTTACCTCAGCATGATTAGTATAAATTAATGCGTCACGACCTCCGTAGTTAATGTTTTTCATGGTACTCGCCGTTGTACTTTGATGTTTTTTTTCTCTCGTTTTTTTTGTCGTTGGGGCGGTTTCCTGCCAAGTTTTCCACAACCATTGTATACCTTCTATAATTGGGCGTCGGGTTAGAGGTGGAGGTTTCCTTGGTGCTTGAGTAGTTGTATAAGGTGTGGAATTTGGTTCTATTACAAAGAGATCCTATGAAAGAATAAGTTAATTTTAAAATTTTGTGTTTCGTTTTAATTTTTGAAATAAAAACTTGCATCAACGCTGACTGGGACATTGTTGTGTACGGGTCCAATTCCTATTTGCTTTAAAACAGAAGCTAAAAGAGCTTCATTACTTTTTCCATAAACTTCAATATCCTCATGATTTCTTAAATCAGTTTTCAACAGACCAAGAACTTGTTCTCGAGTTAAGGATGGCTTTTTGATTTCGGATAGAGTTGGAGCAATTAATTTTGATGCAGATGCTGTTGTGCTTATGATTTTTTTTTTAGTAGTAGTAGTAGTTCTTTCTGTTGTAGTAGGTAAATTCGGAGCTTCAGTGGCTTTTGACATAATTAGAGGTAACTCGTTTATTGTTGTCTGGCGACCCAACAACGAAGAAAGAAGTTGAAGATTTTTTCCAATTTCAGTTGCTTGATTTTTTGATATCTCAGTTGAAATTCTTGGCTTCGGTGTGGGTGCTTGTTTTTGGCTACGGTTGGTAATAATTTCATTTCTTAAACTTGGAATGTCTGCAATAGAAACTTTCCTTCCAAGAAGCGAAGAAAGCAAAACCAAATCATCATTTATTGATTTTAAATCTTCTTGCTCCGTTTGAAATTCTTTTATAAAATTGATGTTTGAGGTACGGCTTGTTTGAGGTTGATATTTTTGAGTAGTTGTTGTAGTTGAATTATTAGATGATGTTGTAGAGGTTAATTGATTTTGTAAAGCTGTCTCTACAAGTCTATCAGCAAAAGTTGTTGGCTTAGCCATCACAATATTGTTGAATTTTGCGAATTGTCGCTTTAAAAAGTTTTAAAAAAATATATATTTTAAGGAGTTGCTTACTTTATATCTTACCAGAGCACTTAAAAACTCAACATCTCTATTTTTATTTGGATTTAATGTTGTTCGAGTATTTTGAAAACTATTGAGCAGTTGTTCTATGGTGTTTGACTTAATGTTGCTCAGAGATCTTACTGTTGGGAAATTGACTAAAGGTTTTACTGTTGGTGTACTGTAAGACTGAGTTGCGGGTGTAGTGGTGTGAGTCGTTAGTTTAGGATTTGTAGTTGTTGTGTGAGTTGTAGTTGTTTTTTTTGGAGTTGTACTTGGTATAGTGTTTTTACGTAAAATTGTGGGTGTAGTGTTTGATGGTACGTTTTTTGGTTCGTAAGGCTTTTCGATAGAGGTTTGTTGTTGCTGACCGAAAAGAAGTTGTCGCTATAGAGCAAAATTCGTTAGTTACTACTTTTTTAAAACTATTTAATATTTTGTCTGTTACCAAATTTATCAAAAATCTAATGTCATCGCTATTGGAAAGTTTGTTGGTTTTTTCTATTGTCGCATTTGCAGTTATTGTATTAGTAGTTGCAATTGTTGTAGTTGTTGCAATTGTAATTGGTTTCATTGTTCTTGTCGCCAAAGTTGTAGTTGTAAATGTTGAAGTTGATGAAAAGACTTGGGGAATGGTGGATTTTTGACCTGTTGTTACCATATTAGCTTGTATTCGTAGCAGTTCTTGAAGCAAACGTAAATTTTGTTCTAAATTATTGTTATCTAAAGTTTTTTTATAATTAGTAGTTTGCAGTTTTGTTTGTGAAGGACTAATTGTAGGTGCCAAAATTGTACTCAATGAATCTATTTGAGTGTTGTCGCTTATCAAGGGTGTTATCGTTGTAATAGGTTCAGACGGTAAGCTGAATTCATTTCCTTTATTTCTTAAAATATTTTCTTGATCATCATACGGATCATATGCATCATAGTACAATGTAACGATATCTTGAGATATATTTGGAACTAATGATCCGGATGATTTGTTGACAGGTGCTTTGATGGGATTTAGCATTGGATTTTGTGTAGAAGTATCTATTTTGAAAAAAATTACTTTCGTGTACTAAAATTGATAAAATTTGTATTACGTGTTATTAATTTTTCTAAGTAAGGCTTAATAAATTCATCAGGTTTCTGTGTTGTGGTGCTCACTGTTGAATTAGACACCATTTCAATATTTTTTAAATATTTAGATACTAACGTAGATGTTAAATTTAACGATCTATTTTTATTGTCTTCCATGCTAAGAGTCTATAAAATTGAATAAAATTAGTTAGTTTTTATTCAATAGTTCTACAGAATTAGTTTTACCAATGGATCATCTAATCCAAATTCTCCAATTTCATTAATATTACTACCTTGAGAAAAGCTATGTGTTACTTTTATTGTATTATTAATATTTGATGTTGCTTTGCTTGTGGTTGAGATTGGTGAGCTTTGCTCAGACATATCTGAAACATTTTCTTTGAAGATAGGGTCGAAAGTTTCATCTTCTGTAATACTTTTTAAAGTTGTTAAACTGAAAACACTTTGAGATTTTAGTGAAACGTCATTTTTAATATATTTTCGTTTCAAGATGTCCAGAAGAACAGGATTTTCCTAGTTGAAATAGAGTATATTAGTACTGTTCTTTTTGATATTGCTAAAAAGAAAAACTTTAACCCCTTTTGTTTCATCTTTTGATGAATTTTAAAATAATTTGAAAAAAATTAATGTAATAGAATTTGTTTCAAAGAAAACAAATAAAAGAAAAGTCGTCTTAAGTGAAAAGAAAGTAATTTTATTATGTACACATTTATTTATATATATCTAAAAATAATAAGTTAACTGTTAAAATTCGATACCCAAAAACATGCAATTTTAAAAATTTTATTGTTACAATAGATTAAAACAATGTAATGATTAAAAGCAATGCAATATGTAAAGTTAAAAGCAATGTATGGAAAAAAGGGTACTTTAATTAATTAAAAATACTAATAGTATGCAGCTATTTTCTTCACATTGAGCATACTAATAATGCAAAAAAAAATTATATGCACATTTTTTAAAATAATTTACTTTCACACATTTTCTTGAATTACATATTACCGTGTGTAACAAGTGATAACACGCATGTGAAATTTTTCTATATTTTCTTTTTATAAAATTCTAGAAGAAAAGTTCTGTCAAAAATTGAATAAAATAAATAATTATAAAAATTGCTTACGCTTTCAGAAATTTAATTAAGGCAGACGGGAAAGGACACAGAATGAAACTCAAATAAAGTCTATAAAAAAAAAACTCTTTACCTTTCTAATAGGGTCATTTCGAAAACGTTATTTGGAAATTAAACTTCGACATCTTCAAAACAAATCGTTTTATCTCAAGAATCATGCTCTAAATTTGTAATTTTTCAAACACTCTTGTCAGATTTGCAAACTTCAAAAAAATACTTCAAACTGAAGTTCAAAAAAAGAGTTTTAATTTATTAATCAAGAATTGATACTAGAATAAGAAACTAACTTATTTAAAAACTTTTAATAGCGAAATTCAAAATGTTTTTTTTTCTTAAAAGCAGTAATTAATTTAATAAAAACTTAAAAGAACAGTTACTAAAATTTTAAATTCTATACATGTACAGCCTAAGTTCGCAAATATATTCAGCGATGATTCTTTGCTCAATTTCCAACAAAAAAACAAAAATTCTGGCTTTAACGAGTTTTATCTCGAAAGCTAGGGCTAAAATGAAATTGATTGAAAATGACTGCGAAGCATGATTACTTTATGTCAAATTCTGAAGTGATAAGTATTTTTTTATATGCAGTGAAAGCTGGTACCTTTTTTCCCTTTCCCTCACCCCCTCGCCCATATAATTTTTTGCCGGAAATTGATCAAGGAATCATTCCTGACATTATTTGCCACTCAATGCGAAACACCCTGTATAATACAAACATAATAAGTAAGTAATTGATATTTTTATGTTTTTTATCGAAATATGACACTAATTTTTCAAGAAAATAGTTTAATAGAATGTTATTCGTTTTTGTAAACTAGCTAAACGACAAAAAGATCAATTGGTTTTAGGATTATATTAGATACTATACCATATTGTTAAGATGATTGTTGATAGGAAAAATGTTAGATAGAGAAGTGTTACTATTCATAAAAGAAGTTTTTGTATTATTTGTTAACAATAATAAATTTTTAATTATATTAGTGGGAAAGTTAGATTCATTACCACCTTTACTTCCTTTGAAGTGGTTTTCTATAAAATTTCTACTTAAATAAAGTGTTTTATTAGCATTGTCTCCAGAATGAGAGCCATTCCAATCGATTTTATGTGAACCAAATGGAACTTTAGACCTATGATTAGTGTTTGTAATGTTACGATGAATTGTGCTTGAAAATTGTTCATCGTTTCGGTTATCATTTTTATTAAACATTCCAGTTCGCCAAATATAACTGTTTGGATTTAGCAGTAATTTCGGCTTAATATCAACTATTTCAAAATCTTCTTCAGGGTACTTGATTTGTGAAACTGTACCGTTAGGATATTTTCGTACCATAGTTTTATTTGATAAAATTCCATATACTGGTGGTGGCTCACTGAACAATGGTTTTGTCGCTCTAGGAATTTTCCGTATGACGGTATTGTTTGGTAGAATTCCATAAATGGTATAACCCAAAACTGGAGCTTCCTCAATTAATTTGCTTTGTTCTGCAGTTAATAACTTTAATTGTTGATTGGGATTTCTAGATGTAACTTCAGTGGAATATTTCAAAGTAGTATTCAGGGAAATAAGAGTAATTTTTGGACTAGGAATATTTTTTTCAGATGTGGCTTGAATATTTTTCAATAGGCATTCAGGAGGTTTATTATTGTTTAATGTAGCATCTAGTAGGTTTTGTGTAGTCAATGGAATATTATCGTTTTTGTAGATCAATTTAATTAATTTAGTCTTTGTAGTAGCAGTACCGTGTCCAGAATGTATTTGTTTTTTCATTGTTGATTGTTGCGTTTTTTTCACTTTGTCTTTCAAAGTTGAATTTAGTGTGACAGGGTGTTCTTTTGGGATCTCCTGAAAAATGTCATCTGTTGATGATACTTTAGTTAGTATTGTTGTTTGCTTCGGTGATATGTAAATGGGATGAATATCTACTAATGTTTCTTTAGGGCTCAAAGTAATTTTTTTCGGTTTTATTGTAAATAGGTCAAAGAGTGAAATAGTTGATGGTGTTGAAGTAGTTGTTGTGATTATTGTACTCGAATTGGTGGATTCTGGTTGCGCGGTTATTCTTAAAATATTCGGTTTAAAAACCTTGTAAAAGCCTTTCAAAGGTTCATTATTTGAAGTAAAGTTTCCAAAATTTAAAATACTTATATTTCGTACACTTTTTGTGGGATTAGAATCTAAAAAATTATTAATAGCTGAAATTAATTGTGGTTGTGACACAAGATTACTACCAGGTGTTCTTAAGAAATGCGGTTGAGGTATGCTGGTTTGTAAATTAGAATTAATTACAGTTACGGAATTAGTTTCGGGAATATCTTTTATAAGTAACTCTAAAAATCTATTTACTACTGTAAAATTTAAGTTATTGTTAAAATTATATTTTAAGTGTGCATCGAAGCAAATATTTTCAGAGTTAGTACTTTGATATTGGTTTAAATTGTTACAGCTACCCTTTCGGTTAATAAAAGCAATTAATTGTGGAAAATGATTTGAAACAATTGCGGAAGTTAAATTATGAACCATATTAAAGTGTCTGCTGTCACAGTCGCCGTAATGGCAGTCATTATTATTGTCTAATTTCGAATCTAATTTCTTTATTCTAATTAAAGGAATGGAAGATTTGTTAAAAGTATATGTAATTGAAGTTGTAAATTTTTTCTCTATATCATTGAATTGATAAGTAATATTTAGGGTATCATAGATGAGTGTTGAAATGTTAATGTTTGTTGTTGATGAGTTATCGGCCTTATCGTATGCATTTTTTTATAATCAGTTGATATTTGAATTGTGATTGAAGGATTTTTTTTTCAATGTTTTTATTTTTAAATAAATAAAAAAAATAATATAAAGTTAGTAAACTATTTACAAAATCTATTTTATAAAAATAAAAGAAAAATATTAATATAAATATCATGTTTAATGTATGTACCTGTATGATAATTGGTAGTTCGGTAGTAGTTGTTGTAGTGGATGTTGTTGTTGATGGTGTTGTTTTGTTCTTTACCACATTTTCTGGGTTTTCCGTTCTTTTTGAAAGAATATCAGCTAGAGCTTCGAAAATTGAAACAGTCGCAGTACCAGCCGGGCGGTGTACTTCATCTTCATCATATAAATCATCAACATATTCCTCACTAGAATCCACCACAATCTCTGATTTCGTCAAACCATCGTCTATTGGATCAACAATATTCCAAAATCCTTCTTGTTCGCTATTTATCTTATTTATAGACCTCGCAATGGGTTTACGACTATTTTTGTTTGAATTTGTTTCAAAAGTATATATTTTAGGGAATCTCTAATGTTGTTTGAATATTGGTTGTTGTGTGTTGAGTAATTCGTATTTTCCATTATCAATTCATTTATTTATAGTGTATTATTTGTTTAATAAAGGTTGTCAAAATAGTGAAAAAAAAAATTAAAAAATTTTTGTATTTATGTATGTATTTTTAATTTATTTGTTTTTGTATATGTTTTACTTGTTTTTTATTAAATTATGACTTTATAATACTGAATATGTCTATCAACCCATCAAGTTCACAGGGAAAATCTAAAATAAATTCCAAATTTGTATGAAAAATGCAAGGCGTGTTAAAAATCAGTTATGTGAAGGAAATTCATTAATATTATTAATTTCAATTCTGCTAATTATAATATGAAAATTTTAACTTATTTTGGGATTTTGTAGCGATTAATCAAAAGTGGTAGAATAAAAGTTTCTTGTCTCATCACAGCTAATGACACAAGATATGATGATATCATAAATTATGAAACCATTATCTGGAATGAACACTACCATTCCTCCTGTAATTCCTCCTTTTTAAATCTGAAACTTTTCTATGAAATTCAGTACTCTTCCACTTGCAAAATTGTAAAGTTCGGATGTATTCAAATTCACAATTCATTTTTGTTTCATATATGTATATATATTTTTCTATCGATTTTGCCAACTGATTTTTTTTAAATAACCTTTGCGATTTCCATACAAATTTAAAAATTTTTATTGATTTGCCTTCTGGGTTTGACAGCTTGAAAGATTTTTTCAGCATTGCATTATGTATCAAAATATACCATTTCAAACTCAAGCAAAAGAAATCCTTTTAGTTTAATAAAAAATGTTTTTAAAATTGCGAAAAAAGTATATACGTACATATGTGTGTACATGTTTTTTTTTCAAATAAGAAAAGTAGAAGCAACTTAGATTAGTAGACTAAATCAGAAACTTAATCATTAGCCTAAACTGGATTTCCAAAATCATAAAAGGTAATATTTTACATATTGTAATATTTATAAAGCTAAATAATTCTCTAAAAATTTAGTTTTATTAGTATTTGAAGTAATTTTTAAAAAAGAATTTTTCTTTGAAATATGTTGGACATTTATTGAAAATAAATAAATCAATCATAATAGTTGGTTTTAAATACATACATAAGTCGGATTAACTTTAAAAATAATGATCTGGAAGCTATGATACAATAATTTCAAAATGAAAATTCTCATATTTAGAATAAGATACGCCATTTTCCAATAAGACTAGACATTTTTTTAATTGGATCTCTGCCTTTTTACCGACCTTATTGCATAGATTGATGTTATGTGATGGCAACAAATTTTGAATCTCGAGTTTTGGGTGGGAACGAACTTCTCCATTGTAGGAAAGAGTAAATAAACTAGTTTTAGGAAGATGTCAGTCTGTGTGTGCACGGGTATATGTAAGTTTATTTTAATTGTAGCACGGATTGATCAACTTTTTGGCACGGATTGATTGAGATATATCTGGAACAGAGCCTTTTTGCGGACCAATTTTACATTTTTGCGTTTATAAAGAGAAAAAATCAATCAATTTCCTTGAAGTTTTTTATTTAAATTCGGAGTGTTAAACAATGAGTCTATAAATTTTTTGGAAAGATCAGGTTGGAACCAAATTGGGGACCGATTTTACATTTTTTATTATATCTACGAAACTGATTGGCAGAATTTTTTGAAATTTGATATTTCCGTTCTAGCTGTTACCAAAACTAACTGGTGAAATTTTAGGGGATCAGGATGGCACAAGGCGAAATTCTACTAAGGCTCAAATTTACACTTTTCTAAAATTGGAAGGAAGTGCTCAAAATGCATTTTTATAATCTTCTGTAACCCTTCCATTAAACTACCCAATATACCAGATTTTTTACGTGATCAGATTTTTTTTGTATGAAAATATTATAAAAATTTTGAAATTTTGACTGAACTTGTTTATTTGCAAAACTCTGGTTAAGTGGTCAATAACTTTTGTGCACATTTTGAAAAAACGAGATATTAATAAAGAAAATATTCCATTTTTTTCAGGTTTTTTTTATGCAGTCAGAAAAAACGTAATAAAGCGCTTTGCACTCAGAAAACTATGTTATGAATTCATATAATTATTATGAAAGCAAAATTAAAGGTATTAAACTTTATAACACAATCCAATTGATATAAATAACACAATTCAATACATTTTTTTCTTATGTAGAAGAACTCAAAAATTCCGACGACTCCGTTGATTGGTTGGCTAGTATTGGTTTGCATTCTTAAGTAAAACGAAGTGTTAGATTCACGAATTTTATGTAACAATGTTTTCAGAAATATTTTTATTTAGAGATGTCCTAGGTAAAGTACACAGAAAAGTTTCTCAAATTACATATTTTAAAAATATCCGTACGAAAAAATTGTACTTTTTCGAAAATTCGGATGTTGAATTTTAAAAATTACCTTTATTCACAAATTCAGAAAATTACTTTTAGGTATATTGAATTCATACTTTTAGTGTCCCTAGTTTATATTGTATTAAAGAAGGGCATACTGTGTAAACCAAAAACTAATGCACTTTTCGTATTATGTTTATTTATTTAATAACACTATTTAAAAATAATTATAACGTATGCAATATTAAATTCAATGATGAAAAACATTATAAAATTATATAAAAGAATTTTCTACAAGTGATGCCCTTGCTTTAAAATTCATAAATTAGTTTAAAATTTAATTTTGAAAATTATGTAGGTGTGCAATTCCTTTTTAGTATTTTTTTAAAATTAAGTTTTAATCAGTAAAAATGTCCTTTATTTTACGTGTATATTAAAATAATAAAATAAATGTTCAATTAACAAAATATTTTAAAATAAATAAATAATAATATAATTATTACGTATGCGTTTATAAATGTGAGCTAAATACAATTAAAATAATGTAAAAGTAATCAAACAAATCGGTTTCTGCTTCTCGCGGTATCTTCTATTGTATGGTGGGACTCATCACCATTTTTGAAAAATTCATTTGATATTTTCTTTTGAGTAATTGTTTTACTTGCCATTGTTGTGGTTACTTTTGATGTTCCGTTAATCCACTGTGGAATATCCATAAATGCTTTCGGCAATGTGCTCTGCGTTGATACCGGTAAATTATTTTGTTTACTTTTTCGAATTTTCTCTCTTATCATCTTCTGGTTTATTATTTCCTGGCTTAATGTTTTATGATCTTTTTTTAAGGTTTTACGCAAAAAATTTTTCTGGTAAAGTTTCTTTGATGATTCAGTTGTACTCTGATCGAAGTTATTGGATATTTTTGTGATTTTCATTTGCATTTTATGATATGTTAAAGGTTGATACAATCGTTGCCTTCTTGGAAGTATTTGATGTTTGTGAAATTTTTTGTTTGATAAGTGGGAATTTCCAATAAAAGGTGGATGGTTAATTGACCATTCCCATGTGTATCCCTTTAAAATAAATATACACAGTTTTTTGGTTTCGTTTGATATTTCTATCGTATTTATGATTTAAAGTAGAAACATATACATGTAACATGTAAGTTTATTTTATTTCTATAAATTTTTATTTTTATAAATTTTATAATTAAAATACATGCTATGGCTATGTAATAAAAGTTCTTGTTCATTTATTTTTATATTACTATTACTGAAAAAATTTGTATCCATTTAACACAATACTCCTTTTACTAGAAAACATTTTTTTATAGTTCTCACAAAAAGTTTGTCAAAATTATATTATGCAACATTGTAAATATAAAACCTTTATTAATTTGTTTGAGTTCTCCAAATTCTTTGCAAAATAACTTAAATTAATTGAGTTTTTCTAATCAACCAAAATATTTCATTGTTTATAATTCGTTTATAAAAAAAATTTACTTATTTTGAATTGATTGTAGTACTTATCCTAACAGGTTTGTCCTTAACCAAAATATGTAATCTTGTATACAAAAATACTATAATTAAAGTTTATAGCAAAATCCAACATAATATTGTAAGTGCATTAATATTTGGTTTGTATATAACTTTGTTCTAGAGTAGGGATATCGATAAAATTATTGGAAAGCATGCAATATAATAGCCTAACAGGTTGATAATATTTTTGTACTCACTGATGATGATTCTACAGTCATAGTTGGAATTTTTGGTGTATGTACTGGTCTATTTTTTTCCTTTTCTTGTTCTAATGATAATTTTGATGTTGGTTCACGGTACCTTGAACTGAATTTGGAAAAACTGAATTTGTACTAAAATATACACATAAATTAACTATAATTAGCATTTTTTGGTTTATTTATTGGTTTATATTATTACTTACTGAATTTTTTAATTTGTTTACGTCAAAGTTAGAAAAATTTTCCAAGTTTTGAGTTTTTACGGTTGAAACTGTACTTTCGGTTGTAAATTTAGAACTAAATCTTCTCTGATTTTCTCCAGATAAATTCTGCTGCTTTTCTGAAAATTTCTTATTTCGACTTTTATCTTTTTGTGTTTTATCCGTGGTGGTATTAAAATATTGTAGTGTGCTTTTTAAATTATTTAAACTTGCTTTTAGATCGTTTTGTACTTCGTACTTCTGGAATAGTGTTGAATTTGTTTTTGAAATCGGGTTTGTATTATTTGTTGAAGACCTTGTGAGGCGCTTTTTTTTTGAAAGTGAAATAACACGTTTGGTTAAAAGTTGAGACGGTGATTGAGATGAACTTGATACAATACTACTTTTTACACGCCCAGTTTTATTTACTGAAGTGTCAATTTTGAACGGTTTGGATTCCGATTTTAAAAACAATTTAAAATGTTCTGTGTAATTTCCATCTTCCAACTGACCGATTTCATCATGAGAATAAATGTTATAGTTCATTGATTTGGAGACTCTGCGTATATCTGGAAACACGTAGATTTCAAGTTTTGGAGCCATTGCAGTTTCTGATTTCTGTTCAGTTGGCGATTTTTGTTTGTTAACAGGTTTGGAATCAACCAGAAAGCTACTTTCCAGTCGCGATTTTCTTTTATCAATTTCTTTTTTCGTTTTCAATACTTCTGTGGTAGACGATTGACGAGCTCTTCTACGTTTTTCTTGCTTAGGAAAAAGGTCATATTCGTTTTTACCTATTTTTTGTTCTAAAGGTGATTTTCGCAAGCCCTGTATCGGTGGATTTCTGATAAATGCATCAAAACGACGTGAAGCATAATTGTTATTATTTTGCAAATCTGTCCTTTTTTTTATATCTTTTTTTCTTCTAGAATCTTTTGTCGTAGCTAAAAGTTTTACAGTTTGCCTTGTTTTAGTAAATTGATGCGATGACATACTAAATTTGCTTGTGACTCGTGGTACATCAACCAATATTGATTTTCGTGTGGATCCCAATTCATCATCTAAATAGAATTCGTCGCTTAATTCTGATTTATTATATTGTGGTCTGAATTTAAATAGACTTTCCAGACTATCGTCATAATATGATGCTTCCGGTGTGAACCTGGTTTTTCCACGACTTTGAATCTGTAAGTAGAAATTGATATTATTATGTTATGATAATTGATGATATTATTACTGACTTCTGCGTCTATAATCAAAACGTATATCTATCTCGGTATTTTGAGATTTTGTAAGGAGCAGTTTCTGAGATTCTATAATTTAAAGGAGTTACGGAAACAAAAGCTCGATTACATTATTCGTTTTTGAGTTATTGTGTGATCGGATGGACGGGAATTTATAAATCAACGCAAAATTTTACGCTGAGCAAGAATATATACATTTATCTCTATACCGGAGACAATTACTTCAAGTTGTTACAAATTCCATTCCAAGGCGGGCACGATAGTGCAGGATATAAGGATAATAAGTACAGGATAATAAAACTGTGCATGCTGATGCAAAACAATGCTCTGTTCCTTGCTTAAAAGTATAGAAAGAATCTTACAAAATTAAAAAACCATCAAGAAAAAAATTTTATTCTCCCTTACGACTTCAAATCTAAACTGTTCTTATTTAAAGTTTAATCGGTATAAGTTTACCACTATTAATAGAGGAAGAATATTAGAAATTATATCCAAGAACAAATTCTTATATGGATTTATGTTTCAAGAATCAACACTTATCTTACCACAAAATTGACAAAATAGTAAAAGTTTGGTGTTAATACAATATTTTCTGTGACGGTCTGTTGGTCTGTGTGTGGACGCGTGTATCTCAAGTTTGGCTGAGTCGATTTTGATGAAATTTTATATGTAAGTTTATTTCGACCAGAGCATGGATTGATCAACTGCACTTTTTAGCGAGTCTGTTTTACATTTTTGAGCATTTTGATGAAAATATTCAACCAATTTACTTAAAATTTTATATATAAGCTTCACTAGACCGACCGCGAAACCTCCTAACTTTTGGAAGAAATCAGGCATCAGCAACTGGACGTTTACTACGGGCCAAATATACATTTTTGCGTATATAAAGAGAAACAAATATACATTTTTGCGTATATAATCAACCGATTTCATTGAAATTCCTCGTATTAAAACAGTGAACATATAAATTTTTTGGAAAGATAAGGACTCGAAAACTGATATGCGAGCCGATTTTACATTTTTCACCATGTCTACGGAACGAATTGATGGAATTTCTTGAAATTTGATATTTGAGTTCTGGTTGTTACCGGAACTAACTGGCGAGCATTTCAGTGAATTCGAGTAGTGAAATCTGTAGTTTAGTGAAAGTGTTCCAAAAGATTATGAAATGAATACTTCCTTTAAATTTTTAGGACATTAGTAAGCTTATAGTTAACATACCTAGAAAAATGAAAATTTGACTCTTAGTAGAGTTACGCTTTATGCTACCCGAATTCCCTGAAATGCTCGCCGGTTAGTTTTAGTAACAACCAGAATTCAAATATCAAATTTCAAGAAATTCCATCAATTCCTTCCGCAGATATAGTAAAAAATGTAAAATCGGCCCTCAGATTAGTTTCCGAGCCCTGATCTTTCCAAAAATTTATGGCTGAGCAAAGCTTATTTATGAAATTTCAAGTAAATCTGTTGAATATTTTCTTCATAATGCTCAAAAATGTAAAACATGCCCGCTAAAAATTGTAGTTCCCGAGGCCTGATATATCCCAAAAGTTGATCGAACCGTGCCATTGTCGAAATAAGCTTACATATAAAATTTCATCAAAATCGGTTCAGAAGAACTTGAGATACACGCGGTCCCACACAGACAGACCGACCGACAGATTTCTAAAAATAGTTTATTTACATTTCCTTACCATGGAAAAGTGCATTCCCACCGAAAACTCGATATACAAAATTTGTTGTCATCACATAACCTACCTGTTGTATACGCAATGCGGTCGGTAAAAATCTGATGTTATCAGCACATAACCGACCGCAATGTATATTGTCTAGATTAGTAAAAGTATTCAAGAGGTATTGTATATTTGGTAGAAGTTAGGTGGTTTCGCGTATGGTCGAGTGGAGCATAAATATGAAATTTCAAGAAAATTGCTTAAATATTTTCTTCAAGATGTCCAAAAATAGTTTTCGGTGGGAAAGCACTTCTCCATGGTAGGGAAGTGTAAATAAATTCGACATCCAAAATTTGGCGGTCGGCAAAAAACCAAGTGAAAATTTTTAAAACTAATAAAATGAAAATTTACAAAGCTAATTTAAATATAATTCAGACTAAAAACCCTTAGTTCTATAATGTATACAGATAATGAAGACATTATCTGTATATTAACGTTGGTTAATAGTTGGTCGAGTTATTGCTATACAACAATAAAAGGTGCAGGATATAATTGAATCAGCATATAATTGAACGTTTATACCGACTGAAACATCTTTACTTGTTCATATTCAGTTTCCGCTTTTCTATATTTCGCCACCTCAAAGTTATTTTATCGCAGTTGAAGATTAGAAGAAGGTATATTAACGTTGGTATGGAGTTTGTAACTACTTGAAGGAGTTATCTGCGGTATTGACATATATATAATTATATATTCTTGCTCAGCGTTAAAATTCTGCGTTGATTCAGACATGTCCATCCGTCCATCAGTCCGTCCGATCGCACGATAACTCAAAAACGCATAATGCAATCGACACCAAACTTTCACAAGTTTTTTCTTTTATAATTCCTACTGTAATTGGACTAATTCGGACAACGGGTTCGGGTAGCTGCCATACAATTCAAAGAGTTTATTTTAACTATTTCAAAAACTAATAAAGCTATAAGTATAAAATTTTGTATACATGTGTCCAATTATATTTTACACATGCTCTAAAAATTATAATGGGATAGCTGCACCGGTTCGGGTGGCTGCCATACAACTCCAACAGCAAATTTTTTATATTCGGAAAAATAATAAAGTCAGATTCATGAACCTTGGCAGTCGTATGTCCAATTATAGGTCAAATGCTTGAAGTTTTGGCTGAATTGTTTGACAGGTTCGGGTACCTGTCATATAATTTCAAAACCTAATTTTAAATATTTGGAAAAATAATAAAGTCAGATTAATGCAACCTGGCAGGCGTATATCCAATTATAGGTCAGGCGTATCCGTGAAGTAGAATGATTTCACGGGTTCGAGTTATTGCTATACAACAATAAAAGGTGCAGGATATAATTGAATCAGCATATAATTGAACGTTTATACCGACTGAAACATCTTTACTTGTTCATATTCAGTTTCCGCTTTTCTATATTTCGCCACCTCAAAGTTATTTTATCGCAGTTGAAGATTAGGTAAAAATTTCTCAAAATTTGTCAAAAATTTTTAAATTTTTATGATTTTTGCCTTGGAACAAATGGATCTGATTTCTAGAACCAGAAACATTTTATTACATTTTTTTGCCATACAACATCATAATTCTGAAAATTTTAATTTATTATTTTATCATTTACTTTATTATTTTATAAATTTTATTTAATAAAATTATTATTATTTTAGATTATTTGTGAATAAGATAGTTTTTTTTTTTTGAAAAAGCGTTTTCATTTTACAAAATTCGTTATAGTTTTAAATTTTGCTACATATTCGTTTTAACATAATTGGTACTCAATTCTACATCAAAATAAAAATTTACATTTTATCATCAATTAATTAAATTTGAACTCTTTTATCACATTTTTACCGACCGTATTGTGTATACAATAGGTAGGTTATGTGATGGCAACAAATTTTGCATATCGACTTGGGAATGCACTTCTCCACACTAGGGAAGTGTGCATAAACTATTTTTAGCAACCTGTCGGTCTGTCGGTACGCGTGTATCTCAAGTTCGGCTGAACCGATTTTAATGAAATTTTATATGCAAGTTTCTTTCGACCATGGCACGGATTGAATATATTAGGACTCGGGAACTGCACTTTTTAGCCGGTCTGTTTTACATTTTTGACCACTTTGAAGAAAATATTCAACTGATTTACTTGAAATTTCATATATAAGCTTTGTTCGACCGTCCGCGTAAATTTCTATGTTTTGCAGGAAATCAGGCACCAGCAACTGGGCGTTTACTACAGGCCAAATATACATTTTTGTGTATATAAAGTATTTCTCTTTATATACACAAAAATGTATATTAACCGATTTCATTAAAATTTAATATTTGAATTCTTCGTATTAAAACATTGAACATATAAATTTTTTGAAAAGATCAGGGCTCGAAAACTGATTTGCGGAAGGAATTTATGGACTTTCTTTAAATTTGATATTTAAGTTCTGGTTTTTACCGAAAATAACTGGCGAGCATTTCGGGTAACAAAAAGCGAAACTGTACTAAGAGCCAAATTTACATTTTTCTTAGCATGTTAACCATAAGCGTACTAATGCCCTAAAAATTGTAAAGAAGTATTTAACAGACATTTTTTTAATATTCCGTAACACTGTCACTTAACTAGACAATACAGAATGCGGTCGGTTATGTGCTGATCACATCCGATCAATTGCTTCTACATGCTCTCTATTGAGCTTATTATACCCTGCACTTCGTGGAGGGTATATTAACTTTGGTATGGAGTTTGTAACTACTTGAAGGAGTCATCTGCGGTATGGACATATATATATATTCTTGCTCAGCGTAAAATTCTGCGTTGATTTAGACATGTCCGTCCGTCCGTCCGTCCGATCGCACGATAACTCAAAAACGAATAATGCAATCGACACCAAACTTTCACAAGTTTTTTCTTTTGTGCCAAGGACGAACCCTATTGTTATGGGACCAATTCGGACAACGGGGTCGGGTAGCTGCCATACAACTCCAAGAGTTTATTTAATTATTTCAAAAACTAATGAAGGTACAAATATAAAATTTTGTATACATGTGTCCAATTACATTCTACTCGTGCTCTAAAAATTTAAATGGGGCAGCTGCAAAGGTTCGGGTGGCTGCCATACAGCTCCAAAATCAAATTTTTTATATACGGCAAAATAATAAAGTCAGATTAATGAAACTTAGTACTCATGTGTCCAATTAAAAGTCAGATATATATCTGAAGTTTTAGTGGAATTGCTGGTTCGAGTACTTGCTATACAACTTCAGAAGCTAGTTTTAAATATTTGGAAAAATAATAAAGTCAGATTAATGAAACTTAGTACTCATGTGTCCAATTATAGGTCAGATTCATGAAACTTGGTAGTTGTGTGTCCAATTATGGATCAGATATATTTGTGAAATTTTAGTGGAATTGCTTGACAACTTCGGGTACCTGCCGTAGAACTCCAAAAGCTTGTATTAAATATTTGGAAAATAATTAAGCAGATTCATGAAACTTAGCAGTTGCGTGTCCAGTTATAGGTCAAACATATCCGTGAAGTTTCTACAGAATAGTTTCACAGGTACAAGTAATTGCTATACATTATATTTATTTGGAATTCAGCATTTTTAATGTTTCTATCATATATTATTCTATTAAATTCTTTTGAAGTATTTAAGAGGTTTTGAGCCTGTCTATGTATAATTTCTAATCTAAACTGTACTTCTTTAGAATAAGTTCTTTACTTCTTTGTTATCTAAAATAAGTTCCGGGGTTATGGGATTATGACCATATATCAATTCAAAATTTCCCTTTGAATACTGTATTTGGAGTAATATTATGACAATAAGTAAAGTAGGATAGGTATCCAAATTATTTTTATTTTTATTTATATATGTTTGGGGTTCAAATGGGAAGTGAAGCGCAATATAAAGCCTCTCCTGCTCAAATTGCCAGCCTCACCTACACGTGGTGAACCCTGTTAACGCAGACGAGGACATGGCGACCCAGCGTCCAGGGGTATAACTGGATCACCCTGATCTTGGGGGTTTAAATTCATGATCTAGCTAGCGTAGGGTTGACAACCCACCTAGTGAAATAAATTGTCATGGAAGAAGACTACATGCCTCGGATAAATTCAAATGGAACAAATGGATACAGACCCTCGGAACGAAATATGGATTCCGATTATGAACAACGATTAAAAATACGACTAGGCTCATGGAATATAAGGACTCTATTGCAGCCTGGTAAAATGATGGAAGTCGCTCAGGAACTAGAAAGGTTCAAATTTGACGTAGTTGCGCTGCAAGAAATGAGATTCAAAAATCAAGGAAAAATAGAGAAAAGAAATTTTGATTTGTATTACTCAGGAAAAGATGACAAACAAGGACATGCGGGTGTGGGCTTTTGGGTAAGCAAAAAATTCAAAGATAAGATACTCGGATTCACCCCAATAAATGAACGTATATGTAAAATAAGACTAAAAGGAAAATTCAATAATCTGACTCTAATTAGTGTTTATGCACCCACTGAAGATGACGAAGAAATTAATAAAGTTGTTTTTTATAATAAATTAGAAGACGTTTGTGGAAGAGTAAATAAATATGACACCTTAATGATTATGGGGGACCTGAATGCGAAAATTGGTAAAGAAATTGGTAAATTTCTAGGAAATGTGGCAAGCCGTCATACATTACATGAAGAAACATCACCAAATGGGCTTCGACTTTGCCAATTAGCTGAAAGCACAAATACTTATATTATGAGTACATACTTTAACCACAAGAAAATTCATAAAGGTACGTGAAAAATCCCTGGGACGAGTAATACAAATCAAATTGATCACATCCTGATAAATAAAAGAAGACTATCGTCGTGTGAAGATATTAGAGTATATAGAACACCCAACTGTGATAGTGACCACTACATAACGGTAGTAAAATATAAACATAGAATAAGTAAATGTGGACGAGTGGCTAGAACACGACAAAAGAAATGGGATATTGATAAATTAAAGAATGAAGCCTACAAAGAAAGATATAAATGCGTATTAAATAATTTTATTGAATCTATTGAATCTAATGCAGTTGAAGAAAATGTTGACGAAATGTGGAATAATACCAAAGACGCTATTATACAAGCTACCGAAGATGTTATAGATGAAAAACAACATAGACGAAATGAAGATTGGTTTGACGCAGATTGCGAGAGAGCTATAAAGGAAAAAAATGATGCGAGAGTTGCATGGATGCAAAGAAAAACTAGAGCGGCACAAAATGAATATAATTCAAAGAGAAAAATAGCTAGTAAAATATGCAGACGAAAAAAGAGAGAGTCAATAAGAAATAGATTCATACAAATACAAAATGACTTCAATGAAAAAGAAACTAAAAGGTTTTATAAAAAGTGTAAACAAGAAAGACGAGCCTTTCAGCCTAAATTGACGAATATAAAAAATAAAAATGGAATAATGTTGTCTGAAGAAATGGAAATTAAACAGATGGGAAGAATATTTTAAGGACATGCTAAACCCAAATGATGATGACGAAATAAACATAGAACACAATATGAAATTGAAATTGAATAACCATCTTATGAAAATATTATTAGCGCAATACAAAAACTTAAAAATAATAAATCATCCGGACAAGATAGTATCACTGCAGAAATTATAAAATCAGCCGATGACACACTATATAAAAGAATATATAAAATTATCATTAAAATATGGAATGATGAACAGATACCCAGTGAATGGAATATTGGTATAATTTTACCAATTCATAAAAAAGGGGCTAAAACGGACTGTTCAAATTATAGAGGAATAACGCTACTAAATACTGCTTATAAGATATTAGCAAAGGTAATTGCCGAAAAATTGACAATCTACGCAGAGCAAATAATCCCAGACTATCAATGCGGTTTCCGGCCAAACAAATCAACCTTTGACCAAATATTTAGTATAAGACAAACAATGGAAAAGTGCGCTGAATTTAACATGGTCTTGCATATGCTATTTATAGATTTTAAACAAGCTTTTGACTCGGTAAAACGTGGTATAATAGAAAATATTTTTGACGAATTGAGAATACCTAAAAAACTGACGAATTTAATAATGATGACACTGCATAACACAAAAGCAAAAGTTTTGGTACAAAAATCTTGTACAAATATATTTGACATCACATCTGGAGTTAAACAAGGAGACGAAATATCAACCATAATATTTAACCTGACCTTACACTACGCGCTAAAGGACCTACATATCGAAGGTAATATATTTACGAGGCCCTACCAGATTTATGCTTACGCTGATGATATCGCCATAATGTCAAGAAGTAAACGTGATTTAATTGAAATATTTACAAGGCTTGATCAACAGACTCGAAGAATTGGATTGAAAATAAATGAAAATAAAACAAAGTACATGATAGTATCGAGATCAAATACAAGAAGAGTGGCGCAAAATATTACTATTAATGACTACAATTTCGAAGGTGTGAATAATTTTATATATCTGGGTGCACAAATAAATTCAAATAATGATATCCACAAAGACATAAAGCATAAAATATTGACGGCCAATAGAGCATACTATACAATTTCTCATCTATTGGGATCAAGATTACTATCAAGACAATGTAAATTACAGATATATAAAACAATCCTGAGACCAATTCTAAGTTATAGTTCCGAAACTTGGACATTATCACAAAGTGATATAAATGGTCTAAGAGTTTTTGAACGAAAAATGTTGCGAAAAATATTTGGGCCGAAAAGAAACGAAAATGACGAATACGAAATTAGAACGAACCAGGAACTGATGGAATTAATTGGCAATGAGGACATTATTGGATATATAAAATCCCAAAGACTGCGCTGGGCGGGGCACTTATTCAGAATGAACTCCGATAGAGCTCCAAAAAGAATTTATGACGCAAGGCCCCTACTCAACAGATCTAGGGGCAGACCGAGGTTAAGATGGAAAGACGATGTGATAAACGATTTAAAAAAATTACAAGTTAACAACCTAAATAACGCAGTAACGGACCGATCAGAATGGAGGCGGATAGTCAATCAAGCTAAGGCTCACATCGGGCTGTAGAGCTACTAAAGAAGAAGAATGCTTTTAGATATTCATTTAAAACTCTATCATTTCTTTCAACAAAAGCTAATGTTTCATGATGGTAAGCAGTTGCAAATCTATGTTCTATTTTCAATAAGCTACAGATTTCCTTAATAATTTGATTTTTATATTCAGTCCAACCATCCGTAAAAATTGTTTTCATCGGTCCATATAAAAGAGTACAATGTTCTACTATTGCTTTTGCCATTGTTTTTGCTTCTTTGTTTATAATAGGTACTACAAACTTTGTTAGATCACAAACTGTAGTTACAGTGTATTGATTTCCTTTTTCAAATATAGGAAGTCCTCTACAGTATCAATTATAACCTTGTGGAACGGTTTTTGTTGGGTTTCTGTAATTTGTAAAGGTTCTTTATTCTTGAATACTATTTTATTTTTCTGACACATCTTTCTACATCTTTATCGATGCTTTTCCAATAATAATTGCTTCTTAATTTTGCATACAGGCATTTTTGTCCTGCATGACCACCGAAGATTGGATCGTTATGGAATATTTTCAATAATTCTTTAATTTAATTTTTATCTATTACTGCTTTTGGTGCTTTAATTATTTCAATTTTTAAGTTTTTTTAATAGTTTATTCCCGTTTTTTTTAAATTCATCGATTTTTATGAATGAAAACAAACTACTGTTATTTTTTATTTGAACGTGATCAATATTCATCTTTTGTGATGACGTCTATTTTTTGAAATATTAACTCTAGAGTTAAATTCCTTTTATTTTCATTTGTAGCTACCTTTTTGCATACTTTATTATTCTCTTTTGCGCATTATGTTTTAGGCTTTTGCTCATCTTTATTATTTTCATACAGTTTAATTTTTTCAGGAATAGAAATTTCCCCAGAAATTTGTCTTTTATCCCTATTAGCAGTATTTTCCGTATTTTTAGTCATTGGCCTGGTTTTTATTTGCATAATTTTGCCATGTTGTCATGCGTAGATTTTAGGTCAGAGATGTTTATCCGTGATAATGCGTCTGCTGCTACATTATCTTTTCCTTTGGTATATTCTAAGGTAAAATTGTATTCTTCTAAATCTAATCTTATTCTTATAAGTTTTGAAGAGGGATTTTTTAATGAAAATAGCTACGATAATGGTTTATGGTAACTTTTTATGGTAAAATTTGTTCCAAAAATGTATGGATATTTTATTGCAAAGTGTATTGCAGCTAGTTCTTTTTCTATAGTTGATTTATTACTTTTTGTGAAGGATCTTGACGCAAATGAAACAGGTAATAATAAACCGTTACACTCTTGATTTAATACTTGATATAAATTTAACCGTAAAGTCGCTAAAGATTTAATTGTATCCCTTGTTATTCCTTTTATATTTATATTTTCCTCTTTATTTATTCTAAAATGTTTATATATCGCTGAGATTTTAATTAGCGAAATATGTGCTTTAGTATCTACTAGTAAATTTATGTTATTTGTATTTAAATTTGACGATATATTTATAGTCAGAAAAGTTAAGATCTAGACAGAAAATATTTTTTATTAATTTATTTATGGGCTTAGGTTTTCTTCTAAATTTTGACCCTTGCCACTGAGGGTTGGCATTTCGCATGTATCTAATGTTTGCGTTTCTATTAAAATTTTGCCTATCCTATTCCTATTTTCCTATTGTTTATCCTGTTCCTATTTTAGAATCTGTTATTATTATTATGATTGAATGATCTACTAATATTATTATTATTAAATTATCAGGTATTATTATTACCGAAAAAATTATTGTTATTTTTTCTACCTCGATTGTTGCTATTGTAGTTATTATATTTATAAGTGTTCTTATTATTTTTGTATTGATTAATTCTCTTTATACCTGCTTCTCTTTATTTTCCTTGTTTACTCCTATAATGAGATTAGCTCCTACTTCCTAAGAGTCGCTAAATTTTGTTACCAGATCAGTTCTAGGCGATGCTCTACACATATTCACCGTTCTTTCAATAGTTAATTTTTCTGCTTTTTCATCTCTGACTCCTTCCATAACTTAGGACCGTTTTAAACTGTCCGCTAACTCGTCAGCCTGTTTAGAAAATTCAGATAAGGATATACTATCTGTTCTTAATGCTTGCATTTTGCCTTCCATTATCATAGAATTATCTGTCTTTATTTTGCATTTTAAAGTTTGAATTATATCGCTTACTGAGTTATTATAGTTCCCTACTTTTTCTCTTGCTTTACCTTCGAGTTTTGAAAATATAAATGTTTTTAAAAGGTTTTTTAAGGGGTCGCTCGTTGCAATAGTACTTAATAGGTTAAAATAAACGATTGGAGTGCTAAGGTATCTCCTAAATAGTTAATCGTCTAAGCAGCCAGTTAAATGTTAAGAAGCAGCCAGTCTTAGGAATTCTATATTAGTTATTGGGGTATATAGTATCTATATAGTAAATTGGGGTTGATTTTACTGAAAATATTTTTTGAAAATTTAATTTCAGTGTTAAATAAATTATATACTTTCGTCAGTCTTTCTCTAGCATAAGTAATATGAGAATTTAGTGCAATATTATTTTTCACCTTTGACCATAAGAGTGTATTATTCTATTCTTGCTTGCTTCTAATGCGTGGAGGTTTGTTGATACAGCCAATAGTGTGGCTGTTATCATATCACTAACTGCTCGTGGTTCTCGTTGATTGTCTCTATTATCATATTATTGTTTATATTACGATTTACATTAACAATTTTTGATTCTGATTTTCCCATATTTAAAAATATATATATTTTTTTTTGTTTGTCGCTTTTGTTTTTATTTTCATTATTTTTTCAATATTTTTTCCTAGAAATTCATGAATTGTTTCCATATACACTTTAATTTTATTTTTGATTTTTGTTTTTACTTTAATTATATTCTTTAAATTTATTGGTTAATTTGTTAAATTATCAAAGTTTAATTATATACATATATATATATATATATATATATATATCTTGTTTTTAATATAGGTCATATTTTATAGAGATAATATAATGTTTTTCACTGTTATTTTCTTATTTATCCGGGAGATTCTAAGACCATGATCGCCATATAATGTATACGGATAATATGTAACATCCGTATTAATTTTTTAAATAAAACTACAGGTGTTGCTTATTTAAATCGACTCGCAAAACTGAACTGATCTTCTTTATTTAATATTATTTATAAATATATTTTTACCATTGTTACATTTTAAACTTATATCTAGGTTAGTACTTAGGAATGAAAATTGAAAATTAAATCAGGTTGCCATTGGCTTCGAAAATAGTAAAATTTCAATCCATCCATGCACTAGCCAAACAATAGTTGTAGTTGGTTTGAAATTCACTTATTATTCACATTTTGCGTGTCTTGAATTAATTGATGTGTTCCCCGATTTTCTAGCAAGTCTTGGAAAATGCTCACCATATTTACGTTATTTTGTTTCTGTAGCCTATTGAAGCGCTTGCGAGCATGTCTTTTAACCTCAGCAAGAGCTGAATTTGCTCCCAGGTCCCTGTGAATAACTTTATTTTTACCATACAATGGAGCATTAACTATATTCTCAGAACTTTGTTTTGGCGTCGTTGAATTATTTCTATGTTACCTTTGGAAACACATCACCAAAATTGAGTTCCATATAACCATGTAGGCTTTATAATTTGATTATATATCAGTAATTTATTATGAAAATTCAGTTCGGAGTTTCTGCCGATTAGCAAACTAATTTGCTTTAATTTAAGCTTTATTTGGTCCCTTTAGAATGGGAAATATAATCGAGGAGGGGTCATTAATTCCGAACCACCAATTTGGTTTTAAAGCAGGACATTAAACTACTGACCAAATTCATAGAACTACAAATATTATTGAGAAAGCTGTAGAGGAAAAGCAAATTTGTGCAACAATTTTTGTAGATGTGACACAGGCTTTTGACAAGTTGCAGCAGGCAAGCAATAGTATTGATGCTTGGACCAAGAAATGGAAAAAAAAAGTAAATGAAACTAAGTCTGCACAAGTAAATTTTATAAAGTAAAGTTCTTATAAAATTCCCACGTGTTAATTTAAATGGGGTAAATGTTGCGCAGGAAAATGTGGCGAAATAGCTAGGAATGAAACTAGATTTTAAGCTAAAATGGAAGGACCATGTTAAGAAGAATAAGGCAGAATTAGAAATAAAATTAAGAAGGGTTCCTCGGTCGCAAGTCAAGGTTGCCGGTACAGAACAAGATCCTGCTCTATAACCAAATTATTGAACTTGTTTGGTTGTATGGCATTCAGTTGTAGGGATGTGCCAAACAAATACATGTCCAGCGAATACAAACGTTCCAAAATACAGTTTTTCGAAATATAGTGGATGCCCCTTGGTATGTGCGAGATGGAAATTTGCGCACCGAAATCTAAAGATTCTATGTATAGTTGACGAAATTAACGTAAGGATGCTAAAAGATAGACCTCATCTGGAGCAACATGTCCACGTAGAGGCCTCTCGGCTCCTTATTTCGGGATTCTTCACTGGATTCTTCTTTCAAATTTTTCACTGGAGTCGCCTGTAGCCATAATCGCGGTATCGTCCGCAAACGTTGCCATGAGTATATCTTTACTTCTTGGAATATCTCTGGTGTAAAGAAGATACAAAGTTGGTCCTAGGACACTACCTTGCGGAACTCCAACGTTAATTGGGTTTAATTCAGTACCTTGCTTTACCTTAAAATATTTGGCGGAAAGATACGAAGTTGTTATCGGACCAAATGGATCGGGTATTTCTCGATGTATTTTAAACAGCAGACCTTCGTGTTAGGCTCTATCAGAAGCCTTTGTAACGTCCAGGAACACCACTGCGCCTAACTACTTCTTTTCCAGGGCATTTTCAATAAAATCAGTTATTCCATGTACCTGATCGATGCGTAAATGCTTGTATCTCAAACCAAATTCTGAGAAAACTCTCAGAAATTTTTGATAGAGTAGGCAAGAGACAGATTTTTTCTATTAGATTATGTTTCGTTTACTGTTTTCCTAGGTTTGACATTCATCAAAACCTCAGCTGTTTTCCACTGCCTAGGTACATATTTGAAACGAAAGGAAGCGTTGAATAAATAAAGCAGCATTTTTAGACCTTTCCGCGGGAGTTCTTTAAGTATGTCGGCTGCGATCAGGTCGTACCCAATCGCCTTCTTGTTTTTAGCATTTTTTATTTCATTTTTCAATTCGCAAAGTTGGATTTTTTTAATCTGAATCTTTAATGGAGGAGCGTCAAGTTATACTGGAGCTGTTTTGGTAGGGGATCACATATTTTTTCGAGATAATTTGCAAACACGTTAGCCTTTTTTTGATCATCTGAGGCTCAACAACCGTCGCCCTTTTTAATTGGCGGATTTTGAGCCCAAGGTCTTTTGATACTTTTCACTGCCTTCCACAGCGAGTAATCAGTATTCCTTTCGGCTGTCAAATGTTGCAGGCGATTGGCAATGATTTCGTTTTTAATGTTTTAATTAGTAGACACTTAAGCTTATTGCACAGCCTATTGAGTTTGGTTTTGTCAACTGGGCAGCGTATGACTTGCCACATTTTTGGAGCTTTTCTTTTCTCTTGAATGAGCTTTTTGACTTTCAAAAGTGCAGTTGAAGTGCCATTTGTCATCGTTTTTCTATTTTCAGTAGTATTTTCTCCAACTGTTCTTCAAGTTGAACTTCATTTCCCAATCGGAGTTGAACGTCAATAATTTCGTCAAGTTCTTCTCTAAATTGAGTCCAACTAGTTGTTTTATTAGCTAACGTAGGCGCATTGTCAATCATTATAATGGTTTCACTTATAGTTAATATCACAGGCGAGTGGTCAGAGTTGAGGTCAATGTTTTCATAAATACTAATACAGTTTTCTATACAACCTTAACAATCTAGAAATCAATTTGATAGGCAACCTATTTGGTTCATTAATCCAATATGTTGATTTTCCTGTAGAAAAGAGAAAGCAATTCAGATCTCTCCCAGCCTCATAGAGAGCTTTTCACTTAGCACTTGTTAATCTAGAGTCCCAATTGACGTTTCTTGTGTTGAAATCTCTTCAAAGTATAAAATGATTATCCATTCGTTTTAACATGTCTTTGTAGTCTTATGTTATGTTTTGGAGGACTTTAAATGGCCGAAATCCGAATTTCTTTATATTTTGCCCTAATGGCCGAAAACCGAATTTCTTTATATTTTGCCTGAACTTATCTGCATACTTCCTTCTTCAATTTGGGAATCCAAAACGTATTTGATGTTTCTTTGAATATGATGCAAGAACGCCCTTTGCCTTGTTTTCGGGATGTAAAGCAGAGTAGAGGTTGTATCCCCGTATTTTTAAGAAAACATCTTTCGTAAAATGAGTTTCAGAAATAAGACATTTGTCCCTAATGTCTTAATCTAATCCCTCGTTATACAAAAAGATTTCTAACTATTGGATATGATTGGTTAGACCAATGATTACGTGGCACGCTTCGAAACTTTTCTGGCACGCATGATAAGTTGATATTGAAGAATATATCTGATATTTTGGTTTTTATTTTTGTTGATTGAATATATTTAATTTTTTTATATAAATTTATTTTTAAATTTAAATAAAAATAAAATAATAAATGAAATAAATAAAAATTAATATAAAAACGAATATAAGTATTCTGATTTTCAATACTACTTAATTTTATGGAATAGATTCGGCACGCCAAAATATTGGTTTGAAAAAACACATCTTTTTTGGCACGATACATAAAATCTTATTGCGATCACTGGGTTAGACCATTAGCATTCCACGTCATTATTCTTAAAGTATGCGTCATTTTGTAACATACAACGTGTTTATTTTATTTTCTATGTTGTTCAATCGATTCCAAAGCTTCGTTTGTTGACTTCCTTGGGGTAGTGTTATTTGAAGCTGCTACAGCCAAAGTTCTATTTCCTAATCTCTCAGGATACGGGCCCTGGCTGTAAGGGGTAATCAGAATCGGAACAGCTGGTAGACTCAACGCAGAGGTTTTTCGAGTTCTTGTCGTGGTTACAGTGAGGGTTATTTTTCTTTGCTTTTAATTTTGGACAGTTTGGTTTCTTCATACTTGCAACTCCTTTGCTATTTCACATCGCAGATAGTTTGCTGGATGCTGGAGCGTTTCTACTGAGATCACAGCACGCAGTGAAATGATTCTTGCCGCATTTAACACACTTTGGATTCGAATTGTTTTTTAGTGCTTCTATTTTTACGATGATATTTAATATAGATCTGACGCAATAAATTTTCTCAATATTTCCCTTTTTACTGAATGTTATATTAATGCATAAACAGCGGCAGTTTCTTATGTTGAGTGAACTGTTTACCATTTTCATTAACCACCCGTACCTTTTTGCATCCTTTACCTTTTCTAACTGCATCCTGTACTTGAAATTTTTGCTTAAGTAAATCGTTAATTATTTCATTCCTATCGCAGGACCATTGCAGCCCTCTGACCATCACTTTTATTGGTCTGTCATGTTTATTTTCGTATGTGAACCATTAAAAGTTTTCTGTTTCCAGCTTGTTTACTAAAGCTCGATAGTCATCTGAAGCATTTAGATAGAAAGTATCTTAGTCAGTGAATTAGTATCCTTTTTTGAATCGGAGAAGTTTAAGTTATCGTTTTTGCTGCTAGTTGCAGTTTTTTAGCCACTTCCGCAGAAGAGTTAACTTTTCCCTTCTTGTGTTTTTTTGTAGTTTTTGCGACCCAGTTTGCATTTGAATCTGTTTCAAACACGTTAAGTCTTCACCGCTGGTGCTCCTAACATTTTTCGCTGTATCCTTGCTATCTAGCGCATCTCTGAGATTTTTGTTTTCTAATGTGACCTCCCTTAGCTCCTTCAAGAGTTTCTGTACAAGATTTTCGTTATCTACCATTTTTTTCGTAATTCTTAAGACTACCATTTTTTTCGTAAGCAGGAGATTCGGGGGGAGTACGATTAGTTAGCGTGCCTCTGGAACCAATACTGGCGTTCAACCAGGTGTTGGTTTACCACTTGGGGTATTAAATCCATTTGTTTTGTCCATTCCATGTTATTCTTGTTATAGCTAACTTCTCTGAGTGGTTGAATATCTGCTTCATCACGTGCTCGTAAAGGGAGCCGCTTTCTACAAGTTAGACGCATCCCAGGAGCCACCAATCCTTGGTGCAGTCGCTACCCAAGTTAGGAGAGGATCATAGTAATCCAATTCCTAGCCCGCCATTCTCGTTGGCTCACTGACCAGAGTTACTCCAATCGGGTTGGTTACCGAATTTTTGGCTCAGGTTCCTCAGTTTAGCAGGAGGGACCACACGCAGGTGAGACTTGGCGTTTAGTGGAAGAGGCTAGGTTGACATAACAAAAAACTGTCAACCGTAAAAAAAATACTGTCAGAGATAGAAAAAAATTTGAAATATATGTCTAATAAGAAGTTGAAAATTTTCATTGAAAAATTGTGTCAAAAGTTTTGTTTGAAAATTTTTAGAAAAAAGGGTTGTAAAAATTTTTTAAAATTAGCTATTTGTTTTTAACAACTTTTTGTTGCAAAAAAAACAATGTTTTTACAACGATCCTAATCTCCTGCTTTTCATCTGAAGCCTCTAAAGAAGTTATATAGAGACCGTTTAGCGATTTATGTCTACTTAGAAAGGTATGTGCTTTTTCTTTTTAAAACAACGAAGACCCAAGTTAGTTACACACACCTTCATCCAGAGTACTTTGAATCTATTTTTTATTGCATCTTTCCATCTATAGTTTTTTCGAATTTGATATCGATTCGATTTTAAATTCGATTTTGCTCGATGCTAAATAACATCCTCCACCTTGACAATCTAAGCATTAAAACTTGTTTTTGAAATATTTAGAATTAGCTTTCATTGTTGTATGACAGTTACCCAAATCTATCAAATTATTCACAAAGACTTTATTATTTTCCTGAATATTTAAAATTTTTAAGTTGTATGGCAGCTATCTAAGCCTTTAAAAGCCGTGTCATAAAAACTTCGCCCTATAATTCGACAAATGGCTGCTAAATTTCATAAACCTAACTTCACTATTTTTCCGAATATTTAATTTTAGCTTTTGGGGTTGTATGGCATCTACCCGAATCTGTCAAGCTATTCCATAAAAACTTCGAGAATATACTCGTATCTGTGCAATAATTGGACGCCTGACTTTCAACTTTCATGCAGTTAGCTTTATTATTTTTTTTCTATACTTCGTATTGGCTTTTAAGGTTGTATAGGAGCTACCCGAACCTGTTAATGCATTTCATAAACGCTTTGAGGATATCTCCGACCTATAATTGAACACATAGCAGCTGACTTTCATATGGCTGTTAAAATTTACGGTTATCAAAAATTCAAATGTTTTTTTCAAATTTTTGATGTCGTTTATCTTGAAGACACGTTGTAAAATAGTTCAATTTGTTGGAAGAAAATTGTTCCAACCACACCCCCTCTCAAGTTATCTCCTCTCGAAATTTGTAATATTTGAATTTTTGCCCCCTTATTCATATTTTCAAAACTGCAAGCTTTTTTAAATTTCTATTAATGTAAAAAACTAATGATAATTAAAAAATATAACTATTTTTCTTAACTCACGCAATTAACCCTTAAAATTAAGCATTTTACATTTTTTATGCTTTATTTCAAAGACTGCATAAATTGTTCATCCTAAATGCATGCAATCCCTGAAATATTTTCGTATATGAATGAAAGTAATTTTAATAATGTAAGTACATTGCTCTAGATTGTTTCTAAAGCAGTACTTTCTGAAGAGAAAAGTCCTTCATTACAAACCATTATTTTGACCCCACTTAATTTAGTAAAGCATTTCTAAACCTATATTTAGAAACATCAAACGAATTTAATGTATAGACTTTAAATTATTTAAATTTAATGTTAATCTTAATTGGCAACTTTTGCAGTATAACTTTTTATTAAGTGCGACAAACAACACAATGCCTTGAAATTTAGTTAAATAAAATTTTTCAGAGATGAGTTTTTTTTGTTTAGAGAGAAAAAATCAGTTCGATTAATGCTGCTAAGTAATTTTTTCTTGAATAATTGGTTTACCTAAAAAATACACAAAAGATGCCAAATTACCATGCAGGGAACATTCTATACGAAAACAGAACCCGCTCTCAAGTTATCGCCTCACGAAATTTCAAAAATTTAAATTTTTGGCACCTTATATTACCAAAATTGCATGCTTTCCCAAATTTCTATAATTGCAAGATGCTAACGTTAATTTTTTATGCCATTAAAAAATATAATAATTTTTTTTAAGTTACGCAACTAACCCTTAAATTTAAACATTATGTTAACGCCCTTTTAAATTTTTTTTTAGTTTTATTTCAAAGAATGGATACAATGTTCATATTCGAATATGAATAAAAGTAATTTTAACAAGTAAAAAAGTTTCAGTCGGTATAAACTGACTGAATTGTACCCTGCACCTTTCGTTGTATAGCAATTACTCAAACCTGTGAAACCATTCTATAGAAACTTCACGGATATGTCTGACCTATAACTGACCTATATAGCAACTGGGCGTTTACTACGGGCCAAATATATATTTTTCCTTACATAAAGAGAAATAATCAACCGATTTCATTGAAATTTAATATTTAAATTTTTCGTATTAAAACAATTAAGATATAAATTTTTTGGAAAGATCAGGACTCGAAAACTGATCTGCGGGCCGATTTTACATTTTTCACCATATCTACGAAACGAATTTATGGAATTTCTTGAAATTTGATATTTGTGTTCTAGTTGTTACCGAAACTAACTGGCATTTCACGGAATTCGGGTAGCACAAACCGAAATTCTACTAAGAGCCAAATTTACATTTTTCTAGGTATGTTAACTATAAGCTCACTGATGCCCTAAAAATTGGAAAGAAGTATTTGACAGACATTTTTATAATATTCTGTAACACTTTCACTTAACTAGACAATACACATTGCGGTCGGTTATGTGCTGACCACATCAAATTTTTTTTTTGGATTATTTTAAAATTTTTTTTTTTATTTTGCCTAAAATTTCCAAAAAAATATTGTCATATTCGTTAAGTAAACCAATATGTATGTATACATTTTTAAAACTTCCTAACTAATTTTTTCAAGTTTTCTATATGAATTGAATAATATTCAAAACTGTGGTTTGGCATAAGGAAAAAAATAATTATTAAATCATCGGGGTAATATACAGAAATAAATTTTTCAAATAAAGAAAAGGCTTAGGCATAAATAAAATAATATTTTTATTCAAATATATGTATGTACATGAATGTATTAGAATTTAATATTTTAAAATTTTTTGTTTAAAAAAAAAGAAATAAAATTTTAAACACAAAAATACATAATTATAAATGTATATCTATTTTTTTAAAACTGCGGGTGAAAATACAGAAATAAATTTTTCAAATAAAGAAAAAGTTTAGGCAAAAATAAAATAATAATTGTATTCAAGTATATGTATGGACGTATGTGTATGAATGTAATTTTTCAAATAAAGAAAAGGTTTAGGCAAAAACAAAATAATAATTTTGTTCAAATATATGTATGTACATATGAATGTATTACATACGTACATACATATATTCTGTATGTATATTTTTTTAAAGCTTGCAGACGAAACATAATATTCAAAACAATAACAAATGAAGCATTAATATTCAGTTGCCACAAAAAATCTGATGTCTTTGATAAAAGATGATATTTATTTAAGTTTATTTCGATTTCTCGAACTAAAAGTATGTGAGATCATTTAGTTATATTTTCGAATAATATTTATTTCTCGTTCTCGGTTTGTGTTTCTAATAACATAGTGTACTTTATTTCTTGGTTTGTGTTTCTAGTAATATAAAGTATAAAAGAAAAATCTGCTTTTGTTATACAAAAATTTTTTCAGAAAATCTTAAAAAATGGTTATTTCGGGGCTAAAATATTCCAATGTTAGATTTTTCTGGGACCCTATCTTGAAGTACCCGTGACCTAGCCCTTCTTGAAGTACCCGTACTTCTTGACACCTGAGAAGTAGCCATATATATACTAGTCGTGTGTGCTTGCATTGCAATCTTGCAAGCCTTGCAAGTGTTATATTTGTAGTTTTGAAATTCTGTTCCATTCTGCGTCTGAGATATTTTAAGGTTACTTTCTTTCTTCAAAAATACACCCGTAATATACATAAAAATATGGTTTTTCCTAATATTTTATAAGATAAAACTTAAAATAAGAAATGCTCTTAAAAATAATAGCGAAAAATTACATAATTTAACAAATAAGTGTTTAATTTAACATCTAATATCTTTTGAGTAATTTATTTTAGAACCTCGTCTTGAGTTATGTCGCATAAAATCGTAAAGTACCTTTGACAATAAGCACTTTAAGCGAAAAATTACCGTATCCGCATAAAATATTTCGCTACTAAAATCCATTGGGATTTCCATTTAGATCTTTTAATATATGCGAATAAAACGCGTGACTGTAGAATGAGTTATTACTAATATTATATAGGGTAATGAGTATAGCATACGATTCCTCTGCTAAAATTCCAATATTCGAACCTTGAAAAAAGCGATTTGCCAGATGATTTTTTTTATTGATAATTTTATTTCTTTAAAATGAAATTTAAAATGTTGGGTCATAGCAATGGTTTGCATTTTAGCACTTTTCCCTCCAACAATTAGTGAAAATACTGCTTTTAAAAACAGTCTAGGTATATCTACCACATAAAAATATTGTCATTCATATACGAAACTATTTCTAGGATTGGCTATATTTAGGATGAACGATGCTTGCAGTCTTTGAAATAAAACAAAAATTAATTTGAAGGAGGTTGAGAAGCAAGATTTTGGGAGGTAAAACTTTTAGAGGGGGAGAGATTGGTAAAAATTTTGTTCTACGAAAATAAGTTTCTAGTAAAGATCTATGTACTTATTAAATAAATTTCAGCTTTCTAACTTTAAGGGTGTAGAAATTTTGTAAACAAAAAAAGTGTCCACGGATGAACGGAAGGACGGACGGACTGACGGATGGACGGACAGAGTGAAACTAATAAGCACTTTTTTTCAAACATTTTTTGGAAAAGTGCTAAAAAACAATATACATATACTTTTCGATAATATATCATAAAATAAAACAAAATATCAATATAAAATTTTATACTTACCTGCTCTAGCAGTATATATAATTACATGCACACATAATTGTAACTCACAACTTATTTGTTTTCCATTTTCGACCGGTAATTAAAAATTTTTTTTGGGTACATACAATGGTAGACAATATTAGTAGTTTGAAGTTTCGTAAATAATTTTTATATACACTGGCGATACGATTTTTTTGATACTATTCTTATTTCGAAACAAAAAAATTTTTTCCAAGCAATTTTCTTGCGAACTATAATTTTTTTTAAATACATATAACATTGAAATTGATATAAATTTAATATTACATTTTACATTTTCAAAGTTTTTCCGAAGAGAAGTCCGTACTTTAACCCCACCTCAAAGAATCCCGTTGTGTAGGACTCATTATTCAAACCATATATTGACTCAGTACGTGTTCGGTTGCCCCCTTTTTGGCCAACCAACTTCGACCTGGATTATTCAGACCGAGGCTCAATTCGCAGCATATCGGATATCGAATGAGGATGCAAGGTTGCGACTTTGCCTCCTGAATCCTCGCGATTTGGCGGATGTCGCAGATAGAAGTTTTGCGGCCCATCAGAACTTCAATATGTTTTCGGTTTTTGTCGTTCATCAAATCCTGACCTAGACTTTGTCAGGAGATTGTCGAGAATAGAAACTATGACAGAAAAATTAGACATTATTGACAGGAGAGATTATAAACCACGACACCGTAGACCTTTTCCGTGACCACGTAACTTTTTGAGCAATTCGCGTTCGTCCTCTCAATCATCTAGACAGTTTAAGATCTGGTATCATAGGAAATCCGGTGACAGGTCAACAAAATGTCGGTGTTCTGACAGGTCCCAAACCAGTCACCCAAACTAGCGGTTAATTCGAATGTTGCGGCGAGCGTTGCAAAGCTTACCAGCCGCCTCCTTATTAAGGACATTACAAACAACATTACTTTTCTAATTGACAGGGCCGCAAATTTATCTGTTTTACTATGCATGAAAAATACTTATAGGAAACTTGACCCTGATGTTTCGATGTCTGCTGCTGACGGTTCAATCATCAAACCTCTTGGTACAAAAATTTTAAAACTACACTTAGAATTGCATCGAAGTTTCGTACAAGAATTTATCGTTGCGAATATCGATCGCGCAATTAGCGGTGCTGACTACCTAAAAAGATACGGAATCATTGTGGATTTTACAAACGAGAAACTAATCGATCCATTTACTAATATGTCTATAAACACCCTCACGATTACCTTGAAGACTCCAACTCCTAAACTTTGCCTAATGCGAAACGAGTTCGCTAGCATTTTGTCGGATTTTACCGACCTAACCCAACCTCCAGACTATTTCAGGTAAATCAAGCATGGCGTACTTCATCACATAGCCGCGAGGAACCCGCGGCGTTTGGAGCGGCGAGACGGCTCGTAAAAAATATGAAGTTATGGTGGAGATGTGAATTTATTGCTTGTCTTCTTCATCGGTTTTGTCTCCCATACATATGACTCGTAAAAGAAATTGCTCGTATTGGCGTCCTTGTGGCGATTATCGTTGCTTAAATGCCTTCACAATTACCGACCGGTATCCGATTCCACACATCTAAAGCTTTAACATTCACCTCAAGGGTGCTAATATTTTTTTGAAGATCGATCTTGTGAGGGCATATCAGTTTATTCCGGTTGCAGAGTTCAATATTTGTAAAAACGGCCATAGCGACCCCTTTCTTTTTTTTTTTTTAATTTCGTCGAATGCCTTTCGGTTTGCGTAACAGTGCGGAAACTTTTCAGCGTTTCATGGATGAGGTTTTTCGTGGCCTGGATTTTGTGTTTGTTTATATTGATGACAGCAAAAAATTCATTTATGCGTTTTATTTGACATACTTATGGAATACGAGATAACTATGAATGCTTCGAAATGTGTTTTTGGAGTTGCCGAGGTTGATTTTTTGAGCCACCGCATAACGTCGGGAGGAGTTGTACCGTCGGACGAGAAGATCGAATCAATCAAAAACTCTACTACTCCGAAATCGGTCGGAGGATTCAGAGATTCGTTGGCATGGTTCTTAATTTGGCCAAACATCTGGCCCCAATCTACGAATTCCTAATGAGGACTTTCAGGACGAAATATCCGCAGTAAGGTATGCTTGTGGTAAGAGCCCACTAAAATCCAGATGGAAATCCAGGTGCGACGACGCTTTCTAGTCTGCGACTGATCCCTGAGGGATGGAAGAAATATATGTGGAATTATTCTCAAGGCTAGGAGAGACAACTTCGAAATAAAACAAAATAAATTCAATGAACAAAACTCAAGGATTGAATACCGCAGGTGGTAATCCAGTAATGCTGGAAAATCAACATTCTCCGGAGACTGGTCTCACGGATTGTGGGGGAGATCACTTATTGCGTAGTAGATCGACCCTGATGGACCCATTTATAAGAAGGTCGGGGTACATGCGATCACCTCCATTGATGATTTCAGAGAAAAATGGCAGAGTTAAGGATGATAACTCTGAGAAAAAATCTAATGGGTTTGCAGAAGACAAAAAATGAAAACACAAGAGGGTAATATGAGAAGGCATCTTATACAGGAGAGTAAATTGGATACTCAGGACTCGAGAATAACCGAGTTAGAGAGTCTTTGCAAGGTGTTACAAAACGAGATCTGCAAATTACAGGCAGAGAAGCGAAAAATGGAGTCTCCTAAAATGAATTCAGTCAAAAAAAAAATAATGAAAGCAGCCCTAAAATGAGAGCTGAAAATCTAAAAAAGCACAAGCCTCCTCCGGTTATACTGAGCAACATTAAAAACTACTCACACATAGTTAAGATATTAAAAGAAGAAAGAATAAACGTTAGGGTCAATATGATGAATAATGGCCAATTAAAAATAAATGTTAAAAATGAAAATGAATGCAGATTACTAACAAAAGCTATAAATAAGGCTAGACTGGAGTGGCCCACGTGTGAGAATAAATTGACAAGGCCAGCTAAAGTTATGACTAGAAATCTCCATCCATCGTGTGAGCCAGAGGATATAAAAAAAGAGCTCATCAGTAAAGGCTTTAAATGTCTAGATGTTGTAAATAAAACCAAAAGGAAGAAATAAAATGGAAAATATATTTCAGTAAAACTTCCGCTCTTTATGTTATCTTTTGACCATTCGGAAGAGATAACCGAGATCTATAAAATAGAATACTTGCAGAACTTGAGAGTAAAAATTGAAGTTCTTAGAGGCAGCAAATCCATTCCGCAATACAGAGATGCCAGATATTTGGACACACGCAAAAGTTTTACCAAAAAGAGACTAGATGTGTAAAATGTGCTGGTAATCATATGACAGCTGAGTGCAACAAGAAGGATAATTTTCAGCGAACTGCAATGAGGCACACCCTGCTAGCTATCGAGGTTGTTTGGTTGCAAAAGAATTGTAAAAAAGAAGGTTAAAAAAGAATAAAACCAAGCAAAATCAAGTTAAAATTAATGAGCAAAAAGCTCCAAAAATAGCTAGAATAGCAATACATAGCAAAATGTTAAACAGAGTATCATATTCTCAGGCGCTTCAAAGCAAAACAGGGTATAAGAACAATAATAAGGAAATTTAGAACAAAGCCCCACAAATAAAGAGAACTGACGCAGACATTATGCAAATGATGAAAATAGAAAATGGATACACTGGGGTGTATACGAGGACACCAAAGAAATTAAGAAAAGATGTGCGTAAATGAAGTACGTATTATAACTTGGAATGCTAATGGTGTTCTTAATAAGAAAAGAGAATTGGAGATTTTTCTCAAAACCAGAAATATAGATATTTGTTTGTTGTCGGAGGCTCATTTGACATATCATACAGGCCTTAAAATAAAATGCTACCAAGCCAAGAGGAGGTACTCCAATACTAATAAAAGAAATTATAGAACATAATGAAGAATTCAAAATGGAAACAGCTGAAATTCAGCTTATTTCGACAAAAATTAAATCGACTAGACAGGACTTTAGTGTTGGCGCTGTATACTGTCCACCAAATTGCAGCATTAAGAAAGATACTTTTAAAGATCTCCTGTACACACATGGACACAGATATCTAATAGGAGGTGATTGTAATGCCAAAAATACAGATTGTGGTTCTAGAATTACCTCAACTAGAACAAGAGAGCTAAGTAAAGCTATTCAAGAACTAGGTTATTGCTATCACTCCATGTTTTTTTTTTTTTTTTAATGCTTTATTTTATTATTCATTTTTTGTTACATTATCATATAAAGCCATGAAATATACATTTTATTCTTTTAATATTTGATTACTGCCTCATGGAAGCGAGGACTTAATACAATTTTATTTTCTTTTTTTTTTCATTTTAATGTGAATCGTTTACATATATCTAAATGTTGTTGTTTTTTTGTAATATCGTTTTTATTTATTATTGAATTAAAAATTGGAAAAAAATTCATTGATTTATATTTAATTTTTATAAAAAAAAAAACCTAACCTAATCTAAAAACTAAACCCAATTTTAACCTAAAATTTAACTAATTCATTTTTGTATTAATTAAGAATTTATAAGGAAAAATTATAATCCCTAATCTCTCCACCATCCAATTAAATTGCTTTTTTCAAAAAAAACTACATCAAAATTTGTTATGTCTATGTTGTATTTTAACAAATTATTTTCTATATTACCAGGGCTATACAATATTCGCTGGTCTGTAATTCTTCTATTAATATGATAAATTATTGGTAATCCCTCGTTATTTTGAATATATTTATTTTCATCTAGATATATGAATGTTTCTGGTGGAATCATACCATTTTTCATTGCTAGTTTAAAATATTCTTCATTAGGATAATATATATGGGAAATCTGCGAGTTTTCTTGTATTTCTCTTGTTTTTGTAAAGTGGTTCTTGATTATTTTTATAATGAACAGATCTATTCGTTCAATTTTTGCTGTTTCGTAGATATATTTTGTTCTGTAATAACGTTTATAATCAGTTTGTGGATCCCGAATTTTACCAAGACAAGCTCTCAAAATGTATCTTTCCATTTTTCTAATTTTTTCCATATTTCCTGCGCTGATGTTGTACCAAATTTGAGCACCATATGTTATTATAGGTCTAATTAATGATTTATAAGCAATTATTTTGACTTTCGAACTTATTACCGACCGTATTGTGTAAACAATAGGTAGGTTATGTGATGGCAACAAATTTTGCATATCTAGTTTTCGGTGGGAACGTACTTCTCCATAGTAGGGAAGTGTAAATAAACTATTTTTAGCAACCTGTCGGTCTGTCGGTCTGTCGGTCTGTCGGTCTGTCCGTCTGTCGGTCTGTGTGTGCACGCGTGTATCTCAAGTTCGGCTGAACCGATTTCGACGAAATTTTATATGTAAGTTTGTTTCCACCATGGCACGGATCGATCAACTTTTGGTATATATCAGGCCTCGGGAACTGCACTTTTTAGCGGGCCTGTTTTACATTTTTCACCATTTTGAAGAAAGTATTCAACCGATTTACTTGAAATTTCATATATAAGCTTTGCTCGATCATACGCAAAAATTCCTAACTTTTGGAAGAAATCAGGCATCAGCAACTGGGCGTTTACTACGGGCCAAATATACATTTTTGTGTATATAAAGAGAAATAATCAACCGATTTCATTGAAATTTAATATATGAATTCCCCGTATTAAAACAATGAACATGTAAATTTTTTGGAAAGATCAGGCATCGGCAACTAGACGTTTACTACGGGCCAAACATACACTTTTGCGTATATAAAGAGAAATAATCAACCGACTTCATTGAAATTTAATATATGAATTCCTCATATTAAAGCAATGAACATATAACTTTTCTGGAAAGATCAGGGCTCGAGAACTGATTTGCGGGCCGATTTTACATTTTTCACCATATCCACAGAACAAATTGATGGAATTTCTTGAAATTTGATATTTGAGTTCTGGTAGCGCAAAGCGAAACTCTACTAAGAGCCAAATTTACATTTTTCTGGGTATGTTAACTATAAGCTTACTAATGTCCTAAAAATTGGAAAGAAGTATTTAACAGACATTTTTATAATATTCTGTAACACTTTCATTTAACTAGACAATACACAATGCGGTCGGTTATGTGCTGACCACATCAGATTTTTTTTTTATTATAAAATAAGCCTTTACACATTGAAAATGCACATTTCGCTTTTTTTAACTGATTTTCAACGTGTTGCGTGTAATTTAATCTATTTGTTAAGTATACACCTAAATATCGTACTACATTCTTGTGTGGGATTATTACATTGTTTTTAGTTTTGATCTGAAAATTTCTCCAATATCTCTTAATGTTATAATTACAGTTTTCTAGCCCTAGTCTGAACAGGATTGTTTCGCTTTTTGTCTCGTTTATGATTAGATTCCAATCATAAAGAAACGCTTCGACGTGATTGTATAAATTTTGCAATTTTATTTGTGCTTCAGTACACTTGTCGGCACTTGTGTAAATCACTATGTCGTCTGCGAAAGCTATTGCCCTATTTGTGTTTATTTCAAAGTCTTTATGTCGAAATATATCTGACATAAAGATATTAAATAAAATCGGAGCCAGCACTGTGCCTTGTTGTAGACCAGAAGTAACATTGTATAACATTTCCGAGTTTTCATTATTATTTGTTATCACAAACTTCTTTTTGGTGATCAGTTGATACACTATGAGTATTATTATTTCTGGGAATTTATATTTTGTCATTTTATATATTAGACCATCTATCCACAATGTATCAAATGCAGTCTTAAGATCTATCAGACATGCTCCTACACATTTTCTTGAATTTAGATTCCAGCAAATATCTGATGTGATTTTGTTAATTGCATGCGTTGTACTGTGCTTTGTTCTAAACCCAAATTGATTTTCTGGTATGATATTTTCCTTTTCCAAGATTATATCTAATTTGATTTTAATTACTTGTTCGAATATTTTACTAATATTTGGCAACATATTTATAGGTCTATAGCTTTGGGGATCTTGTGGATCTTTTCCCGGTTTTTTAATTGGTACGACTTTTGATATTTTCCACTTTTCAATTATGTAACTATTATTTATCATATTATTAAATAATATACAATACTTTATCACAATTTCTTTTGGCAATTTTTTTAATATAAAATTAGGTATTTCATCTATACTATAAGATTTCTTATTATTTATATTCTTCAGAATTTTTTTTATTTCATTATAAGTGGTAAATATTTTATTGTCTAGTTTATCACTATCAGCCTTCCTATTATTATTAAATTCGATGTGTCTACCATTTGAATTGATTTTATTTTCCAATTTTTGCCTGATTTTCTTCTCAGTTATTTTAACTTGACGATTAAGAGCTATGTTATTTTTATTTCTAGTTTCATGATGTACTTTTTCATAATATTTTGCTAAGACATTCGTTTTTTTTTGATTATTAGTAACTATAAAATTTCCGTTTTCTTTATACAAAGAATTTTTTTTAATACCAGCTTCTTCTAGTAGGTTTTCTTGGTCTTGTTTAATTTTCAGATCGTTTATGTTTTGACTATTTTCTTTTTTTCTAAATAATTTATTTATTTGATTAAACATATTCCTAGATGGTCTTACAGATTCTAATTCTTTTGTCCAACATTTATTTATTTCGATTTTAATATTGTCTTTTATCAACTTCTGTAAATTTTTTATTAGTGACTTACATTGGCTTATCATATTATTGTTTCTATTGGTTATATTTGTACGTCTTAAGTAGTTTAGTTTTTTAATCATTAAATTTTTACGTGATATTAATTCTTTAACTAATTTATTTTCAAATTTGAGGGATGAACTTTTTAATTTAATTTTTGGTACACTATAATCAATAGCCATTTTTATAATTTCTTCTATTTTATTTAAATAGTTTTCTATTTCCTCATTATTTAGACTTCTATTATTATCTATTATAAAGTTTGAATTCAACAATTTAAGTTTTTTATAAAATTTTTCCCAGTTAATGTTATTATAGTTTCGCCTAGGCTTATGCAATAATTTTTCGATGTAGAATTTACTATTATATTCTTTCTCTATGACTATGAGTACTGCTTTATGATCACTATCATAATCTATTGTTTCTAATTTCTCCGTAAAATCGTTTGTCATTATTCCCAGTCTTGTGTCCACTAACGCAATATCTAGAAACGAATTTGCTCTTGAAAATGTTGGGTTTTTAGTATTATACATCCTACATTTATATTCGATATCTTTTTCAGACAAGAATTTTTTCAAAATATTGCCCTTAGTATTATTGTATCTGTTTCCCCAATCTTGATGCTTAGCATTTAAGTCTCCTGCTATAACATAATAATTATTGTTATTGCCTAACTTTAACTCATGAAAAATTTTTTGTAAATCTTTTTTAAATTCATTTCTGTCATTATTAGCTGAGTATACTGATAATATATATAAGTTCTGACTTGCATTAATTTTTAAATTAACGGCCGATATTTCTATACTATTGTTCATAGAAAATGATCCTTTAATTTCTTTATGTTTCATATCTTCTCTAATTAATATGGCAGCACCCCCAGCTTTCTTGGAATTCCTTCTATCATTCCGAATCAAAGTATAACCCTTGAAATGTAGCTTATGTCTATAGTTCAATTTTGTTTCATTTAAAAGCATAATATCAGGCTGATGTTTTTCTAAAAAATATGTTAATCCTATTCTTTTTTGGTGAGAGATTGAAGAGTTTATGTTTAATGAAATTATTTTAATACTACTTATTTCTATCATTAACAATACTAAATAAGATTTCTATTTGTTTACTTTGTTCTGAAACTTTATTATCTAATATGTTTAATCTGTTATTAATTGATTTAATTTCATTTACCAATTCTGTCCATGGAGGTTCAGTTTGTCGTGAATTTTCAAGTTCATTCTTCTGCACCACTTGTAATTGCTGCATATGTTGTATTTGGCTTCACAAATTGAGATGTATTATTATTTGTTTGAATTTTACTTACATTCAAATTCCTTTTTGAGTTTTTTGCTTTAGCAACAAGCTCTTTATATTTTTCACAACCTCTGTATGACGCTGGGTGTCCATCTTTTTTACATAGAACTCATTTTAATTTATGTTTGGCATTATTGGCTTCATTTTCATTTCCTGACCTTTTTGGGATCTCACATTTCTCTGGTACATGATTTGCTCCACATTTTACGCACCTTATTTTAAGATTGCAATTTACGGCTGCGTATCCGAGTCTCTGGCATTTTGTACACTGTGGTAGTTTAGATTTTTTTATTAGTGTTTCCCATTGAATTATTCTGTTTTCTATATGTCTTATTTTTCTTACATCATTAATCTTTGTGCATGGTGAAATTTGAACAATAAATAATGATGTATTATATTGATTTTGTTTCGAATGCTTTGTAACAAAACGCTTAACACTTTCAAATTTAACATCAGGTATGCCAATGTGGTTCAATGTTTCTAATATTTTAGATGGCTCATCTTCTGCATCTAGTCCTCTTATGATTAATGTTTTGTTTTTAGTTTCAATAGGTGTAAAGGTCAAATAATCTTTTTTGAGTTCTGTTAGTTCAGTTTGTATACTAAATTTGTTATACCCGTACGAACGTATGTTCGAAGGGTATACTAAATTTGCCTTACCGTTTGTAACGCTAAGAAATAACGGTGTTAGATATAGACTCAAGTGTATGTTTTTGATCAGCGTCAAATTCTGAGTTGATTTAGCTTTGTCTGTCGGTCCGTCCGTCCGTCCGCCCGTCCGTCCGTCCGTCCGTCCGTCCGTCCGTCCGTCCGAACGATAACTCAAAAACTAATTGAGCTAAGTTCACCAAATTTTCACAAATGATTTATTGTAGTAAGTGCCAGAACCCTATTTAAATTGGACGTGATCGGGGTACCGGTTCGGGTAGCTGCCATACAACTTCAAAATTTATTTGGCTATATCTCAGAAACTATAAAAGTTGTGGTATTGAAATTTCACACAAACGAATATATTAGTAGGGCCAATGTGTCTCATAAAAGTCGTTGAAATTACTTGGCTCCTTCTGGTACCTGCCATACAACTTCAAAAGTTATTTGACTATATTTCAGAAACTATTGAAGCTATGGTATTGAAATTTCACACAAACGAATATATTAATAGGGCCAATGTGTGTCATAAAAGTCGTTGAAATTACTTGGCTCCTTCTGGTACCTGCCATACAACTTCAAAAGTTATTTGACTATATTTCAGAAACTATTAAAGCTATGGTATTGAAATTTCACAAAAACGAATATATTAGTAGGGTCAATGTGTCTCATAAAAGTCGTTGAAATTACTTGGCTCCTTCTGGTACCTGCCATACAACTTCAAAAGTTATTTGACTATATTTCAGAAACTATTAAAGCTATGGTATTGAAATTTCACACGAACGAATATATTAGTAGGGCCATTGTGTCTCATAAAAGTTGTTGAAATTACTTGGCTCCTTCTGGTACCTGCCATACAACTTCAAAAGTTATTTGGCTATATATCTCAGAAACTATAAAAGCTGTGATATTGAGATTTCACACAAGTGAATATATTAGTAGGGCCGATGTGCTTGATAAAATTCGCTAAAATTTCTTGGCTCTTTCTGGTAGCTGCCATAAAACTTCAATAGTAGTTTGGCACAACCAGTATTTTGAAAAACACATAGTACTGAAATTTTGCATAAATTAATATGGTAATACGGCAATTTAAAGTCATAGTCTGCCCCATAGTTAATTATGGCACATTAGTTATTCGCACATAGGACAACAAATTCGTACGGGTATCACAGAGTTGACAAAGTCAACTCTACTTTTTTTCTCGTTCACTATAAATTACAAATTTGTTTTTATTAATTTTTCTTATTTTGAAATCATTAGTTGATATTTTGTTTTTAATTTGATTTGTGATCAAATTAATTTGATTATCATACACATATATTGGTTGTATTTTTTTTTGTTGTTTTTCATTATTCATGTGCGCATGATTGATGTTATTATTATTATGATTATTATTCTTATAATTTTGATTTTGATTATCAATGTAATTGTCAATTTTTTTATTATGCATGTGGTCATGATTGTTTGTGTTATTATTATTATTACTTTTATTTTTATTTTTATCATAATGATTTTGATCATCACTGCACATATCATCATCAAATAATGTTGAATATGATTTTATAGAAATATTATCACATTCCTCAGAATATGTTGAGTTCTTTGAACTGCTTGGTATATTATTGTTTTGCAATTGTTTTTGTAGTTGTGAAACTAATGCATTTAATCTTAATATCTCAGCTTTTAAGAGTTTTGTCTCTTGTTGAGAATTTTGTTTTTTTTTATTTCGTATGGTAACAACAATGTCATTACTATGGCACGTTTTTCTTATTTTTTTCACATGTTCTTTCATGTAAGTTTTTATTTATTTTTTTTCTTTTTATTGTTTTTGTTTGCACTTATTTTGCCTAAAAATTATAAATTAATAATTAATAATTTTATTAAGTAATTATTTAATTCTAAATTTTCAAATATTTAGTATTATTGTTAGGTATATATATATACATATATATTATGCATATAATATATTTTTTACTTTAACTTTTATTCAGAAAACAATCTTTACGATGTGTTCACCTTGAGATCACAACTCGAACTCCTTGCTATCACTCCACTGGCACTCCTATTTATTGGCCTACTGACACTAACAAGATTCATGATGTTATTCACTTTTTATAATCAAAAAAATATCAGAAAACTTTCTAAACCTTGATGATAATAATGACTTTAATTCAGATCACTCTGCTGTCATATTAAAACTAAGTGAAAAAATAACTAAAATATTATTTAGGCCCAGTTTAACAAATAGCACTACAGATTGGGCGAGCTTTAAATACGAAATAATAAACAATATTGACGTAAATATTAATATACAATCAAGAGGACAATTAGATCTGGAGTAAGAAGGATTTATTAAAATTATACAGAAAGCTGCATGGAACAATACAAAAATGTCAAAATGCAAACCGACAGCAAATAGCTGTCCTCGAGAAATAACTGATTTAGTTGGTGAAAGGAGAAGGGCCAGACACAGATAGCGACGTTTTCGTCACCCTGATGATAAAACTGTTTTAAACAGACTTTCCCAGGTGCTTAAAAGAAAAATCCAAGAATTTAAATCGGCATCATACGAAAATTACATAAATAATTTGTCAGCTACGAAGGAAATGAATTATTCCTCATGGAAGGCGGCAAAGAGCAAAAAGAGACCGATTAAGAACACTCCGCCACTGATAAAAGCAAATGGCAGTTGGAGCAATATAGAAAAGGCCGAGTTGTTTGCTGATCATTTGGAAAGCATATTCACGCCAAACGGAATAACATCAGAAGTAAGTTTGGTAGAATCTACCGCAAATGAAGCTGGCAACATAGCTCCACTTACTCAATTAGAAATTGATGTTATTACTGCGGAAGTACTGAGAGAGCTACCCGACGAGGCATTGGAACATTTGTTCCTTAGGCTTGGAAAGTCGCGGAGGTAATTATGGTGCCCAAAACCGGGAAATCCTTGAGGGAAACAAAGTTTTACAGGCCCATTTCACTGTAACCAATGATGTCTAAGCTTTTTGAAAAGCTGCTATTAAGGAGACTGAAGCCAGTAATAAAAAGTAGGGGTCTAACACCGAACCATCAATTTGGGTTTAAACGAAATAATTCTACAATAGACAAGGTCCATAGAATAACGAATATTACAGAAAAAAGCTTGGAAAATAAAGAAATCTGCTCTTTTATATTTCTAGACTTAGCACAGGCATTGTACAAGGTATGGGGCTAATATTTAAGTTAGGGCAAATGTTACCATCGCTATTTTGAAATCTTACTTAGCTGATAGATTATTTAGAATTAAACAAGACGCTGAATATTCCACGCTAAGAGAAATAAAGGCAGGTGTGCCTCAAGGCAGTATATTGGCCCCAATGTTGTAAAGCAGGTACAAGCACGAGCAACTTGGAACAAATAGAAAATTCTACGGTGGTCCCTTTTGCTGACGATACTGCAATATTGGCAGTAGGAGCGAACAGTGACGATTCGACAAAAATATTACAGGAGTCAAGTAACAAAATAAGCCAGTGGACAAGGGATTCGAAAATGAAATTGAATGAAGCAAAATCGGTTCACATAAACTTCACCAATCTTAAAATAGTGAATCCACCACAAATTAACTTATATGAAACGAACGTAGCGATCTGTAACTCAACAAAATACCTAGAAATGACTTTAGATGTCAAACAAAGGTGGAAAGAGCATACAAAGAAGAAACACATAGAATTAGCAAATAAATATAGAGAAAATTATTGGCTCCTAGGTCGTGAGTCCAATTTGGCAATTGATAATAAGATATTAATTTATAGCCAAATCATTAAACCAATATGGCTATATGGCATTCAACTGTGGGGTTGTGTCGAGAAGACTCACATTAACAAAATTCAAACTTTCCAGAAAAAAGTTCTATGGGGCATGGTAAGTGCGCCATGGTATATACGTAACAGTGATATCCTCAGGGACTTAGGAATTACTTTTGTTGTGGATGAAATTAGAAGTTGTGTTACAAAGCATAGGCTTCGTCTAGAATAGCATGTAAATATGGAAGCAGCTCGGCTGCTAGACAATGGCGTTATGACAGAAAGACTTAAATGAATAAGACCTTTCGATTTAATAGGAAATACCAATTTCCTTATGGAAATTGTATTAAATTTCTTCGGAGGTATTTAATTCCTGCACGGAAAAACAAAATCATGCCGATTTTAACATCAGCTTACGAGAGAATCATAAAAGGACTCCAAAAATTCTTCGGCATTGAGAGACACAAATATCTATATTTATTGACCGGTTAAAACCCGCCTTTGAATCTTTTTCCTTAAAAACTATAAATAGATATACATAAACAGACAAGAAAACGAAGAAAAAAATTTTTTTTTAATAAGAGTTTGTAATATTATTAAAATTATATAATTTTAACGAATTTAACTTCCAAATCATTTTTTTATTTCTTTTTTTATATATGAAAATTCTATATTATTCTATATGATATTTTTTTTTTGCAAGTATTCATATACGTTATTCGCATCCCCGTAGTGTTCCACTGGAAAAGGGGTGATGTAGTGACTATACTACATGAGTATTTTAAATTCTGAAAAACGTTAACACTAGATTTTAATTCGCCTTTAGAATTTCACCGTTAACTTAAATTACAATAATAATGTTTTCTATCTATCTCATTATTTTTTGATCTTTATGAGTCCAAACTTAGTAGCTGTTACATTAAAGCAAATAGAAGAATAAGTTTTGAAGTGAAGAAAACAAAAATATATTTTTGAAGTTGTGAAGTGAAGAAAATAAAAATATTAAGAACTTTAATTTCATAAAATAATCATTGTAATTGAATAAACTAAATAATAACTAAAAATATTATAATATTATAATAATAAAATTAAATAAGTAATAAACATAAAAATAAAATTGTTTTTATTAAAACATTAAATGGTGGTCAAAAGAAATCATAAGGTTTTGATTTCCATAGATTAATGCTTAATGTTTTGTGTAACTGACTTTTTTTTCGTGCACATTTTTTATATTATTAGAAATAAAATAATATCTCGTATGTTTGTATATAGGTACATTTCATCAAGTTAAGTTCTCTGAAAATTGATATAAAAAAATTTTTTAAGCATTTTTTGGATGTAAAAAATTTATTTTTTTTTATATTAAAGGTTTTTTTAAGTTTTTAATAGAGCCTCTGTTTTTTATGGTTTTTTATTAAATTGTATTAGTTTTAAATACATACATACATATACCTATTGTTCTATACCATTTGGCAAGTTAGGTAGACTATCTAAATTATATTTTAATGTAGGTATACCTCCTTATTGAAGCTTAACTTTAACAATGTATGTAATTTACTATGTATGCTTACTATGTAATGCATATAATATACTTATTTATATTATTCTTAATTTAAATAATTAGCTCAAAAATGTTGAAACTCTGATACAATAAAATGTAGTTTTAAATTACATAACAATATAACCTTCCCCTCGCTTTGTGCTTGCGGTGTTTTACGAATTACACTTGATCTTTACTATTTACACAAATCGATGTTTTAAAATTTACATAAATCAAAATAATTTATAAAATTTAAAAAAAAATGCTTATGTGTTGACGGCAGCCTGTCTGCCCGACCGTCCGTACGTGTATATGTTTATAAAACTTCTACACCCTTAAGATACAAACCTGAAATTCCATATCTACATATATCTTTGCTAGAAATTTATTTTTATGAAAGAAAAATTTCATCTAACTCTCTCTAATTTTATTAGAGGGGAGAGTTAGATGAAAATTTTCTGAAATTTTAATACTATAAAAGTGGTAAAATTTTAGACTCCTAAACTTTTCGTTCTAGACCGAAACTTTGTCAAAAAATTGGTAAAAACGGATTGAGGTAACGGAAAATTTTTCTATTTTGGTTTTTACACCCTGCACTTCTTCAAGGGTATATTAACTTTGGAATGGAGTTTGTAACTACTTGAAGGAGTCATCTGCGATATAGACATATATAAATATTCTTGCTCAGCATAAAATTCTGCGTCGATTTAGACATGTCCGTCCGTCCGTCCGATTGCACGATAACTCAAAAACGCATAATGCAATCGACACCAAACTTTTACAAGTTTTTTTTTTGTGCCAAGGATGAACCCTATTGTAATTGGACTAATTCGGACAACGGGTTCGGGTAGCTTCCGTACAACTCAAAGAGTTTATTTTAAATATTTCAAAAACTAATAAAGGTATAAATATAAAATTCTACATTTGCTCTAAAAATTTTAATGGGATAGCTGCATCGGTTTGGGTGGCTGCCCTACAACTCCAAAAGCTAATTTTAAATATTTGGAAAAATAATAAAGTCAGAGTCATGAGTCTTGGCAGTCGTGTGACCAATTATAGGTCAGACATATTTCTGAAGTTTTGGTGGAATTGCTTGACAGCTTCGAGTAGCTCCCATACAAGTCTAAAACCTTATTTTAAATATTTGAAAAAAAAATAAAGCCAGAGTCATGAGACTAGGCAGTTGTGTTTCCAATTATAGATCAGATATATTTCTGAAGTTTTAGTGGAATTGTTTGACAGGTTCTGGTACTTACCATACAACTCCAATGGTTTCACAGGTTCGAGTAATTTCTATACAATACGGAAAGGTACAAATTATAATTCAATCGGTTTATACTGATTCATGTTTATGGTTTCGCTGTAATTAATAGTTGAAAAGTGGCAACATTAGGGTTTTGTGAGACTATAACTTTTAGAGGGGGGAAGAGTAAAAAAGTTTGGTTTACGGAAATATGTTTCTAAGTAAAAGCTATGTACGTATGAAATTTCACCTTTCTATTTTAAAGTGTGTAAAAGTTTTGTAAATATGTCCACGGGCGGAAAGAGTGAAACTAACAGGCACTTTTTTCAAACATTTATGGAAAACTATTAAAAACGAGAAAAAATAGAGTTTACCTTCCCAACTGTGTGATACCCGTACGAATTTGTTATTCAATTTAAATAGGGTTCTGGCACTTACCATAAAAAATCATTTGAGAAAATTTGGTGAACTTAGCTCAATTAGTTTTTGAGATATCGTTTGGGCGGACGGACGGACGGACGAATGGACGGACGGATGGACAGACGAACAAACAAAGCTAAATCGACTCAAAATTTGACGGTGATCAAAAACATACACTAATGTATGTTTTTGATCACCGTCAAATATTGCAATACAAACCGTTGAATCAAACCAACGGTTTTGTATTGCAATATTTTTCCCCTCAACAAGTGAAAATACTGCTTTTAAATACAGGCTATGTATACCTGCCACACTGTTAAAATTATTTTCATTTATATTCGAAACTATTTCTAGGATTGTATATATTTAGGATGACCGATTTATGCAATTTTTGAAATAAAGCAAAAAGTAATATAAAGATGGGTTAACATAATCCTGGATTTTAAGGGTTAATTGCATGAGTTACGAAAAGTGTTTATACGCTTTAATGTCATGAAATTTTCCGTTAGCTTCTTGCGTTTATAGAAATTTGAAAGAGCTTGCGGTTTCGGAAATATAAGGTTTCAAAAATTCAAATTTTACAAATTTCGAGAGCTGATAACTTTAGAGGGGGTGGAGATGAAAAAGAATTTTCTTGCATCGAAATAAGTTATTTATTAGTATCTAAAAGCTGCAAATTTTCAGAGTCCTACAACCTGGGGTCTAGAAGAAAAAGAATATCAAAAATTTGGCAAAAACGGATTTTAGATAACGGCAAATTTGAACGGCCAGTTTGCTTTTTTAAGTTTAACTATAGTATGCCGCAATATCAGAAGCAAGTCACTCCCTATTTGCAACAATTAATTAAAAATGGCATTTTTAGGGTTTTGGGGGGGTATAACTTCTAGAGAGGGGGAGATAGTTAAAAATTTTGTTCTACGGTAATAAGTTTCTAGTAAAGATCTATGTACAAATAAAATTTCAACTTTCTATGTTCAAAGTTGTTGAAGTTTTGTAAACTGGTCCACGGACGGATGGATGGACTGGCGGACGGATGGACGGACGGGCGGACAGTGTGAAACTAATAAGCACGTTTTTTTTTAAATTTTTTGGAAAAGTGCTGAAAACGGTTAGGCAAATTTAGTATGCCTTTCGAACATACGTTCATACGGATATAAAGACAACTTTATAATAGTTATTTAAAAAATCGAGTGAAATAAAGCCGAATATGACAATTAGATTCAATTGGGTGTTCTGAATATATTTCATTCTTTCAAACAAATGCCCCCACAAAACGCTTTCTAAAAGCTACACTTATATTATTATATTTCGCTTAATTTCTTTATATGAATAAAAATATAAATACGAGTACATTTATTACATTCCCATTTTGTTCTGACACCTGATTTCTTCCACAAGTTAGCAGGTTCGGTACACGGTCGAATGAAGCTTATATATGAAACTAGTTGTGTGTGCTTGCATTGCAAGCCTTGCAAGTATTATGTCTGTAGTTTTGAAATTGTGTTCCATTCTGCGTCTGAGATATTTTACTTTTACTTTCTTTCTTTAAAAACATACCCGTAATATACATATAGATATGTTTTTTTGCTAATATTTTTTAAGATAAAACTTAAAATAAGAAATGCCCTAAAAAATAATTACGAAAAAGTTCATTATTAAACAAATAATATTAGTTCTTTTGAGATCTAATGTCTTTTTAGTAATTTATTTTAACAACAAGCACTTAAGCGATAAATTACCAGAAACGAATGAAATACGAGTAATTCGCTACTAAAATCCATGCACGTATGTATTTGGATTTTTTAATACCTGCGAATAAAACGCGTGAATGTATAATGAGTTAACACTAATACTAACGCACATAGGGTAATGCATATAGCACACGATTTCAAAAAGTCCTTGAAAAATGCGATTTACCAGATGAACTTTTTTTTTAATAATTTTATTTTTTTTAAAATGAAATTAAAAAAGGTTTACCCTTCCAAATCAATATCAGCGAGTTTCCACTCTAAATATTTTTTTGAAGATATCCTACTTGTAAAAAGTTTAATGCAATAGAATAACATTTTCTTATAAAATATTGTCCTAAAAATAATATATTGTCAAGAAATTTGATGTACACTTATGTTTTGCTTACTAATACATTTTGCAACAGATCGCGAAAAGAATACATAACTAAATGCGTACGTAAATACGTACATACTTATTATAAAACAATGTAGATTTTATTAAATCTTTACAATTTTCTTAAGAAAGTGTTCACTTTTTGTTATAACTCACACTTCCAAATATGAATTTACTTACAACATTAAATACCTCCAAAAGTAAATACAAATTACCTCTACAGGATGTAGTACCATTTTATAAAAAGCATTCACAAAGCATCCTGGGTGAGGGTGAAGGGGGAGGGTGGGGGGAATTCTTGCTTTTTCTGGGACCCTGGAGACAAAACCTTATCTAATGCCTTTTGTCCCATGTCCCCAGCCCTTTTGGAAGTACCCGTACTTTTTGGCACCTTACAAGTAGCTACATATATATAATCTAAAATAGTATGGTTTTTAAAGAGTTATGCGCAATTTGAATAAAATGAAGAGTTATAAAGAGAAATTCAAGGTACTGCGTAGCCTGGTGGGTGGCGTGGTCTCATAAAGAGAAGGTTATTGGACCGATGCTTGTCTGGATATTGTCGTATTTTTCTTTTGTTTAAATTTTTTGTTTTAGTTTTTTTATTTAAATATAACAGATAAATATTATTATAAAAGTTTAAATAAAATTTCCAAAAAAAATTCGCAAAAATTTTAAGTACATAAATATGTGCGTATATTTGTGTTAAAGCTTCCTAACTAATTTTTTTTAACCTCTCTATTTGGATTGAATAATGTTTTAAACTGTGTTTTGCTATATACAAATAAATTTTGAACGCATAATTTTTAAATCATGGGGGTAAACATACAAAGATTAATTTTTCAAATAAAGAAAAGGTTTAGGCATAAAAAAAATAATATTTTTATTCAAATATTATGTATGTATGTACATATGAATGTATTAGAATTGAACATTTTAAAATTTTTCGTTCGAATAATTAGAAATAAAATTTTAAGTACAAACATACATAATTATGAATGTATACCTAGTTTTTTTAAAACTGCGGGTGAACATATAGAATTAAATTTTTCAAACAAAGAAAAGGTTCAGGCAAAAATAAAATAATAATTTTATTCAAATATATGTTTTTACATAAAAATCTATTAGAATTTAGCATTTTACAGTTTTTTCGCTTGGAACAATAAAAATAAAATTTTAACTACATATGTACTAGTAAATAAATTCTGTATAAATATTTTTTTAAAGTTTTCTGACGAAACATAGTATTCAAAACAATAACAAATGAAGCATTAATATTCAAAGGCCACAAAACATGTGATGTCTTTGATAAAAGCTGACATTTATTTACGTTAAGATTGTTTCGATTTTTCAAACCAAAAATATGTGAGATCATTATATTTTCAAATATTATTTATTTCTCGGGTTGGGTTTCTAATAATAACGTAAAACATGTCATTTATTTCTTGGTTTGTGTTTCTAATTATATAAAGTATAAAAGAAATACGTGCTTTTGTTATACAAAAATTTTTCCAGAAAATCTTAAAATAGAGCTTTTGGCTATAAAGTTGCAATGTCAGATTTTTCTGGGACCCCAGAGGCAAAACCTTATCTAATGCCTTTTGTCCCATGTCTGTATCCCTTCTAGAAGTACCCGTAATTTTTGGCACCTGAGAAATAGCTATATATATATATATATATAATTTCAAATAAATTTGTTAAATATTTGCTTCCTAATCAACAAAAAATGTAAAATAGGCTCGCAAAAACGTGCAGTTCCCGAGGCCTAATATATTTCAAAAGCTAACCAATTCGTGCCAAAGTCGAAATCAACTTGCATATAAAATTTCATCAAAATCGGTTCAACCAAACTTGAAATACACGCGTGCACACACAGACCGACAGGTTGCTAAAAATAGTTTATTTACACTTCCCTACCATGGAGAAGTGCGTTCCTACCGAAAACTCGGTATGCAAAATTTGTTGCCATTACATAACCTACCTATTGTATACAGTAATAACATCAATGATGATATGGATGCAATGTTTTATGTTTTGCAATTATACGACTAATTACCTAAACTATTTTTTAATTTTCCTTTGTTCATTAAAGGAAGGTAAGTTAAAAAAAAGTTTAATATTAGGTATTTTTTTAAAGTTTCTTTATTATTGAGTTTCTTTATATTCACACTGTGATACGGGGACATAAGAATTTTACCTGTGATACAGGGACTTGTGGTAAGTTTTTTATTTGCTAAGTTTTTAAGATGCTACTGCTACTTAAATTTGCTTACTTTTTAAGAATGGTGTATTAAATTATATAATTTTTTACAGTATACAGAGTGATTTAGAAAGGTATACAACAACATATAACATTGATTAGAGGGTTTAAAATGGGTAAAACTTTTGTTCCGGAGTAGGTGCGAAATCTCAAGGGTTTTCGAGATACAGGGATTTTAACGAATTTTCACGAAATTTCTAATTATCTAAGCTTTTTTGATTATAACTTCCGTTCCGAAAAAGATAGGGGCATAAAGCAAACAGTTTCTGAAAGGTCTAGTAAAGGACTTAAAATAAACCTCTTACTTGATTATGTATTTTGTGTAGTTTCGGAATACCAATCATTCAAACTTTAGGAAATATCAAATTTTTGCCTTTTTTAATTTTTTCTGTTTTTTCTAACCAAAGGTTTTACCCATTTTCGACCCTCCAACCAATGTTATATGTTGTTGTATACCTTTCTGAATCACCTTGTATATGTGTATAAAAAAACCGGAAAAATAAAAAAATTCAAGAATTCAAAAATAAGAAATAAAAAAATTCGCCCTTTGATGCCAAATTACCGAAAACAGGTGGATATTAATTTATTAACATGCCAGTTAATAAATTAAAATGTTAATTTTAATTATTTCTTGCTTATAGGGATGGCATACAAAAACATTTGGACGGCATACCAAAACAAGGTAGTGTACAAAATTATTGACATTTTTCTGTGACGTCATAGAACACGAAACTGAAAAATTGCATGATGCGAGTACTACACTATATATTCAAAGAGAAAATACAAATATAGTAAAATAATATAAAAACGTAATTGCTTTAATCTTTTTTTTATTGATTTGGATTTTAATTTTGTCATTTTTCTATCAGTTTCACACATAAATTTTATCTTCATTTTATAAAGTGATAAGATATGTAATTTTCTTTTTTATTGTAGTTGATGGTTTTTTTTAATAAACTTAAGTCGCTGTCGATTATGCCCATGATACTCTCTTAGCCACAATCAGCTGTATAATTTTGATCCAGTTGAATATGGGATCTAGGGTCCCAGAAATATCTAACATCGGAACATTTTAGTCCTGAGATAGCCCTATTTCAAAATTTTCTGAAAAAAGTTTTGTACAACAAAAGCACGTTTTACTTTTATACGCTACATTTTTTGAAACACAAACCAAGAAAAAAATAATAATCAAAAATATAATGATCTCATATATTTTTAATTTTCTAAAAATCGAAATAAGCTTAGACATCAATTTATCTGAATATTAATTTCGTCAGCAAGCTTTAAAAAAATATATTTACACATTTTATGTATATACGAACTTAAACTTTTATTTCTTATTGTTCAGCAAAAAACTCTAAAATGCTCAATTCTAATACAATATCAATATATACATATATTTGAATAAAATTATTATTTTGTTTTTGTATAACCTTTTACATACTTGAAAAATTGAATTCTACATATATGTTCACTGACAGATTTAAATATTATGTTTCGTTAGGAGCTTTGAAATAAATATACATTATACTTATACATACTTAAGATAAGTAAGTATACTTAAGATTTCGTTGCTTAATATTCTAACGAAAAATTTTAAAATATTCAATTCTGATACATTCATATGTACATGCATATATTTGAATAAAGTTAATATTTACCGACCGCAATTGCATACAATAAGGAAAGTTATGTGATGGTTTTCACCGAGTTTTCGGTGGGAACGTACTTCTCCATAGTTGGGAAGTGTAAATCAACTGTTTTTAGAGAGGTCTCGGTCTGTTCGTCTCTCTGTCTGTTATGTCAGTGTGTGCACGCGTGAGATATATAAAATAATAACAAAGAGAACAAAGAAAAATGTAAAATCTACCTCTCTAACATAAAACAAGAATCGACATGTTTGCATAAAAGATAACTATAAAAGAAACATGTCTATTCTCTGTTATTTACAATTAGATAAAGATTAATATTTTGCACAGTCTTTGTCTAATTACATTTTAATGATTAACAATAAATATTTGTAAAAAGATAAATAAAAGCAAAGATTAGTATTAAGAAAGAAAAGTATAATATTGAAAGGACGCGAAAACGCTGTTCAATAAATGTTAATAGTGTTAAGTTTGAACCAATAAGGCTGAAATATCGTAATAATAATTTTAAATTAATAAATAAAGAAAAAAAAATAATAAATTATTTTTTTATACGAGTATTAAATTCGGGAGTATACATAAAAGTCGTGTATCTCAAGTTCGATTAACCGATTTTGATGAAATTTTATACGTAAGTTTATTTTGACTATGGCACGGATTGATCAACTTTTGGGATATATCAGGCCTCGGGAATAGATTTATTTCAAATTTCCTATATAAGCTGGGACCGTCCGCGAAACGTCCTTACTTTTAGAAGAAATCGGGTGACAGTAACTGGACGTTTACTACGGGCCTAATATACATTTTTGCGTATATAACGAAAAATTATCAAACGATTTCATTGAAATTTCATATTCAAATTCATGGTGTTAAAACAATGAATCAGTAAATTTTTTGGAAAGATCAGGGCTTGGAAACTTATCTGATGGCCGATTTTGCATTTTTTACCATACCTACGGATCGAATTGATGAAATTTCTTGATTTTTGATATCTGAGTTATAATTTTTACCGGAACTAACTGGCGAGAATTTCAAAGAGTTCGGGTAGCGCAAAGAGAAACTCTACCAAGAGCCAAATTTATATTTTTCTAGGTTTGTTAACTAAAAGTTTATTAATGTTCTAAAAACTGTAAAGAAGTATTTAACAGGTATTTTTATAATATTCGGTAACACTTTCACTCAACTAGACAACATGGTCGGTTATGTGGTGGCCACATTAAATTTTTTTTTATGCCAAGGTGTAAGCATATTTCTTTATTTCTTAAATTTATTTCTGTATGTTCACCCCCATTTTTCTATAATTATGTATTCAAAATTTATTTCCATATATTTAACCACAGTTTTAAATATTATTCAATTTATATAGGAAGCCCTTAAAAAATTGGTCAGGAAGCTATAAAAAAATTTACAAACATGCCCTATATTTGTACAATGTACTTCAAATTTTTTGCGAATTTTTCCAAACTATTATAACATTTGAAAATTTTTCTTAAGCTTTTGTAACAATATTTATCTGATATTTATTAAAAAAATAAAACAAAAATTTAAACAAACTAAAGTAAGACAAAAAATTTAAAAATAATCCAAAAAAACATGACATCATCCAGGTAAGCATCGAACTAATAACCTTCTGTTTATCAAACTTTTACGCTACCTGCTAGGCTACACAGTATCTTAAATTTACCTTTCTATTTCTTTATTTTATTCATATTTTGCGTAACTCTTCAAAAACCATCCTAATTAACACTATATTTATAAAGCTACTTCTGAAGTGTCAAAAAGTCTTTTGTCCCATCTCTGTATTCCTTCTGAAGTGGGAACTTCTAGAAGGAATACAGAGATGGGACAAAAGACATTAGAGAAGGTTTTGCATGTAGGGTGCCAGAAAAAGCAATAATTCCACCCGCCCTTTCCCTTTAACCTCTCCCTCCCTTTCACCCCCTCCCAAAATGCTTTGTGACCATTTTTGGAAGTGTGAGTTGTAAGAAAAAGTTAAGTGAGTTGAAAGAAGTTAATTTTAACAATTTTCTTAAGAACACTTTCTTAAAAATTGTTAAAATTAATAAAATCTACATTGTTTTATAATAAGTACGTGCACATTTAGTTTCGTATTCTTTTCGCGATCTGCTGCAAAATGTATCAATAAGCAAAAAATAAGTGTATATTAAATTTCTTGACAATATATTTTTAAGACAAAATTTAACAAGAAAATGTTATTTTACGTTATTGAATTCCACTTATACATATAGGGTTTTTCCAAAAAAATATTTAAGGGCGGGAATTCGCTGATATTGATTTGTGAGGGTAAAACTTTTTTAATTTCATTTTATATGTTTCATAATATGAACAAAAAAAGAAAAAATTATCAATGAAAAAATAGTTCATTTGAAATTTCGCTTAATTCAGAGCCTGGGACCTCTTGCACAGCATACGATGTACGCAATTTATCCGCACGTATTGTGGAATCTAAATACATAAGTACATGGATTTTATTTGGTTTTTTACGAATTATTTTATGCGCATACAGTAACTGATCGCTTGAAGTGCTCATTGTTAACAGTAATTTGCGGTTTTAAATGTTACGGATTTGACTCTAAACTAAAATAAATTATTTAAAAAAATTTTAGATCTTAAATGGAGCTAATCATTTGTTTAATTATGTACTTTTTTGTAAATATTTTTAAAAGCTTTTCTTGTTTTAAGTTTTATGTTATTACTTATTAGAATATCTTTATGTATGTCACTCATCTACTCATATATGTATCTTACTGGTGTCTATTGGTTTTGAAGAAAAAAAAAGTACACACAGAATGAAACATAATTTCAAAACTATAGACATAATACTTGCAAACCTTGCAATGCAAGCACATGCGACTGGTTATTTGTATAAGCTTACATACCCTAAAGGTAGGTTATGTCATGGCATTGTTTGGAAGCGTAAAAAAGTCGTTTTTAGAGAGGTGTCGGTCTGTCTGTTCATGTGCGCACGCGTGCATCTCAGGTTCGGTTGAACCGACTTTCATAAAATTTTATATATGAGTTTGTTTTGGCTATGTCACGGATTGATCAAGTTTTGGGATGTGTCAGGCCTTGGGAACTGGACCTTTTGCGGGCCAATTCTAGATTTTTATCCATATAAAAAAAAATAATCAAACAGTTTGCTTGAATTATATTATTTAAATTTGGAGTGTTAAAACAATAAACACATAAATTTTTTAGAACGCTCAGGGTTCGGAAATGAAATTGGGGTTCGATTTTTATATTTATGAGCTCTAAATGTTACTGAAACTAACTGGCAAATTCGGATGACACAAAGCGAAATTCTACTAAGATCTAAATTTATATTTTTATAGGTATGTTAATTTAAATCTTACTAATGCCCTAGAAATTGAAAAAAAGTGTTTCAAACGCATTTTTATAATCTTCTGCAAAACTTTCATTTAGCTAGACAATATAAATTGCCATTGGTTATGTACTAACAACATCAAATTTTTGGAGTTTTTTTTATTTATTTGCAAAAATTTATTAATTTCAGATAATTTAACAAAGCAAAATATGTATAAGTAATTAATAAACTAAAACTGACTTACATTTCTATTTCTCTTTTATTTTTCTTCTAATTTTTTTTGTGTTTATACTCTTCTCTTTTTGAGCATTTTTCCATAATTTTTTCGAAAGTGCTTATTAGTTTTACTCTGTCCTTCCGTTCGTAAAATAGAAAACCCTTAAAGATAGAAAAGTGATAATATAATATATACATAGATCTAGAAACTTAGAAACTTATTTCCGTAGAAGAAAATTTTTAACTATCTCCCCCCCTCTAGAAGTTGTGCCTCCCCAAAAACCTAAAAATTCCATTTTTTAACTATTTATTGCAGTTTCACTGCAATAATGATTTGAGCATTTTTCAAATTTTGCAAACGCAGGAAGACAGTGGCTTGCTTGTTCTATCGCGGCACACTATAGTTAAACTTTAAGAAAACAAAATGGCCATTCAAATTTACCGTTATATAAAATGCGTTTTTTTTTTTTCAAATTTTTATGTCGTTTTTTTTTTAGACCCCGAGTTGTGGGAGCCTGAAATTTTAGTAGCTTTTAGGCACTAATAAACAGTTCATTTCGTTGGGAAAAAAATTTTTTCCATCTTCACGCCCTCTCAAGTTATCACCTCCGAAACCGCAAGCTTTTTCAAATTTCTATAAACGCAAAAAGCTAATGGTAAGCTCCATGAAATTAAAATATTTAATTATTTTTCTTAACTCACGCAATTAACCTTTAAGATCGAGCATTATGTTAACCCCTCTCTAAATTAATTTTTGTTTTATTTCAAAGAATGCATAAATCGTTCATCTTAAATATATGCAATCCTAGAAGTAGTTTCGTATATGAATGAAAATAAGTTTAATAGTGTGATAGGTATACATAGACTGTATTTAGAAGCAGAATTTTAACTTGTTGAAGGGAAAAGTGCTACAATACAAACCATTGGTTTGACCCAACTTTATTAAGTTTTATTTTTAATTGACCTAAATTGTTACTATCTTTTACTTCCTTGTGTAAAGAGTTATATAATTTAAATGCGCTACATTTTAAGCTTTTTTGTTTTTTTTTTTTAAATTCTAAATTTTGGAAATTGGATGTTTTTCTATATCTAGTGTAATAGTTAACCTGACCATTGATGCAGCGATTTTGACACCGGTCATTATTATATTATAAATTATATTTAATATTATAGCTTTAATATACAATGTTTAAAAAATTATGAAATAACAAATTAGTATATAAGTAATTTTCATATATTCATAATTAATTCGATATTAAGAAAAAACAAAAAAAAACAGACAATAAATATTAATAAGCTTAAATATTTAATATAAAGGAAAAACTACAGCAAAATCGTCACCTCCCTAGTTAAAACTCTATGGAGCCCTATACTCCTAGTAGGAGTAGAAAAGGAAAAAAAAAGTGTAATAATTATGTATTTTTTCTCTACTTTCTTAATTTTGATTTAAAGTTGTTATTTAAAATATATAAATATTTATTTTTTTAAAAAAATATATAAAAATATATAAATATATATGTATAATAGAGATTAGGCTAACCAATGGTTTGTATTGTAGCACTTTTCACTTCAACAAATCAGAATACTGCTCTTAAATACAATCTATGTATACCTACCACACTATTAGGATTTTTTTCATTCATATATGACACTATTTCTAAAATTGCATATATTTAGGATGAACGGTTTATGCAGTTTTTGTAATAAAACAAAAATTAATTTCAAGAAGGGTTAACATAATGCTAGATTTTAAGAGTTAATTGCGTGAGTTAAGAAAAATAATTATATTTTTTAATGTCATGGAAATTACCGTTAGCTTTTTGTGTTTATAGAAATTTGAAAAAGCTTGCGGTTTCGGAAATATAAGGTGTCAAAATCAAATTTTACAAATTTCAAGAGGCGAAAACTTAAGGGGGGATGCAGATGAAAAAAAAAATTTCTTCTAACGAAATGAACTATTTGTTAGTTCTTAAAAGTTACTAAAATTTCAGGTTGCCACAACCTGCGGTCCAGAAGAAAAACAACATCAAAATTTGAAAAAGCAATCCGCTGCTTTTATGCGTATGCAAAATTTCAAAAATGCATATGGTTTCACTGCAATGAGTAGTTAAAAAATGGAACTTTTAGGTTTTTGGGCGGTATAACTTCTCGAGGGGGAGAGATAGAAAAAAATTTTCTACTACGGAAATAGGTTTCTAGTAAAGATTTATGTACGCATCAAATTTCAACCTTTCGCTTTAAGAGTGTAGAATGTTTGTAAATATGTTCACGGACGGACGGACAGAAGGACAGAAGGACAGAGTGAAACTAATAAGCACTTTTTTTCAAAACATTTTTGGAAAAGTGCTAATGAGACCTATTTCTTGTAGCTTTTTCCACTTGCAGTTTACAAAAAGGAAAAGTAAGATAAAAAATTCTTTGTATATAAATTTTTTTTTGAACAAATTTTGAAATTGGAAAATGAAATTCACAACGTTTTTCTAAAAAATTATATTGCATGTATATGAAAAGCATTATCGATTTTTAGGAACTTTAAAAGAAAAGATAAAATAGAAAAAATCCTCATTTGTTAACTTCAGAGTACATAGTGAAAATTTTATATTAAAACTAACTTTCTATAAACTGTTTTCCTTTGGAAATATTGAAGTAAAAAACGTAAAACACAAGGGTATTTAAACAATATATAAGAATTGTTGAAAATTCTTCATATTTTAATTAAAAAAAATGATTTAGTTTTATATGATTCGAAATAAAAATTTTTAGTAACATACCACTTTTTGTGATTTTTAACGTTGAACAATTATAACTTAATTTACTCAATTAACCATTATATGGTTATTCAAATTAAACATCAATTTACCATAAACACTATATTGCAAAAGACAACATCTTATGTGATCAGCACATAGCCGACCGCAATGTATATTGTCTAGATTAGCAATAGTATTCCAGAAGATTATGAAAAAGCGTTTAAAACACTGTTTTACACTTTCAAGGGCACTGATAAGCTTTTAGTTAACATACCTAAAAAAATTCGAATTTGGCCTTTTGTGGAGTTTTATTTTGTGCCGTTCGAATTATACAAAAAAATCTTCAGTAACTTCTGCTAACTCAAACATTAAATTTCAAGAAATTCCATCAGTCTGAAAGACATGTTATTGCGGTGATCAAGTCTCTTCAAAAGCACCTGGATTTGACTTGATCACATCTAATATACTAAAGCAACTACCCAAAAGGGGAATTACAATGCTTACGCGTCTCATGAATGCATGTATAAAGTTCAAATACGTGTCTGGCATTTGAAAAATTGCGGAAATAATTATGCTACAAAAGCCTGGCAAACTATTAAACGAAGCAGATTCTTACAGACCAATCTCGTTGTTGCCGATCATTTCCAAATTGCTCGAAAAATTATTGCAAAAACTTTTCAACCAATAATTGAGAGTTAAGATTTGATTCCGAATCATCAGCTCGGCTTTCGAAGAAAACACTCGACGTTGGCTCAAATTGCTTAAAACAGGTATGCACTGCCATACTTTTGGACATGTTCCAAGCTTGTTATAAGGTTTGGCACCATGAGTTAATACATAAGCTCAAACAATTACTACCGAAGCAGTAATTGTTATTGATAGGGTATTTCAAATTGAAGAAGAAGAATATTCTTCGCTTAGAGATACTGTGTCCGGGGTACCACAGGGAAGCATATCGGGACCAATATTATACTTATTGTATACTTATGATATTCCACAAATGGAGTTTGTGACAACGGCAAAATTTGCAGACGATACTGCAACAATAGTTATAGTAAAAAATGTGAATGGGTTAACTAATAAATTAGAGAGAGCCTGCAATGAAATCACGGGATAGATTAAAAAATGGAACATGGAACTTAAAGAGGTGAAATCGATCCACGTAGACTTCACCAATAGGAAAATTGAAATTTTTCTTCCAGTCCCAATGAATGATATCATAATCACACATGAGAATTCGGCGATATGCCTTGGAAGATTCCAAGCTCAAATGAAAGGAGCACATCTAGATTTCAGAATAAATCTCATCTAGAATCTCATATATGTTTTAAGCTTATGGTATTCAGACGTGGGGCTGCGCTGCCTAGACTCACATTCAATATATTCAAACATATCAAAATGATATATTACGAGACATCGTCAACGCTCCCTGGTATATCCGTAATGATGATATACATAGAGATCTCAGGATCCCTAGTTTCAAAGACGAAATTAAAAAGCAAGCAGCCAATCGCCTGGTTGAAAATCAAAACTTTGTTAGGAAACTTAAACGTACGAGACCTCTCGAGTTTGCTTAAAATTTTTTATCTGAAACAACAAATACCTAGTACGACGTTGTAGAAGGTCAAAAACGAATGACATTTTCACAAAGTTAGACCAAAATTAATGGTTAGTTGTTTTCGACAAGGTTTATTGATTAAATGTGATAGGTCTTTTTAGTGGGTTAGTGTCCCACACTACTGCTCTTTCGTTCAGCAGAGTCTTTCGAGATTTTCACCATCCCCACGACTAAAAAAAAGGAAAAAAATTTATTAATTATAATTATTATAATTATTATAATTGGTAAATTGTGCTTGTAATAATACTTGTACTTGAAATTCTCATCTACACTTAACTTTGATTATTTAAATTCTTATAAGCGAAACACCAGAAGGAGGGTTGTCAAATCTCCGAGAAACAAAGTAAGGAGCTCAAAGATTAACGATAAAACGATTTAAAGGAGCTCAAAGATCTTAAAGATAGTGTGAAATTTCTCAGTATAAAGTTGGGTCAAACCAATGGTTTGTATTGTGAAAATTCTGCTTTTAAATACAGTCTATGTATACCTATCAAACTATTAAAATTATTTTCATTCATATACAAAACTATTTCTAGAATTGCATATATTTAGGATGACGCATATATGCAGTGTTTGAAATAAAGCAAAAATTAATATAAAAAGGGGTTAACATAATACTCGATTTTAAGGGTTAATTGTGTGAGTTAAGAGAAATAATTATATTTTTTAATTTCATGGAATTTACCGTTAGCTTGTTGCGTTTATAAAAATTTGGAAAAGCTTGCGGTTTCGGAAATATGAGGTGGCAAAAATTCAAATTTTACAAATTTCAAGAGGTGATAACTTGAGAGGGGGTGGAGATGGAAAAAAATTTTCTTCTAACGAAATGAACTATTTGATAATGTCTAAAAGCTCCTAAAATTTCAAGCTTCTACAGGCTGGGGTCTAGAAGAAAAATGACATCAAAAATTTGGAAAAAAAGGACTTTAGATAACGGTAAATTTGAACGGCCATTTTGTTTTTATAAAGTTTAACTATAGTATATCGCGCTAGGGGAAGCAAGCCACTGCCTTTCTGCGTTTGCAAAATTTCAAAAATGCTTATGGTTTCATTGCAACAAATATTTAAAAAAGGCCATTTTTAGGGTTTTGGGGGGGTATAACTTCTAGAGGGGGGAGATAGGTAAAAATTTTGTTCTACGGAAATAAGTTTCTAGTAAAGATCTATGTACTTATGAAATTTCAGCTTTCTATCTTAAAGGGTGTTGAAGTTTTATAAACAAAAAAAGTGTCCACGGACGGACGGACGGACGGACGGACGGACGGACGGACAGAGTGAAACTAATAAGCACTTTTTTCAAAAAATTTTTTGGAAAAGTGCTAAAAAGTACATATCGTCACCCTAGAGTTATACTGTTGTACAATACCAATTCAAAAAAATCTGATGTGGTCAGCACATAACCGACCGCAATGTATATTGTCTAGTTAAGTGAAAATAAAACAGAATATTATAAGAATGTCTGTTAAATACTTCTTTCTAATTTTTAGAACATTAGTAAGCTTATAGTTAATATAGCTAGAAAAATGTAAATTTGGCTCTTAGTAGAGTTTTGCTTTGTGCTCTGTAGAATTTACTCAGTCCACATCACACATTACTTCATCGTTTTAGTCCAAATAACATATCATCAGCAGCTAATGGATCTGTACAACAGGCTTCAACTTCATCTTTTGTAAGTTTCTATCCATCATCTCCGTCAAATGCACTATTATCTTCAGTAAATAATGTACCCACTAGTCGTGTAATTAATGTTGAAAACGTTAGTGTAATTTTGGCAACGGTTGTAGTACATATTAAAAATAGCCACGGCTTGTTTCAACCAGTCCGAGCTTTATAGGATTCTGGCTCACAGCTAAATTTCGTCACCGACCGATTGGCTAACCGTCTTGGATTAAAGAATCAACGTATAAATACTGGCACTAGTGGAATTGCAAACACTAATGTAAACATTAAATTTTCGACACAATTCACTATAAAATCTCGAATAAATGATTTCACTGCCCCTTCAGACATGTTTATCTTACCACACATAGCTGGAATTATGCCTGATTCTCCCATAGTCATCAAGGATTGGAATATTCCTAGAAATATTGAATTGGCTGATCCACAATTTTTTATTCAACAAAATGTTGATATTTTGATCGGCGCTGAAGTATTTTTTAATATTATGTCCGTCGGACAAATTAAATTGGGCCCTGATATGCCTTTATTGCAAAAAACACTCTTTGGTTGGATAGTTTCGGGTAAATATGCTTCCAATTCTAGATCAATCAATTGCCATTCACTGGTCGCTTCCTTGGAAAATAATGAAGTTAACACAGATGCTAATTTACGCGAGTTTGTAAAAAACTTTTGGCAAATTGAGTCGGTCGAAACTAATTCAAACAAGCTAACTGAGGAAGAATTGTCATGTGAACATGTTTTCAAATCTACTGTCCAAAGGTCATCCTCTGATAAAATAATAGTTAAATTACCATTCAAACGTCATTTTTCTGAACTTGGTTCATCTAGACAAATTTCCGTAAAGCGCTTTCTGTCATTGGAAAAGCGATTAAACTCAAATTCCAATCTTAAGGAAGAATATTCGAAATTTTCGGAAGAGTATTTAAGGTTAGATCACATGGAACTTGTTCCCAAAAATGATGAAAGGCTTGTCGAATACTATCTTCCTCATCATTGTGTATTAAAACCAGCTTCACCTACAACAAAACTTCGTGTCGTATTTGATGGCAGTTGTGTTACAACATCTGGGCTTTCATTAAATGATATCCTTATGATTGGTCCTCCAGTTCAAGAAGACTTATATTCAATTCTACTCAGATTTCGATTTTACAAGTATGGTTTAAAGGCTGATATTTGCAAGAAGTACAGGCAGTTTTTACTGGATGAAAATGACGCATATTACCAATGTATACTCTGGCGAAATAATTCTTCACAAGAAATTCAAACGTTCAAGCTTAAAACTGTTACTTATGGTACTTCTACAGCTTCTTATTTAGCTACTAAATCTTTGGTTCATTTGGCAACTCTTAATGCAGAGACGTATCCAAAAGGAGCACAGAAAATACTGAAAGATATGTACGTAGAAGATTTGATAATGAAGAAATGTGCAGATTCTTTTGAAGAAGTGTCTAGCATAAAAGGCGAAGTTGAAGCTATATTAGCCTCAGCAGATATACAATTAAAAAAATTGTGCTCAAACAACACAATATTCCTGAATCCGAAAAAGAAAATCTTCTAATTATAAATGGTTCATCAATTATAAAAACATTAGGAATATGCTGGCAACCAGCGACAGATCAGTTTAGATTTTGCATTGATTCGCAACTTTTCCGACAAACTAAAATTACCAAACGTTCTGTATAGCACAGAATCTGATTTATCGAGACTTTTCGATCCCATCGGCCTAATAAATCCTGTTGTCGTCAGATCAAAGATATTTCTGTAAAGACTTTGGTTTCTAAAAGTGGACTGGGATGAGTCTATTCCAATAGAGTTGTACACCGAATGGGAAAATTTCCGAAAAGGGTTGCATCTTCTCGACCAACTATCAATACCTCGTTTTGTTCAGTACAACAAATCCGCACAAGTCGAATTACACAAGTCGATGCAAGCTGCAAGGCATATGGGTGTTTTATATATCTTAGATGTATTGATCCTAACGGTATCTAAATCAAATAATAGGCGTTGAAATCAATGAAATATTTTTATGGTATGATTCTGAGATTGTGTTGTCATGGATTTCAGCACATCCTTCTACATGAACTGTTTTTGTTGCCAATAGAGTCTCGCAAATCCAACAATTAAGAGAAAATTATAAATGGTTGCATGTCAACACTAAGGCGAATGCAGCTGACATTTTGTCAAGGGGTTCAAATGTATCAGAATTAATAAACTCAACTTGGTTCATTGGTCCAGACTTCCTGAGGAAAACCAACGATTATTGGCCTATGCAAAAAGTTAAAAGTGTTCAATCTACAACTTTAGAAAAGCGATCTACACACAACTCATTCACAAGTCAAAAGTGTGATAATTATCCACATGATATCATATCAAAATTTAGCATTCATTTTCAGATTTTCGAAAAGTTGCAACAGTACAAAAACTTCTCATAATATTGCTGTACTATCTCGTAATGAGCGAAACTATGCCCTTTTAAAAATAATTGAAATTATTCAAAATATTCATTTTTTTTCGGAAATAAATAATTTACAAAATAATAGACAAATTCCTTCGAAAAGCATATTAAAAAACTTTAACCGATTTTTAGAAAAAGAAGATTCTCTTAAAGAATCTGTGACCCTCTTAAAAGTAGGAGGACGACTTAGCAATTCAAACATTACACACTCAGCCAAACACCCAATATTCTTGCCAAATGATGAACATTTTGTGAAAATTTTAATATCGCATTTTCATGTTCAAAATCTGCATGCCCTCAAGCTCTCTTAGCAACTCTGTGTCAGCGATTTTTGATTACGAATAGTCGTTCAAAAATGCATACGCTGCTTCAAATTCAGACCAAAATTGGCAGAACAAATTATGGGTGACCTACCTAAGTACCGAGTCGATTTAAATCGAGCTTTTTTGGTCAGCGGAGTCGATTTTTGTGGACCTGTTATGATGTCACCAGGTGGGCGTGGCAAAAAACTTTATAAGGCATATGTTGCATCTTTGTATGTTTTTTGTATGTGTCATCTCTAACGTCCGAAGCCTTCATCGCTTGTTTAAAACGCTTCACATCACCAACGTGTCGTGATCTGTACTGCGATAATGCAACGAACTTTATCGACGCTCGACATGTTTTAAGGGAATTACCAGACATATTCAATGATCAACAATTCAAGAATGATGTATCTTGTTGGTGCACAAATCACAACATCGAATTTCACCATATACCAGCTAGATCACCGCATTTTGGAGGCTTGTGGGAGGCTGTCGTTAAGGCAGCTAAGTTTCATATCAATCGTTGCTGTTTGAATATGAATCTGACTTACGAAGAAATGCAAACTCTAATCACACAAATTCAGAGCATCCTAAATTCTCGTCACATAATTTCCCTTTTCTCAGATCCTAGTGATGAACAAGTACTAACGCCTGGTCAGTTTCTTGTAGGTGGACCTTTAAACGCACTACCAGAACCATTGCGTAACGAAGACGTCACCATAACAACTTTAAAACGTTTTCATCGTATTGTATTTCTACAACAAAAATTCTGTTCTCGTTGGTCTAAGGAATATCTAACCACGCTTCAACGCAGGAATAAATGGTCCTCTCAAGCAAGTAATTTAACAATGGGTACACTGGTTTTGATTGGCGATGACAACGTACCTTTACAACATTGGGCAATTTGCAAAATTCTAAGGTTGTATCCTGGCTTTGATAATAATGTGGGAGTTGTCGATGATCAATGCCGTAACAAAATCTTCAGGCGATAAATACATACATTAGCACCACTTCCACTGGCTGATTGAAAGTTTCTTTCAGAGGAACTTTCAAAGGCGTCGGCATGTTAATACCTGATTTAGCAATAATCATTTTGTTATCATTTTTTTTTGAATCGATTTCGACAGTTCATTATAACTTTACATTTTTTCTAATTTTTTAATACTGTTTAATTCATTTTAATAAATTTATATGTAAGATTGTATGTGTGCACATGTATGTAAATTTGTAATTTCGAATTTCTTATTTTCTCTTGCATATTTTCTTACTGTATCATAAATTCTCTTAAACTTAATTTTACTTTTTTTTGAATTAACATTAGCAATGTCTTAAATTCTAAAATTTTTTCATTCCAAAAAAACTGTCGAATCGATCAAACATAAAAATTGTTGGTATTATTCAAAATCAAAAATATAATTAGTTGTTGAATTATAATTCATTTTTTTTATTTATTTGTTAGCCAAAAAGTTATAACCAAAAGTTATATATTTATATAACCAAAAAGTTATTATAAGTTTTAGAATCACCCTGGCTAAATTAAGCCAGAGTCAAAACAACCCGAATTCCCTGAAATGCTCGTCGTTTAGTTTCGGTAACAACCAGAATTCAAATATCAAATTTCAAGAAATTCCATCAATTCGTTCCGTAGACATGGTTAAAAATGTAAAATCGGCCCGCAGATCAGTTTTCGAACCCTGACCTTTCCAAAAAATTTATATATTCATTGTTTTAACACGAAGAATTCAAATATTAAATTTCAATGAAATCGGTTGATCATTTCTCTTTATATACGCAAAAATGTATATTTGGCCCGTAGTAAACGTCCAATTGCTGATGCCTGATTTCTTTCAAAGTTAGGAATTTTCGCGGACGGTCGAGCAAAGCTCATATATGAAATTTCAAGTAAATCGGTTGAATATCTCATCTTTTGACACCAACGAATTTTCCTAAGTTTGGTTATTTGACACTTTAACTAACTAATTGTTAACTGATTGGTGGCTTTTGAATTAGCAGAAAAATGTATACATGTGTACATAATTTCGTTAGTCGAGGTTTTGTTAACAAATTTTTAAATATTGCAAAAAAAATTTCAACTGAAAAATGTTTTCAGAAATATTAGATCAGATAGAGCAATGCTGCTGGAATTTACTTCTAAATTAATCGATCTCAATATAACGACGATAAGACGATAACAGAGGTAAAAAAATTCAGAACTGCTTAAGTACACCAAACCCCATCAAATTACCATTATAATGGGAGACTTTAATGCAAAAAGTCTCCCACTTATAATGTTAATCAAGTTAATGTTGTAATGTTAATAATTCAATAATAGGTAATAGAAACGAAAGAGGTGATCAATTGGTACAATTCTTTCCAGAAGAAAGCTTCACGATATCGAGCATTTGGTTGAACCTACCGCCGAGAAAGTTGTATACATGGAAGTCCCTACAAGATGCACCTGGAAATATAATGAGGAATCAGATCGATTTCATACTAATAGTAGATTTAAAGCTTCAATTATTATAGTTTCTACATATCCAAGAGCTGACGTTCCATCAGATCACAATTATAATTTCGAAATTAAAATCAAATTGACCAAAATGCAAAGCAGAAAGCATCCGCAGTGTCTTTATTTGGACAAGCTTAAAAATAGTGACATTAAGGGGCAACTTGCGTGTGAGTTTAACACAGGTCTCCGAACTCTAAACGTAGAGTTGGATCTAAATGGACTCTGGAATGGACCAAAATTGTGGTGAGGCAAAAGAGGATGACAGAAAAAAATTTAAAATTAATGGAAGAGGAAAAATCCACCGGAATACAGACGACTTCAGCTCCTCATACAGTCTAAAATAAGACAAGCAAAAGCTGCATGGTTGACTGGTAAGTGTGAGGAAAATGAAAAACTTAATCGTAGTCAGGAAACTTTCTCTTTACATAAGAAAATCAAGGAAATTTCTGGTACATATAGAAATCACAGAATTTCCGCTTTAATAAACGAACAAAATTAAATTGTAACGGAACCTGCAGAAGAGAAGCAAATATGGGAAAAATTTATTTACCGACGATTCCAGACCGGCGGAGCGTATTTTTGTTCCAACAATACAAAGTCCCTTAACTGGACTAATAATTACAGGAGATGAGGAATTTAATTAGGAAAAACAGGGAGGGCGATGGGGCCTGATGAAATACCTACTGAAATCATCAAATTGTTAGATGAAAATAAAAAACCCATTTAGAAGGAATTTTTAACATCATATATGAAACTGGTGAATATCCGAATGATTATTCAAAATCTAACTTCATTGCCCTTCCGAAGAAAAATAATGCGAGACAATGTATGGATCGTATGCTAATCAGTATTACGAGTCACGCCTTGAAAATCTCGTGATAGTACATAATCGAATCTATAAAAAATGCGAGGGAGCACAATTTTGCACACAAGTACTTGTACAAAATTGTCAAGACGTGAGAAAAGATGTTTTTCTTTGCTTCACTAAAACTTCACAGCAATAATTGTGGCTTGAAAATAGACGTGGAAAAGACCAAATTCATGATTATAAGCAAAAATATTCAGCCGTTTACCAATGCAAAAATACTGGTTGATAACAAGAGTATTGAATGAATTTTTAAATTCAAATATCTTGGATGCTGGTTGCAAGTTAAGTTGAATGCTGACGTGGAAATTAATTGTCGCATCGAGTCGAGCAGGGCAGCTTTTATAGAATTCAGGAAAGTTCTTACGAATAAGGAACTCCGAATAAGGATAGATCACATTACCAACTCAGAGGCGTTAAACCAAATGCAAACAGATTTGGAACTGCTTCCAACTATAAAACACTACAAAACATCCTATTTTGATTTTGTTAAAATTGAAGATAATAGATTTATTAAGAGACAGTGGTGAAATTGCGAAAAACTCTTAAATAGGTATGTAATTTTGATTTTTGAAAAACCGATTTTGAGCGAGACCCAGACTCTACTAGAGAAAAAAGATAGCAATTGAAAAAAAACTAAAACAATTTGGAGAAAATTATTTAATTGTTAAATTATTTGCATCTCAGATACTTAATGAAATTTTTGTTTCTGTAATAAATTTTCACTTTTACGTAAATTTTCATCCTCCTCATCTCGAAAAAGTTTAGAAGTTCCAGCTTTACAAAATGTACTACCCTCATATATTTCATGTAGTTTTTCTTTTTTTTAGAATGTTATAATATATCGCTTAAATTCATATTTTTAGAATCTCACTTGCGTACCCGTGTAAAACCTTGTAAGAGCTTCATATTGAAAATTGGAAGCAAAATAACAAATAAGGGGAGGTATAAATGTGCAAGAAAAAAATTAAAATCTCCTTGCAAACGTACGTATTTCTATCTTTGCAGGCAAAATTTTGATAATGAGTACAGAAGCAAAATATTCGAAACTTTTTGGCAGTTTGCCGATGAAAAGAAAAATAGTTTCTATAGTCAACTCATTAAAAAACAGAAGAAACAACACGACGTGAAGAGGAATGAAAAGCAAAACATCTCTCTATATTTCCTGACATGAACTGTCAGGACATAATGACAAGCATTAGGTATGACGGGTAATAATATCATAAGTAATTTTTTTATAGCTTTAAATAACATGCATTCGTGAGCATAAAATAAAACATTATTTACAAAAATAAAATGTGGTCAGCACATAACCGCCCGCAATTTTTTTTGTCTCGATTAGAAAAAATATTTTATAAGATTATAAAAATGCGTCTTCTTTACATTTTTAAGGGTACTAATAAGCTTTTAGTTTTCGTACCTAGAAAAACGTGAATTTGGATCTTAGTGCAGTTTCATTTTGTGCTGTCCGAATTATATGAAATGTTCGTCAGTAACTTCTGCTAACAACCAAAGATCAAATATTAAATATCAAAAAATTCCATCAACTCGTTCCATAGATATGATTAAAATGTAAAATCGGCACACAGATCCGTTTCCGAGCCCTGATCTAAAATTTATAAATTAATTGTTTTAACACCTCGAATTTAAATATTAAATTTCAATGAAATCAGTTGATAATTTTTCTTTATATAAACGTCCAGTTGCTGACGCCTGATTTCTTACATAAGTTAGGAGCTTTCGCGTACAAGTAAGTCTGTTTAATATTTTCTTGAAAGTGATCAAAAAAGTAAAACAAGCCCGTCTAGTTCCCGAGCCCTATATACTAAAAGTTGATCAATCCCTCTGAAAGTCGAAATAAACTTGCATATAAAATTTCATCAAAATAGGTTCAGCCGAACTTGAGATACACGCATACACGCACAGACCGACAGACCGCCAGACCAACAGAATGCTAATAATAGTTTATTTACACTTTCTTACCATGGAAAAACGCGTTCCCACCGAAAACTCGATATACTTTATTGTATGTATATCTTATACCTTATTGTGTATACAATGCGGTCGGTAAAAACATTAGTATATACTTTTTAAACAAAACCTTGTTTATTATTTGAATATATTATAAAAAGTATGCTAAAGCCTTAAAAAAAATCGGATGTGATCAGCACATAACCGACCGCATTCTGTATTGTCTAGTTAAGTGACAGTGTTACGGAATATTAAAAAAATGTCTGTTAAATACTTCTTTACAATTTTTAGGGCATTAGTACGCTTATGGTTAACATGCTAAGAAAAATGTAAATTTGGCTCTTAGTACAGTTTCGCTTTTTGTTACCCGAAATGCTCGCCAGTTATTTTCGGTAAAAACCAGAACTTAAATATCAAATTTAAAGAAAGTCCATAAATTCCTTCCGCAAATCAGTTTTCGAGCCCTGATCTTTTCAAAAAATTTATATGTTCAATGTTTTAATACGAAGAATTCAAATATTAAATTTTAATGAAATCGGTTAATATACATTTTTGTGTACGAGGGTCACTATTTATATTTCGGGTCCTGGCAATACTAGTGCTGCCAGGTGCAATCTGACACTTGCATTGGAAAGTTTGACATTTTTTAGGACAACTTCACTCAGAACGTTTTGTCATTCGAGCGCGAATTGTTTTGTTTACAGTGACTTGAAAAATTCATCTCGGTCAAAAAATGGAATTGTCCCGTGAAAATTTTCGTGCGATGATTTTTTACGATTTTCGGCGCGGATTATCGAGACAAGAGTGTCTCGATCAACTTGTTTCGACTTTTGGTGATGAAGCACCATCAAAAACCACTGTAAATCGCTGGTACCAAGAGTTTGGTTTCGGACGCCGTTCGCTCCAGGATGAATTTCGTGAAGGTCGGCCAATTTCGGTCGTTTTGCCGGAAACCATCGATGCTGTGCGCGAAATGATAATGATGGACCGGCATGTGACATACTGTGAGATTGAGGCATCCTTGGGCATTAGTTCCACCAGCGTACATAAGATATTGCATGAACATCTTGCCGTGAAAAAGGTGTGTTGTCGATGGATCCCAAAAAATTTGACGATTGCACAAAAGAAGGCTCGTGTCGATTGGAGCAAAGAAATGTTGAAAAAATTCAATCGCGGTGCGTCAAAAGACGTTTATAAGATAGTCACAGGTGATGAATCATGGATCTATGCATATGAGCCCGAAACGAAACAGCAATCGACCGTATGGGTGTTCCAACAAAATCCAAATCCAACAAAAGTTGTTCGTGGAAGAAGCACATCGAACCAAATGATCGCGTTTTTTTTGGTATAACCGGTCATGTGGCCACAGTACCTTTAGTGGAACGTAGGACGGTCAATTCTGAATGGTACACCACCATCTGTTTGCCGAAAGTTTTTGAAGAAATAAGGAAAACAAACAAGCGCCGGCGAATCATTCTTCATCATGACAATGCAAGCTCTCACAAATCAGCTGAAACAATGGACTATTTGAGCACTCAAAATGTCGAATTGATGGGTCATCCGCCGTACAGTCCTGATTTAGCACCCAATGACTTCTTCTTATTCCCTCACATCAAAAAAAAAATGCGTGGACAACGATTTTCAACACCTGAAGAAGCAGTCGATGCGTTCAAAAACCATGTTTTGGAGGTGTCTCAATCGGAGTGGAAAAAGTGCTACGAAAATTGGTTTCAGCGCATGCAAAAGTGTATTGATCTTCATGGGGAATATTTTGAAAAACAATAAAACCATTTCCAATGATAAATGTTTGTTTTTTATTGCTAGACCCGAAATATAAATAGTGACCCTCGTATATAAAGAGAAATACTTTATATACACAAAAATGTATATTTGGCCTGTAGTAAACGCCCAGTTGCTGGTGCCTGATTTCCTGCAAAACATAGAAATTTACGCGGACGGTCGAACAAAGCTTATATATGAAATTTCAAGTAAATCAGTTGAATATTTTCTTCAAAGTGGTCAAAAATGTAAAACAGACCGGCTAAAAAGTGCAGTTCCCGAGTCCTAATATATTCAATCCGTGCCATGGTCGAAAGAAACTTGCATATAAAATTTCATTAAAATCGGTTCAGCCGAACTTGAGATACACGCGTACCGACAGACCGACAGGTTGCTAAAAATAGTTTATGCACACTTCCCTAGTGTGGAGAAGTGCATTCCCAAGTCGATATGCAAAATTTGTTGCCATCACATAACCTACCTATTGTATACACAATACGGTCGGTAAAAATGTGATAAAAGAGTTCAAATTTAATTAATTGATGATAAAATGTAAATTTTTATTTTGATGTAGAATTGAGTACCAATTATGTTAAAACGAATATGTAGCAAAATTTAAAACTATAACGAATTTTGTAAAATGAAAACGCTTTTTCAAAAAAAAAAAACTATCTTATTCACAAATAATCTAAAATAATAATAATTTTATTAAATAAAATTTATAAAATAATAAAGTAAATGATAAAATAATAAATTAAAATTTTCAGAATTATGATGTTGTATGGCAAAAAAATGTAATAAAATGTTTCTGGTTCTAGAAATCAGATCCATTTGTTCCAAGGCAAAAATCATAAAAATTTAAAAATTTTTGACAAATTTTGAGAAATTTTTACCTAATCTTCAACTGCGATAAAATAACTTTGAGGTGGCGAAATATAGAAAAGCGGAAACTGAATATGAACAAGTAAAGATGTTTCAGTCGGTATAAACGTTCAATTATATGCTGATTCAATTATATCCTGCACCTTTTATTGTTGTATAGCAATAACTCGAACCCGTGAAATCATTCTACTTCACGGATACGCCTGACCTATAATTGGATATACGCCTGCCAGGTTGCATTAATCTGACTTTATTATTTTTCCAAATATTTAAAATTAGGTTTTGAAATTATATGACAGGTACCCGAACCTGTCAAACAATTCAGCCAAAACTTCAAGCATTTGACCTATAATTGGACATACGACTGCCAAGGTTCATGAATCTGACTTTATTATTTTTCCGAATATAAAAAATTTGCTTTTTGGGTCGTATGGCAGCCATCCGAACCGGTGCCGCCATCGCATTAAAATTTTTAGGGAATATCTAGAATGTAATTGAACACACGTGCACAAAATTTCATACTTATACCTTTATCAATTTTTGAAATATTTAAAAAAACCTCTTCGAGTTGTATGGCAGCTACCCGAACTCGTTGTCTCAATTAGTCTAATTACAATAGTGTTCGTCCTTGGCACAAAAGAAACAACTTGTGAAAGTTTGGTGTCGATTTCATTTTTCATTTTTGAGTTATCGTGCGATCGGATGGACGAATGGAGATGTCTAAATCAAGGCAGAATTTTACGCTGAGCAAGAATATATATATATGTCCATACCGGAGACGATTCCTTCAAGTAGTTACAAACTCCAAACCAAAGTTAATATATCCTTCACGAAGTGTTCAAATCTTTAATTACGCTAAAAATTATTAGCTGGTGGTTTCTCAGCAGTATTTTCCACCAATGGAAGAATTTCTGATATCTGGTATGTATCTGAGTCTTCTAAGCCTGTTAAAATTTATTCAAAAGAGCAGGTTGATATTTTATTGTTGAAAAAAACATCGAGTGATAATTTGGTACCATCTTCTCGGGCTTCCACATCTAGTTTACCTTTAAAAAGAGCTACGAGTTCCAGGTTTTCAAATAACAAAATGCCAATGGCCAATTTGCAATCATCGGATGAGGAAGAATACAACAGTATTTAGCAAGTTTATTTTGACTATTACATTAAATTTTTATTTTTTTAACTTTTTTATTTGAATTTTTTTTGTAATTTAAATTTTTTTCTCTCCTATGTATTTACATTCAATTAATGATTTTAATGAAAATAAGTTTGATGCTACAAACTTAAGTTTACTTTTATTAAAGACTGGTAGCATTTCTTTAATTAACAAATTTAACGATTTTAGCAAAGTATAGGGCAATTTTCTATAACTCCTAAAATTATCGCGACTTAAGAGACATGGTTCGATATACTACATCTTAATCTATATGGCTTACCAAATTTTAATTCGGTTAATTCTTGCCGTCATGATTCTGACGGGGGAGTTTTTATCTTTATAGCTCCATAAAATTCGAGGTGATAGAAATTGTCAATAAGGATTTTTGCAATGCAATAAGTATTACTATAAAGGATTTAAGGAAAAATAATGAGGATATTATTATAATTTCGTACTATAGATTTCAAAAGTGCGACTATGTGTCGTTTTTCAATATAATTCAGGGACTGATAATAAAAAACCGTAACGCTTCATGCCTGTTATTAGTTGACGCTAATATTAACTTATTCGCTAATACTGCTGATAGGAATCAATTAATTACATTTATGAACTCTCATAACTTTGAATATAGGCACAGTTTAATAACCACACCATCGTCTGGATCGCGTATTGACCATGCATTCTGTGAAGGAAATATTGCGACGGATGTTTTTTGAATAGAAAATCATCTTAGCGACAATAATATATTAGTTATAACATTGTTATGTTATAACATTAGTTATAACATTGAGTGTCGAAAATACATGAGAAAGATTTCTTGCCCCTTGGTGAATCATTAAAAAATTTGATTATTGAAGAAAATAAAATGAGAAAAGACTTAAAAGTAACCCACATGACGGTGAACTCTATAGTAAATTTATGCGGCTGAACAGTGTTGTTAGAAAATCTATAAAGTGTTGAAAGAGGTTTTTTTACGCGGGGAGACTCGATTCAGGTTCTGATTCTACGGGATTTTCTAAATAACATTATATGGGATTTTCTAAATAACCTTACGGGTAGACGAAATAATTCTTGTCATAAAACTTTGAGGGATTCTGGTGGCATGGAAATTACTGAGCCTGAATTAATTGCTGAAGAAATTAAAACTATTGTAGATATTGGCTTCTTCATTTGGAGACAATTTTTTTTTTGGACAAAATATTAACTTTTTTGGTACGCTTGATGGGCATTTTTCAAGTTCTGAATTTCGGGGTGTCATCGTAACTAAAATAGGAAAAGTTGTAAGTGAACTTAACAACAAAAGATCGGTTGGGCATGCTTCTGATCATTTCTTTAGTTAGGCAAAAAATTCTGCTGATCATTGCTCTCATATTTGAAGCTTATTTTGGATAAGATAATTAGTCAATGTATTTTTATTAGGAACTTATCACAATACCATCAACCTTCAATCGTCAAAGGGATCAAGTTGTTATGAATGGTTTCTTGTATTCTTATCAATATGAGTTTCGTTGAGGTATTGGTACTCAAAATACTCTATGATATGATTTGCGAGAATTTGGGTACTTTTAGGTTTATCACTGGTACATTCATAGACTAAAGAAGGCACTTGACACCATAAATCATGATCTTTTCCGTAAGGGCGATTCAACTTATGAAAAGCTATGTGAGAAAACAATATGTTGTAGCAAAAAAGCTTTCCAAATTCTAAATGCGTCAATCTGAAAGTGGCCCATGGCTATATTTTGGGATTTCTCCAATTTTTTTTTGAATTAATGGGCTTTCTATGAATGCTCTCAAAACGAAGATTGTTAATTTTAGCTTGCAAAAACATAATATCGTCTTACCAGGTATTGTGATAGATGATTCTATTATTGATCTGGCTCATGAAATGAAATTTTTTGGGATCATTTTGATAAACATTTAAGATGGAGCTCTCATATAGATTCCATTAATTTTAAATTGAGTGTATTTAATTGTATGATGTTTAGATTTAAAAAACAAAATTCCTTAAAAAACGCTAACCTCATATTTTTTTAATCGGATGTTGCCAGTCAAAAGTATCCATAAATTTCAGCAATTACTTTGTATATTTAAAACTTTAGATAATGAGTGAGCGTCGAATATTAACGAGTTTCATTCGCAGGTTTTATTCTCTACAAAGAGCTGCCTAATGTTTTAAGGTTAGTGCATTGCAAAGTCTGGTTGAGTTTAAAAGAGCTCTTAAGAGTCATTTAATGACCATGAATAACTTGAATTATGCATTGATATAAATTTTTCTTTTAAAATTTTAAGACATCTTTAAAATTAATAATTATCGTATCAAGTGATTTAAGTTCATTTAAGTTTGGATATAAAGTATATATTTAGCGGTCGCATTGTGTAGGTTATGTAATGGTAACAAATTTTGCGTATCGAGTTTTTGGTGGGAACGCAGTTCTCCATCGTAGGGAAGAGTAAACGGTAAAAAGCTATACCAATACTCTACCACGCATCGCGATTAATACAAATGCACCTAAAGAAATGATTCTTACTCACGCCATAAATATAGTCACTCGTAGCAAAAAGTAGAAAAATACAATAAACAAAGATAAGTTTAAAAATGGAAATAATAAGGATCCTAATACTAATATATATATTAGAAGTAAAACACATTTAATTTGGAATTGTACTTCCATTTCAGAAATTAAAGGTATAACAAAACTAAAATTTGACGTCAAACACAAGACGCAAAAATAGTATCTAAAGCATTAGTAGAAAAATTCATTCTGAAAAATTCAAAAACCCGCAACCTAAAAACTATTAAAACAGATCTCGGCACTGAATTTATTAATGAAACTTTTAAAAGCATTTGCAAAATGTTCGATGTGGAACACTTAAAACATACACGATAAAACCACCAAAGTTTGAGTGCAATAGAAGTTAATCGCAGATTTCTAAATCAATTATTGTTATTTTTCACAGTAGATAACGATTGAGGCAAATGGATCCCATACTTTATTTTTTGTTATAATGCTATTAACTTTATCCACTTTAGAATTTACGGCAAAATAGCCGCTTTACCAACAGATTTAAATTGCAATAATAACAATCCAATTCAAGACATAGATTACTATGCCAAATATGATGCAGGTCTAGAAAATAAATAAATTTCAAAGTAGGCGACACAGTATTTCTAAAAAATTAAAAAAAAATAAATATAGTGACAGACGACGTAAATTCAAAATTAGTAATTAACAATATTGTAAGATCCATACATAATAACAGACTTACGTTAAAATTTATTAAACTTAATAACTTTCTTTGTAAACAAAAAAAAAATTTTTATTTTCTCCAACGGAAAGGGTGTAGTGCACTTACTCATTTAACATATCGTATTACATTTGCTTTATTAAATAATTATTTTACAGTAAATACAATATGTTTACAAGGTCGAATTGTACACAATGCAATTCGCAAATATTATATATATACAGCTCCTTCTCTGATGCCAAAAGTACGGGTACTTCTAGAAGGGCTAGAGACATGATTCAAAAGGCATTAAACAAGGTTTTGCTTCTAGGGTGCTAGAAAAATCTGCGTTGGAACTTTTTAGCCCCGAAATAGCTCTATTTTTTCAGATTACCTGAAAAAATTTTTATTAATATAGATACACAATTAATATACGTATGTACTTAAAATTTAATTTTTATTGTTCGAGCGATTCTAATAGATTCATATATACATACGTATATTTGAATAAAATTATTATTTTGCTTTTGCCTAAACGTTTTCTTTATTTGAAAAATTTCATTCATATATACATACATAGATATATTTGAATAAAATTTTTATTTTGTTTTTGCCTAAACCTTTTCTTTATTTGGAAAATTTAATTCTATATGTTCACCCACAATATAAAAAATCTGATAGGATCAGCACGTAACCGATCGCAATGTGTATTGTTCAGTTAAGTGAAAGTGTTACAGAAAATTATAAAAATTTTTGTTAAATACTTCTTTCCAATTTTTAGGACATTAGTAAGCTTATAGTTAACTAACTAGAAAAATCTATGTTTAGCTCTTAGTAGAGTTAGTTTCGGTAAGAACCAGAATTCAAATATCAAATTTTAAGAAATTCCATCAACTCGTCCGTAGATATGGTGAAAAATGTGAAATCGGCTCACAGATCAGTTTTCGAGCCCTTATGTTACCAAAAAATTTATATGTTCATTGTCTTAGTACAAAGAATTTAAATATTATATTTCAATAAAATCGGTTGATTATTTCTCTTCATATACGCAAAAATGTATATTTGGTCCGCAGTAAACGTCCAGTTGCTGACACCTGATATCTACCAAAAGTAAAGTATTTTCGCAAACGGTCGAGCTAAGCTTGTATATGAAATTTCAAGTAAATCGGTTGAATATTTTCTTCAAAATGGTGAAAAATGTAATTTAGTCCCGCTAAAAAGCGCAATTCCCGAGGCCTGATATATTCCAAAAGTTGATCAATCCGTGCCATGGTCGAAATAAACTTATATATAAAATTTCATCAAAATCGGTTCGCCCGAACTTGAGATACACACGTACACACACAGACCGACAGGTTGCTAAAAATAGTTCATTTACACTTCCCTACCACGGAGAAGTGCATTCCCACCAAAAACTCAACATGCAAAATTTGTTGCCATCACATAACCTACCTATTGTATACACGGTCGGTAAATAGAAAAAAAAAGAACTGTTTTACATTAGAAAGTTAGTTTTATTATGCATAAGTGCACTATAAGAGCATATTGTAAAATATTACATAGGATAATTAAATTTAATATAATAATATTATATCAATATGTATTAATTAATAATAAGAAAACAAAAATGAATTTAAAAAATAAATAAATAAAAAAAGAATGTAAAAAGTGCTGAAAAGTAATTCTATCAATAAAAAAGACTATTTGCACCAAATGTCAAAATTATAAAATTGCAAAACAAAAAATAATATTGTCAAACTACAAATAAAATAGTTGTATTAAACTGAAACGAGGCTTAGCATAGTAAATAAAGTTGGGTCACACCGGTGGTTTATATGGCAGCACTTTTTGCTTCAACAATTAAAAATAATGCATTTAAAACAATCTATGTATACCTGCTACACTATAAAAATTAGCTTAGCATAGTAAATAAAGTTGGGTCACACCGGTGGTTTATATGGTAGCACTTTTCGCTTCAATAAGTGAAAATAATGCATTTAAAACAATCTACGTATACCTACTATACTATAAAAATTACTTTCATTCATACACGAAACTATTTCAGATATTGTATACAGTTAGAAATGATTTATGCAATTTTGAAAAAGAGTATATTTTTTGGAAAAATGCTAAAAAGAAGGATCACCATTGCAGCTTATAAATGCAAACATGAACTCAATCACAACCTGCTTATTAAAATATTCTCCTTAAATTACCAAAATAAATTATGTAATAAAAATTATTGCAAAATCAAATCATTCATAGATACAAAGCACATAGCTTCTATCTTTCAAGTTTATTAAATTTAGGAAAACAAAGAAAATACCGTAAACTTACCTTAGCTTGAGCCTCAATAACTATTGCTAATTGTAGTACAGCATAAATTAGTATTATAATTATCCGAATATTGTTGCCCATTTTAAAACCTTTTAAAATGCACCTTTATATTCTAATTATAGCAATATAAAAGAAGTAAAAACTTTCATTTAAATAATTGAAAAACTGGCGACGTTGGTAAGAAAATCTGTTAATAAAAAGAAAATAATAAATTGCACAAATATAAATTTTATGTAAAACTTTTTTAGTGGAAAAATCTTGTTTGTAATACAAAAATTTTAAACAACGTACAAAAAAGAAAACGAATTTAAAAAATCTGATGTGGTCAGCACATAACCGACCACAATATGTATTGTCTAGTTAAATGAAAGTGTTACAGAATATTATATGCGGGACAAAAGTTGGCATGGGTCCGAGGCAGTCTCACATTTTCCTAATATGTGAAGCTTAAAATGCTACGAAATGCCCTCTGAAAACATCAGCTCTTCCAACAAATCCGAGTCTCACCTCCTAGAATGTAGGTAACATAGTTACCTGCCGGATGTCTCCTGGGCAACTTACTTAGTAAGGCTGACAAGAGCTGGCGAAAGCGAGTACTCGGCGCTTAATCCGGGTTTCGTTGGAGAATCCACCCTCTTCGGAGGTCGGCCCTACGGATTCTGGGGAGAGCCATTTATTGCATTTGGTTGATCCGTTCAGGAGGAACGCGAAAACCCGGCGTCCACCACCTACATCTGATGTGCGGATTTTGGAAAAGAATAAAAATATAGAAGGTGGACTACCGAACACTCAAGCTCCACAGACCAATAAGGACATAAACATGAGTAAAGCTCAAGCCAAAAAAAAGTGATTATCAGAATGCTGACATACATAAAAGGATTAGCCAACTAAAACAGCTCTGTGTGGCTTTGCAAAACGAGGTTCTTCAACTGAGGGCTAAGAATGAGAAGGTAAAGAAAGAGAAATATGGGCAAATAACAAACAATAAGTCTAATAAGAGTAGTTATAAAGAAAAAGACTCTGCACCACAAGCAAAGCAGGTGAGGTCAGTCGTGAACGTCTATTCAACAGATGAGGAAGAACTCGCCAGAGAAACAGATTGGATCTTAAAGCAAAAGAGGTCCAGTAAAAAAAGAAAGCGGAATCATCTCCCTAAGTGGTTCAGGTGACGATCAACGCTGAGAAAGCGGATGCTCCTGATTCTAAAAGTCGAAGCGGTGTCACGAAAAACTCTAGGCCGCCTCCAGTAGTCATAAGTAATGTGGTTATCTATAATCAAATAGAGTCAACATTGAAAAATAAGGATATCAATTGTAAGGTTAAAATGATGAATAACAATCAATTTAAGCTTATTGTAAATTCCGAAATGGACTTCAGGGATCTTACCAGGGCCATAAATGGATTTGGACTAGAATGACATACCTATGAAAACAAGCAGGCCAGACCAATAAAAGTCCTGGTAACAAATCTTCACCCCAGTTGTAAACCGGGAGATATAAAAGAAGACCTAAGCTTTAGGGGTTACAAGATCTTAGATATAACCAATAAAATTAAAAAAATAAAAGAAAATGGGAAAAGAATTATGATGCCTTTACCGCTGTTTATGCTAACACTCTCAAATGAAGGGGAGATGAAAAAAATTTATGAAATCGATCAGATAAACAGGATGAAAGATAGGATAGAGGCATTTCGAAAGGATAGGACCATTCCGCAGTGTAAAAGGTGTCAAACGTATGGGCATACACAAAAATTTTACCAGAGAGAACCGAATTGTATTAAATGTGCAGGCAGGCACTTAACATCTGATTGTAGTCAGCCAAAGAGTACTGCGGCAAAGTGTTCCAATTGCTTGGAGGCTCACCCAGCAAACTGTAGGGGATGCCTTGTAGCTAAGGAACTACAAAAACGTAGAAATAAGAGCAGCAACAACAATTTGAAGAATTCTGAACGGCCACCTAGGCAATTCATCTCGAGAATAGTCTCAAAGATGTAACATACAGGGACGTTCTCCAAACGAAAACTAATGACGGTGGCACAAGCAATAAAGCAAGGGCCAGTGACGTGAATGTTTTGTATAAAATGCAGCACATACATGCAGATATGATGGACAAAATCTCTCAGAGATTGAGCATTTTAGAGAGCGTAGGGAAAAAATCGAATAACAAAGGATCTGGTAAATGATGGCACGAAGTAATTTTAAAATAGCAACATGGAATTGCAATGGTATTTCAAATGAAAAGGACATGCTTGAAGTTTTTCTATATACACAGAATGTAGACGTGTGCCTCGTAACTGAATCACATAGGACTTTAGGAAGGATTCGGTTTCCAGGTTATAGAATTTACAACTCGAACCACCCTGGAAATATAGCAAAGAGCGGAACGGCAGTAATAATAAAAGAAAATGTGGTGTATTTCGATCTCATTAAAATTTAGAGTGGCTGCTTTATATTGTCACCCCAGATTTAAAATTACGGCAGAAATGTTTCAAAACGTTCTGACAGACCGAGGCGATAGATTTACATTGGGGGGTGACTTTAACGCCAAGCACACTAATTGGGGTTCAAGGCATACTTCAACTAGAGGAAGAGAACTTAGGACAGAAATTGGCGGCACGGGGTGCTTTTTTCGCTCTACTGCGAAGCCAACGTATTGCCCAGATTTAATAGATTTCTTCATAATAAAACGGATTGCGAAAAATTTCATCGAGGTACATGATAACTATGATCTTAACTCCGATCACTCGATAGTTATTCTTGAACTTAAGGAAAGTATAGTTATGAAAAGAGCGAAACCTGCGCTGACAAGTGGAACACAGATTGGTCAAGATTTCGCTTAGAGATTGAACGACAAATAGATTTAAGGAAAAGAATAAGAACGACCCAGCACATAGATGAGGAGGTCGAAAACTTTACTAAAATTATTCAGAATGCGGCTTGGAGTAGTTCCAAAATTAATGTTAATAGAAGGGAGGGCATTAACTATCCCCCACATATACTAGCGAAAGCAAGACGAAGCAGGCGGGCGAGAAAGAGGTGGCAGCAAACGTGTGATCCTACTGATAAAGCCAGATAAAATCGTGAATCGCAGCAACTAAGACGCTGTATTAGAAAATACAAAGAGTATTCGGTTGCTGATTATGTTCAAAATTTGACGGCGTGTGAGTACATTACTTACTGTGGAGGGCAACAAAGAAAATGAAGCAACCTATCAAACATCTCGCTCGTAGTGAAAACAAAGATGGAACGTTGGCAAAAACTGACAAGTACAAGGCAAATGCGTTTGCGAATCATTTGGCCGATATATTCTGCCTGCATGACAGCCAAGCCTTGCATGAAAATGAGGAGTCTGCTTTTGCATACGCGCCTAATAAATCCGTCTATAAGGTTTAATTACGTTTAATTACGATACTTTCAAAACTGCTAGAGAAACTTTTATTGAGAAGACTTCAGCCTATAATTGAAAGTAAAATGTTAATCCCGAATCATCAATACCAAGACAGTATGTTGCCCTGCTCGAATCTTACCTCACTAATAGGGTATCTTGAGTTAAACGGGAAGAGGAGTACTCTTCGCTTAGGGATATCAGGTCGGGGGTACCACAGGGGAGTATATTGGACCCGATATTATACTTGCTATACACGTGTGATATTCTTGAATCGGAAGGAGTGACAACAGCTACATTTACTGATGATACAGCAGTTATCGCAATAGGATGAAATGAAAATCAATCTACACAAAAATTGCAAAGGGCCATTGATGAGATCTCAAAATGGACTAGAAAGTGGAATATAAAACTTAACGAGGTGAAATCAGTACACGTAAATTTCACTAATAGGAATATTGACAATTCATTTTTGGTTCGAATAAATGGCGTCTTGATGCCATCCGCAAACGCGGCGACGTATTTGGGAATGACGTTGGACGCGAAGCCAGATGGAGGCAGCACAAAAAGAAAAAGAGATCTCAACTAGAGGAGGAATACAGAAAGTTTGAATGACTTTTGGGGAGGCGTTCTAAATTGACAATATATAACAAAGTTTTGATATATAATCAAATATTTAAGCCTGTCTGGGCTTACGGTATTCAGTTATGGGGTTTCACTGCGTAGATTCATATCCAATCTATACAAAGATTTCAAAATAAAGTATTACGGGAAATTGTAAACGCCCCTTGTATGTCCGTAATGCCGATATACATAGGGATCTCACGATCCTAAGTGTCACAGACGAAATTAAAAAGCAAGCAGCCAGTCATAAAATGCGTTTATCCAAACATGTTAACATCGAGGCGGCTCGATTGGTTGACAATCAAAACTTTGTTAGGAGACTTAAACGTACGAGACCTCTCGAGTTAGTTTAAAGTTTTTTATCTGGAACAATAAGTACTTAGTACACTATTGTGCCAGATCAAAAGCTCGTAAATAATCAAAAAAGTTAGAGCAAAATTAATGGTTAGTCGTTTCAGACTAGTTTTATAGTTTATTTTGAGGAGGGTGTTTTTTAGTGGATTAAAGTTCCACACTACTGCCTTTCGTCTGGCAGTTTCGGTATAAAAAAAGAAAAAAAAAGAATATTATAAAAATGTCTGTTAAATACTTCTTTCCAATTTTTAGGACATTAGTAAGCTTAAAGTTAACATACCGAGAAAAATGTAAATTTGGCTCTTAGTAGAGTTTCGCTTTGTTGTGAATTCCCTGAAATGCTTATAAATATTTATGAGAATTCGTTTCAAAAAATTGATTTTAATAAATTGAGGACAGCTTTGTTGTTTGAATCCTGGTCTGATTTTTATATTGTGGATGATACTTCGGTTGCTTATTCGATCTTTTATGATATTCTTATGAAACATATTGCGAATTGTAGTACTAGTGTTACGATACGTACTAGGAACAAAATATTGAAGCCGTGGATGACAAATGGTCTTATTAATTTTATTAAGAAAAGAAATAAATTACGTCCAAAAGTTAAAAAGAATCCAAATAATGTTCGTTTAGTTTCTTATTATAAAAAATTATGCAAAAACGTTAAGGTTAAAATTAAGAATACAAAAAATAATTACTACTTTAGTAAATTGAATGCAAATAGGGGTAATTCTAAAGTTGAATGGCAAATTATGAATTCTATTTTAAATAAAGATATGGTTTTAGATCCTGATATTGTGTTTGAAGAGGAGTCTGTTATTTTAAGTAATCCTTCTGAAGTTTCCAACTGTTTTAGTAAACATTTTAATAGTGTTGGTGAAAATTTGTTGTGTATAGATAGTGATGAAATTCTTGATCGTAATTGGGTTTCGTCAGATATTATTCCTGAAACATATGGCCGTGAAAGTTTCTTTTTTGAACCTTTTACACTTTAGACCCAGGTAATTACAGACCCATTTCAATTCTTTCCCCCATTTCGAAAGTGTTTGGAAAAGCCATGAAGCATAGAATTCTGAATTTTTTAAATAAAACAAATTTTTTCTCAAATAATCAGTTCGGTTTTAGAAAAGGAAAATGTACCGAGGATGCTTTGCTGAAGTTTTATACAGAGATTTGTGATGGTTTAAATGCTGGTAATACGTGTACTGCAATTTTTATTGACATTGCTAAGGCATTTGACACAGTTCAACATTCACACTTACTTCATAAATTATTTAATGCAGGCTTCAGGGGATTTGTTTTAAATTGGTTTGAATCTTTTATTTCGAATAGAAAACAGAAGGTAAGAGTTGGTAATTCATACAGTGGTGCATCTAATGTACACATGGGTGTACCGCAGGGCTCGGTTCTTGGTCCAATATTGTTTCTTGTTTTTATCAATTCACTATTTATTCAATGTTTTAAGGGTCATCCGACTGCTTTTGCAGATGATACTTCTTTCTCATACAGTTGTAGTAATCGTTTCAGTGTATTTAGCGATATGAACTATGATTTGGACCTAATTAGAAGATGGTTTTACACTCATGGGCTTGTTATAAGCTCAAAGACTAAATATATGCTTTTCAGTCTAACTGGCAATTTTCGTGATATAAGTGATCTTTACTACCATTCTCCTAATTGTAAAAAATTTCCAATGGTTCCAACTTCTATTGATAACTTATGTTTTAATAATTTGTGTTCTTGTGATATGAATTGTTTTCCAATTGAATGTGTTTCTTCTTTCAAATACTTAGGTCTTAATTTTGATAATAAATTGAATTGGTCTGAACATTCCTGCTATCTAAAGAAGTATTTAAACAAGGTTATAAGGTATGGTTTTCAATTGAGCTCTTATTGTTCTTGTAAAGTAATGAAAATGTTCTACTATGGTGTTTTTGGTTCTAGGCTTCAATATGGTATTACATGCTGGGGTGGTGCTTATGCTAGCAGAATAAGACCTTTACTTTTGGCACAGAAACACTTTCTTAGAATCGTTTTAAAGGTAAATCGTCTTACACCAAGTTTCCCCTTGTTTTGTGCACTTAAAATTTTTCCGCTTAGGCATCTCTATTTCTATAAAACCTTGAGAATTTTTTTCAAAAGGTCTGGGTACCTAAATCAAAGGACTGTTGCGGGGTATGGGCTTAGAATTAGTAACATGAACCGTGTTATTGTGTCTAGGTCGCGTACATCGCATTTCAGTCATTTTTATACAATTATTGCGCCCAGACTTTTTAATAATTTACCTGATTCGATTAGATCAGAAAGGTACTTATCGACGTTATTGCGAGGTTTGAAATATTGGTTGTTTGTATTTGACCACTTCCAAATCGAAAATTTACTGCAAGTCATTCGCTAAATTTTTATAGTTTTAACTTCTATGCAACATGATTATTTTTATACCCGTACGAACGTATGTTCGAAGGGTATACTAAATTTGCCTTACCGTTTGTAACGCTAAGAAATAACGGTGTTAGATATAGACTCAAGTGTATGTTTTTGATCAGCGTCAAATTCTGAGTTGATTTAGCTTTGTCTGTCCGTCCGTCCGTCCGTCCGTCCGTCCGTCCGTCCCAACGATAACTCAAAAACTAATTGAGCTAAGTTCACCAAATTTTCACAAATGATTTATTGTAGTAAGTGCCAGAACCCTATTTAAATTGGACATGATCGGGGTACCGGTTCGGGTAGCTGCCATACAACTTCAAAATTTATTTGGCTATATCTCAGAAACTATAAAAGTTATAGTATTGAAATTTCACACAAACGAATATATTAGTAGGGCCAATGTGTCTCATAAAAGTCGTTGAAATTACTTGGCTCCTTCTGGTACCTGCCATACAACTTCAAAAGCTATTTGGCTATATCTCAGAAACTATAAAAGCTGTGATATTGAGATTTCACACAAGTGAATATATTAGTAGGGCCGATGTGTCTGGTAAAAGTCGTTGAAATTACTTGGCTCCTTCTGGTACCTGCCATACAACTTCAAAAGTTATTTGACTATATTTCAGAAACTATTAAAGCTATGGTATTGAAATTTCACACAAACGAAAATATTAGTAGGGCCAATGTGTCTCATAAAAGTCGTTGAAATTACTTGGCTCCTTCTGGTACCTGCCATACAACTTCAAAAGTTATTTGACTATATTTCAGAAACTATTAAAGCTATGGTATTGAAATTTCACACAAACGAAAATATTAGTAGGGCCAATGTGTCTCATAAAAGTCGTTGAAATTACTTGGCTCCTTCTGGTACCTGCCATACAACTTCAAAAGTTATTTGGCTATATCTCAGAAACTATAAAAGCTGTGATATTGAGATTTCACACAAGTGAGTATATTAGTAGGGTCGATGTGCTTGATAAAATTCACTAAAATTTCTTGGCTCTTTCTGGTAGCTGCCATACAACATCAATAGTAGTTTGGCACAACCAGTATTTTGAATAACACATAGTACTGAAATTTTGCATAAATTAATATGGTAATACGGCAACTTAAAGTCATAGTCTGCCCCATAGTTAGTTATGGCACATTAGTTATTCGCACATAGGATAACAAATTCGTACGGGTATCACAGAGTTGACAAAGTCAACTCTATTTTTTTTCTCGTTTAATATTTTGTTAAATATTTTAGTTTTCCCTTGATCTTATTATGTTTTGTTTTTGATTTTTCCTTTATATTTTACTTTCGTATTATTGTATGATATTTTAGAAATTTAATTTTAATTTTTCTTTGTTCAACCCCACATTAGTATTTTTAGCACTTTTCCAAAAATTTTTTGAAAAAAAGTGCTTATTAGTTTCACTCTGCCCGTCCGTCCGTCCGTCCGTCCGTCCGTCCGTCCGTCCGTCCGTCCGTCCGTCCGTCCGTCCGTCTGTCCGTGTGTCTGTTTACAAAACTTCTACACCCTTGAAGATAGAAAGCTGAAATTTTATATGTACATAGATCTTTACTAGAAACTTATTTCTGTAGAACAAAATTTTTACCTATCTCCTCCCCTCTAGAAGTTATACCCCTCCAAAACCCTAAAAATGGCCTTTTTTAACTATTTGTTGCAATGAAACCATAAGCATTTTTGAAATTTTGCAAACGCAGAAAAGCAGCGGCTTGCTTCCCCTAGCGCGGCATACTATATTTGAACTTTAGAAAAACAAAATGGCCGTTCAAATTTACCGTTATCTAAAGTCCTTTTTTTGCAAATTTTTGATGTCGTTTTTTTTCCAAACTACAGCCTGTAGAAGCTTGAAATTTTAGGAGCTTTTAGACATTATCAAATAGTTCATTTCGTTAGAAGAAAATTTTTTTCCATCTCCACCCCCTCTCAAGTTATCGCCTCTTGAAATTTGTAAAATTTGAATTTTTGACACCTTATATTTCCGAAACCGCAAGCTTTTTCAAATTTCTATTAACGCAAAAAGTTAACGGTAAATTCCATGAAATTAAAAAATATAATTATTTTTCTTAACTCACAAAATTAACCCTTAAAATCGAGCATTATGTTAACCCCACTTTATATTAATTTTTGCTTTATTTCAAAGACTGCATAAATCATTCATCCTAAATATATGCAACCCTAGAAATAGTTTTGTATATGAATGAAAATAATTTTAATAGTGTGATAGGTACATAGACTACATAGACTGTATTTAAAAGCAAAATTTTCATTTGTTGAAGGGAAAAGTGCTACAATACAAACCATTGGTTTGACCCAACTTTATTTATTTTTGCCTTAGGTTTTAAGTTAATCACAGTTAATTTTAATTTAAGTTTTCAATTGTAGGATTTCATTCACACGTTCCTAATTTGATACAAGAATGGAATTTTTCTTATTTCTTTTTACTTTACATACTTAAATTGCATTACATTTTTAGTTGTTACTGTTTTATTATGTAGTTTATTTTTTATGATATTCAATACTAGTATGCAGTTGATAAATGCTATATAAATATGCTATGGAATACCTTTGTAATATTAGTTTAAGTAATTGAAATAAATAAAATGAAATGAAATGAAATGAATGCTCGCCAGTTAGTTTCGGTAACAACCAAAACTCAAATTTCAAGAAATTCCATCAATTCGTTCTGTACATATGGTGAAAAATGTAAAATCAGCACGCAGATCAGTTTTCGAGCCCTGGTCTTTCCAAAAAATATATATGTTCATTGTTTCAATACGAATATTTTAAATATTAAATTTCAATGAAATCGGTCGATTATTTCTCTTTATATACGCAAAAATGTATATTTGGCCCGTAGTGAACGCCCAGTTGCTGAAGCCTGGTTTCTCTAAAAACTTAGGAATTTTTGCGTACAATCGAGCAAAGCTTATATATGAAATTTCAAGTAAATAGGTTGAATATTTTCCTCAAAATGGTGAATAATATAAAATCGGCCCGCAAATCAGTTTTCGAGCCCTGATCTTTCCAAAAAATTTATATGTTCATTGTTTCAATACGAGGAATTTAAATATTAAATTTCAATGAAATCGGTTGATGACACAAAAATGTATATTTGGCCCGTAGTAAACGTCCAGTTGCTGATGCCTGATTTCTTCCAAAAGTTAGGAATTTTTGCGGACGGTCGAGCAAAGCTTATATATGAAATTTCAAGTAAATCGGTTGAATATTTTCTCAAAATGTTCAAAAATGTAAAACAGGCCCGGTAAGACGTGCAGTTCCCGAGGTCTGATATATCCCAAAAGTTGATCAATCCGTGCCATGGTGGAAATAAACTTACATATAAAATTTCATCAAAATCGGTTCAGCCGAACTTGAGATACACGCGTGCGCACACAGACCGACAGACCGACAAGTTGCTAAAAATAGTTTATTTACACTTCCCTACTATGGAGAAGTGCATTCCCACCGAAAACTCGATATGCAAAATTTGTTGCCATCACATAATCTGTTTTACATTTTTGACCATATAAGAATAGGACCAGTTGTGATTAGGAATTTCAATTTGTTAAATGCTTCTTTATAATCATCATTATTGACATCAATGCGTTTTCGTTTTTGTGTAATTGGTAAGGCAATTTTAGCGAGCTCTTTAATGAATTTTCTATAATACCCAACTAGTCCTAAAAAGCTTTTACTTTGTTTTGGAGTCCTGGGTATTAGAAACCTATTAATTGCATCAATTTTATTTGGATTTGGTTTAATTCCACTAGTAGTAATAATATGGCCAAGGAACTCAGTCTCTTGTTTTTGTAAAATTTTTACAAAACGAGTAGATGTTCTTGCAGACTTGTACTAAAGACCACTTATGGTACTATAAGCTGTTTTTGTGTATCTTCCTTTGCTATCTCAATTTGATGGAAACGCTTTGCTAAATCGAGAGTAGTGAAGTACATTGAACGCCAAATTTTTCGAGAATACAATCCATATTTGGGATTGGATACTTGTCCTCTATAGTGAAATTATTAAGTTTCCTATAGTCAATAACGATTCTCCATTTTTGTTTCCCGGATGCATCCATGTTTTTTGGGACAACCCATAAAGCAGCCGAATAAGGTGACTCACAATGTTTTATTATGTCTTGATTTAAAATTTCTTCAATTGTTCGTCTACTTCTTTTTTATGAATTTCAGCGTATACAATTTCAGGTGATAGGAATTTCGTTTACCGTATTGATTTTATGATTAATATGATGAGTGAAAGATAAGTTATAACCCTCATGATAAAATGCCTTATCGAACTTTCTTAAAATTATCAAAAAATCGTTTTTTCTAACAGGATCTAAATGATCACATCTGACACTAGTTTCACCTGAGAAAATTTCATTTTGAAAAACGCTTAGTTTGTTAACCGGAATCGGAATATGGTATTCATTTTCTTTCAATGGTTATAGGATATTCTTTCCTTCAAGGAAGGAATCTACTGTTACTTAAGTATCGCAGATAAAAGTATTACATAACGTTTTTATATTAAGTGGTTTAATTTTAGACTTATACATGGGGTTGCAAATTCCAGTATTAATGATACACATTGTAGCGACAGAATCCACAATAAAGTTTGACAAAGGAAGGCCACTAAAATTGAAATCTTTGAAATATTCGACAGAAATTTTAAGACTCGTTTGGGTCTTGAGAATGTTTTTCAAAAATATTCTATTTTGCTAGTGTGTGAATAAATGAGTTATTTTAGCCGTTCGGACCACGTTGAGGTCACTGATTCAGAATAGTTATTACCCCGATTGTAATTGTTACCACTATAATTATTGTTATTGCTGTTACGATTAATATTGTTAGAATAATTATTACTACGGTTAAAATTTCTATTATTACTATTACGATCATTACGCATAAAATTATTATAATAACAGGTAATATTGTTATTATTATACCAGTTGTATTATTACGAGTGTAAGTATTAGCATTATTATTTTTACAATTATTAAAATTATTAATATGTCTCTCATTATGATTAAATGAATTAGTATTAGTTTTATTAAAATTTTGGGAGTTTCTGAGTGGATTATGTTCAACATAGTTCCCCTCATATAATACTAGTCGTGTGTGTTTGCATTGCAAGCCTTGCAAGTATTATGCCTGTAGTTTTGAAATTGTGTTCCATTCTGTAGCTGAGATATTTTAAGTTTACTTTATTTCTTCAAAAATACACCCGTAATATAGATACATATAGATATGCTTTTTTCTAATAAATAATAAGATAAAACCTAAAATAAGAAAACTTCTGAAAAATAATTACCAAAAAATACATAATTAAGCAAATAATTAGTTCCTTTGAGATCTAATACCTTTGAGTAATTTATTTCAGAACCTCGATTTGAGTTATATCGCATAAAATCTTAAAATACTTTTTACAATAAGCACTTTAAGAGATAAATTACTATATACGCATAAAATAATTCGCTATTAAAATGCATACATGTGTGTATTGGGAGTTTTAATACATGCGAATAAAACGCTTTTTGTGAAATGAGTTAACACTAATCCTAACGTATGTAGGGTAATAGATATAGCATACGATTTCTATGCAAAAAGTCCCAGGTTCGAACCCTGAAAAATGCGATTTGCCAGATGAACTTTTTTTTATTGATAATTAAAACTTTACAATTTTCTTAAGAAAGTGTTCACTTTTTGTTATAATTCACACCAAAAATGAATTCATATACAATATTAATACTACCAAAAGTAAGTAAAAAATTACCCCTACAGGATGTAGTACCATTTTGTAAAAAACGGTTACAAAGCATCTTGGGAGGGGGTGAAGGGGGAGGACGGGTGGAATTCTTGCTTTTTCTGGGACCCTAGAGGCAAAACTCCAACTAATGCCTTTTGTCCCATGTCTCTAGCCCTTCTAGAAGTACCCGTACTTTTTACCACCTGAGAAGTAGCTATATATATATAATGTAAAATAGGATGGTAGCCTAGTGGGTAGCGTGGTAGTCTTATAGCCAGGATTTTCTTTTTTTGGATTATTTTAAAAATTTTTTTTTTTATTTTGTTTAAATTTTGGGTTTTATTTTTTTTAATATATAACAGATAAATGTTATTATAAAAGTTTAAAGAAAATTTCCAAAAAAATATTCTTATAATAGTTTGGAAAAATTCGCAAAAATTTTAAGTACATAAATACGTATGTATGTATATTTTTTTAAAGCTTCCTGAGTAAATTTTTTTAATCTTTCTATATGAATTTAATAATATTCAAAACTGTAGAATATATAGAAATAAATTTTATACGCATAATTATTAAATCACGGGGGTAAACATACAAAAATTAATTTTTCAAATAAAGAAAAGGTTTAGTCAAAAACAAAATAATAATTTTATTCAAATATATGTATGTATGTATATATGATATATGTATGTATGTATATATGAATGTTTTAGAATTGATGATTTTAAAATTTTTCTTTCCAACAAATGAACGTATGTACATATGAATGTATTAGAATCGAAAATTTTGAAATTTTGCTGTTGGAACAATTAGAAATAAAATTATTAATACAAACATACATAATTATGAATGGATACCTGTTTTTAAAACTGTGAGTGAACATATAGGATTGAATTTTCCAAATAAAGGAAAGGTTTTGTCAAAAACAAAATAATAATTTTATTCAAATATATGTATGTATGTATATATGAATATATGTATGTATGTATGTATATATGAATTGAAGATTTTAAAATTTTTCTTTCCAACAAATGAACATATGTATATATGAATTTATTAGAATCGAAAAATTTGAAATTTTGCTGTTGGAACAATTAGAGATAAAATTAATAATACAAACATACATAATTATGAATGGATACCTGTTTTTTTAAAACTGTGGGTGAACATATAGGATTGAATTTTCCAAATAAAGAAAAGGTTTAGTCAAAAACAAAATAATAATTTTATTCAAATATATGTATGTATGTATATATGAATATATGTATGTATGTATATACGAATGTTTTAGAATTGAAGATTTTAAAATTTTTTTTTCCAACAAATGAACGTATGTACATATGAATGTATTAGAATCGAAAATTTTGAAATTTTGCTGTTTTAACAATTAGAGATAAAATTATTAATGCAAACATACATAAATATGAATAGATAGCTGTTTTTTGAAAACTGTGGGTGGACATATAGGATTGAATTTTCCAAATAAAGAAAAGGTTTAGTCAAAAACAATAAAAATAAAATTCTAACTACATACGTACATATATTCTGTATGTATATTTTTTTAAAGTTTGCTGACGAAACGTAATGTTCAAAACAATAACAAATGAAATATTAATATTCAGATGTCACAAAACATCTGATGTCTGATAAAAGCTGACATTTATTTACGTTAAGATTAATTCGATTATCCGAACCAAAAATATGTGAGATCATTATATTTTCAAATATTATTTATTTCTCGGTTTGTGTTTCTAATAACAAAAACAAGTTAAAACGTTTCAGTCGGTATAAACCGATAGAATTATACCCTGCACCTTTCGTTATTGTGTAGCAATTACACGAACCCGTGAAGTCATTCTATAGAAACTTCACGGATATGTCTGACTTATAATTGTATATCCGACTGCCAAGTTTCATGAATCTGACTTTATAATTTTTCCAAATATTTAAAATTAGCTTTTACGAGTTGTATGGCAAGTACCTGAACCTGTCAAACAATTCCATCAAAACTTCATATATCTGATCTACAATTGGATACACAACTGCCAAATTTCATGAATCTGACAAATTTCATGAATTTTGTAAAAAACGGTTACAAAGCATCTTGGGAGGGGGTGAAGGGGGAGGACGGGTGGAATTCTTGCTTTTTCTGGGACCCTAGAGGCAAAACTCCAACTAATGCCTTTTGTCCCATGTCTCTAGCCCTTCTAGAAGTACCCGTACTTTTTACCACCTTAGAAGTAGCTATATATATATAATGTAAAATAGGATGGTAGCCTAGTGGGTAGCGTGGTAGTCTTATAGCCAGGATTTTCTTTTTTTGGATTATTTTAAAAATTTTTTTTTTATTTTGTTTAAATTTTGGGTTTTATTTTTTTTAATATATAACAGATAAATGTTATTATAAAAGTTTAAAGAAAATTTCCAAAAAAATATTCTTATAATAGTTTGGAAAAATTCGCAAAAATTTTAAGTACATAAATATGTATGTATGTATATTTTTTTAAAGCTTCCTGAGTAAATTTTTTTAATCTTTCTATATGAATTTAATAATATTCAAAACTGTAGAATATATAGAATAAAATTTTATACGCATAATTATTAAATCATGGGGGTAAACATACAAAAATTAATTTTTCAAATAAAGAAAATGTTTAGTCAAAAACAAAATAATAATTTTATTCAAACATGTATGTATGTATATATGAATATATGTATGTATGTCTATATGAATGTTTTAGAATTGAAGATTTTAATATTTTTCGTTCCAACATATGAACGTATGTACATATGAATGTATTAGAATGGAAAATTAAAATGGGTACCTGTTTTTTTAAAACTGTGAGTGAACATATAGGATTGAATTTTCCAAATAAAGAAAAGGTTTATTCAAAAACAAAATAATAATTTTATTCAAATATATGTATGTATGTATATATGAATATGTATGCATAGTTACAAATAAAATTATTAATACAAACATACGTAATTATGAATGTATACCTAGTTTTTTAAAACAGCGGGTGAACATATAGAAATAAATTTCTCAAATAAAGAAAAGGTTTAGGCAAAAACAAAATAATAATTTTATTCAAATATATGTATGTACATATGAATGTATTAAAATTTAGCATTTTACAGTTTTTCGTTTGGAACAATAAAAATAAAATTCTAACTACATACGTACATATATTCTGTATGTATATTTTTTTAAAGCTTGCTGACGAAACGTAATGTTCAAAACAATAACAAATGAAATATTAATATTCAGATGTCACAAAACATCTGATGTCTAATAAAAGCTGACATTTATTTAGATACGTTAAAATTATTTTGATTTTCCGAACCAAAAATATGTGAGATCATTATAATTTTCAAATATTATTTATTACTCGGTTTGTATTTCGAATAATAACGTAAAACGTATCATTTGGTTTGTGTTTCTAATTATAAAAAGTATAAAAGAAAAACGTGCTTTTGTTATACAAAAATTTTTTCAGAAAATCTTTAAATAGAGCTATTTCGGGGCTAAAAAGTTCCAATGTCCGATTTTTCTGGGACCCTGGAGCCGAAATCCTATCTAATGCCTTTTGTCCCATGTCTCTAGCCCTTCTAGAAGTACCCGTACTTTTTGGTAACTGAGAAGTAGCTATATATACATATATAATTTCTATAGCCTCCTCTAAAAAACTAGGATTGCGGTTAAATATTATAGAACGCATTGGTTCGTAAAGTTTTTCTTTGAAAAGTCGTTTAACCAATATTTATTAATTAACCCAATATTTTAAGCCCGTTAAAATATTAGGTTAAATTATTGCAGGTGCATTAGGTAGGTCTTTTACTTTGTTATTTAAGTTATTTGTTGTATAAGTCAACAATAAGTTTGTTGTAATGTGCTAGTAAATTTTACACATTGCAATTCCTTATAAATTTATAAAGTCGTTTTTTTTCACCGAAATTTTTTGTTAAAATTATTTTTATTTCAGACCAGATTGAAACGTGGTTATTTATTTCCACTACTTCTCTCGCTTTAGTCATATTTACTAACTATTGGGATTATATTTTCAACTAAACGTATAAAGTTAAATAATTCGTGCAACTTACCACTAAACTCCGGAAGATGCATTTCATCGGATCTAGGGAAAGTGCTGGGGGTTGTGCAGCAGGTTGAGTAGTTGATGAGGATTGACCGGCTGTTGCATTTGATTGTGCCACTTTTGTTTAATAGAAAAAAAATATTCAAAGCAAGTGAAAGATAAAACTTATTTCTTTTTATTTGTTAGGAAAATTTTATATTATAATTTTTTATTATTATTTTTTGTCTCTTAAAATTTTATTGTATTAAATTAAGTTTTTAATGTTCACAAGAAAGTGGTTTTTTATTTTTTCACTTTCTCTTTTGTTAATATTAGTAACATTTAATTACTCCAATTAATTTTCAATTTAAATTGTTTTTTCCTTTCTCAAATTAATTTTATAAATAACACATAAAATTAATTTTTTTTTGAGTTAACTTTTTTTTTATTTTTCGCTAGTTATTTTCCTTTAACTTTTCAATTCACCATTTTTATTTTTAATCCCTACAGGAACTGCGCCACTTAACGAACAGGGGCGACTTTTGTAAAAATTAAGAAAAAAACACTGGTTTTTGATTTTTATTCGATCGACTGATCGCTTTATTCTTACAAAGTGAACTGATTTTTACCAACCGTATACAATACCTACAATAGGTAGGTTATGTGATGGCAACAAATTTTGCATATCGAGTTATCGGTGGGAATGCACTTCTCCGTAGTAGGGAAGTGTAAGTAAACTATTTTTAGCAACCTGTCAGTCCGTCGGACTGTCTTTCTGTCGGTCTGTCGGTCTGTCTGTGTGTGTGCACGCGTGTATCTCAAGTTCTGCTGAACCGATTTTGATGAAATTTTATATGTAAGTTTATTTCGACCATGGCACGGGTTGGTCAACTTTCGGGATATATCAGGCCTCGGGAACTGCACTTTTTAGCGGGCCTGTTTTACATTTTTGAGCATTTTGACGAAACCATTCAACCAATTTACTTGAAATTTTATATGAAAGCAAAAATCAGGCATCAGCATTTCAGGGAATTCGGGTAACACAAAGCGAAATTCTACTAAGAGCCAAATTTACATTTTTCTAGGTATGTTAACTATAAGCTTACTAATGTCCTAAAAATTGGAAATAAGTATTTGACAAACATTTTTAAAATATTCTGTAACATTTTCACTTAACTAGACAATACACATTGCGGTTGGTTATGTGCTGACCACATCAGATTTTTTATTATTTTAAAAAATATGAAAATATTCTTAAAATTACAAAATTATATTGAAAAAAAATTCTTTTTCTTAATTTGGGACAATTACAAAATAATCATTAAATTTGCTTATCTTATAAATACTTACAATAATTTCTTTTCAAAGTAATAATTTAAAGTAATAAATTCTCAATATGCAAGCCACATGTTCATTACAAAATTACCATTATACCATATTAATGTTAAGCAAAGTAAATGAATAATGCAACATAAGAAAAAAAAATGCAACTTAAACATTTTCAAGTGGGTCGTTCGTTCACACCTTGTTTTAATAAAAAAATAGGTCAATTTTGTTAAGTTAAAATTGTAATTACGAATTTCAATTGTTTTGAAATATGATAACTACAAAAAAATTTACGAGAAAAAAGAAATTTATGAAAATAAAAGGAAAATAAAAAAATTAAAAGTGTCGGTTGGTTTTATTAAATTATTGTATTGAAATAATCTTTTTAGTTGATTATTTCAAGAGGATAATCTTCCAAAATATTATCATCATTTGATGTTGATGATATACATAACTATATTATATTGTATATTTCAAAATTTCTTAACAGAACATAATATTGAAAACTGTAGTTAGCATTGTATCTATTACTTATACAAAAATCTTATACACAAATCTTATAGAAACGAGACAAAATAGAGTTGACCGTGTCAACTCTGAGGTACCCGTGCGAATTTGTTATCCAATGTGTGAATAAATAATCCATAGCTGACTATGGTACAGACTATGACTTTAAGTTGCCGTATTACCATATTAATTTATGCAAAATTTCCGTATTGTATTTTCAATATTTATTAAGTTATGACCAAACTACTATTGAAGTTGTATAGCTGAAGTTGTATACCACAACAAGCCAAGAAATTTCAATGATTTTTATATTCGATGGTATGAAATTTAAATATAACAGCTTTTATAGTTTCTGAGATATAGCCGAATAACTTTTGAATTTGTATGGCAACTACCAGCACGAGTAAAATCAAGCAATTTTAACGACTTTTATGAAGCACGTTGGTCCTACTAATATATTTAGTAAAATAAATTTTGAAGTTGTATGGCAGTTACCCGAACCAGTACTCCGATCATGTCCATTTTAAATAGGGTTGTGGCATTTACTACAATAAATTATTTGTGAAAATTTGGTGAACTTAGATCAATTAGTTTTCTACTTATAAAAGAGACGGACGGAAGGTAGGACGAACAGACAAACAAAGCTAAATCGACTCAGAATTGGACCCTGATCAAAAACATACACTTGAGTTTATATCTCAGACCATTATTTCTTAGCGATACAAATGGTAAGGCAAATTTAATAAACCCTTCGAACATACGTTCGTACGGGTATAAAAACACAATTACTTTTAAATTTTTTGACAAAAAAAGCAACATGATAATAAATTTTTGATATTTTTACCAACCGTATTCTGCATACAATAGGTAGGTTATGTGATGGCAACAAATTTGGCATATCGGTTTTTCGGTGGGAATACACTTCTCCATAGTAGGGAAGTGTAAGTAAACTATTTTTAGCAACCTGTCGGTCTGTCGGTCTGTGTGTGCACGCATGTATCTCAAGTTCGGCTGAACCTATTTTGATGAAATTTTATATATAAGTTTATTTCGACCATGGCGCGGATTGAACAATCTGTTTTACATTTTTGACCATTTTGAAGAAAGTATTCAACCGATTTGCCTGAAATTTCATACATAAGCTTCACTCGACCATCCGCGAAACCTGCTAACTTTTGCAAGAAATCAGCAACCAGACGTTTACCGCGGGCCAAATATACATTTTTGTGTATATAAAGAGCAATCATCAACCGATTTCATTGAAATTTAATATTTAAATTCTTCGTACTAAAACAATTAACATATAAATTTTTTAGAAAGATCAGGGCTCGAAAACTGATCTGCGAGCCGATTTTACATTTTTAACCCTATCTACGGAACGAATTAATGGAATTTCTTGAAATTTGATATTTGAGTTGTGGTTGTTACCGAAACTAACTGACGAGCATTTAAGGCAATCCGGGTAGCACAAAACGAAGTTCCTATAAGAGCCAAATTTACATTTTTCTAGGTATGTTAACTATAAGCTTACTAATGTCATGTGTGTAATTGGAAAGAAGTATTTAACTGACATTTTGGTAATATTCTCTAACATATTCACTTAACTAGACAATACATATTTCGGCCGGTTATGTGCTGATCACATCAGAGTTTTTTTATTGTGTTCTTTTTTTCAGAACTTTTCTAAAAAATTTTTGAAAAAGCGCTTATTAGTTTCACTCTTCCCGTCCGTCCGTGGACCTGTTTACAAAACTTCTATACCTTTCTGAAAATTAATTTTGGGTTCGCGTTGTATTTATATATTGGTTTTCTACTAAGTGTTTTCGTCAAAATTGTTGAGTAATACTGCAGCGGTCAGAGGTCGGTAATGAGTGTTTTTGTTATTTAAAACAATGGCAACTCTATATGCTAATGAGCCCCTAATGGTGATTATGGCCTATATAACCTAGTATGCCAATCATGCCTTTTGGGTGAATCTTCTTTAAGGGAATAAATAAAACAATTGAAATGTTCAGTTTAAACCTGAATTTTAGATTAACTTTTGAAACAAATTTTGCATATTGAGTTTTCGGAGAGACACACTTCTCCATGGTAGAGAAGTGTAAATAAACTATTTTTAGCAACCTGTTGGTCTGTCGGTCTGTGTGTACACGCGTGTATCTTGACGCGTGTGTAGTTTGGCTGAACCGATTTTGACGAATTTTATATGTAAATTTATTTCCTGGCCTGTTTTGACCATTTTGAAGAAAGAATTCAACCGATTTGCTTGAAATTTCCTATATAAGCTTCGCTCGACCATCTGCGAAACCTCCTAACTTTTGGAAGAAATCAACTTTGAGTCATATATATATTTTTGCGCATACAAAGAGAAATAATAAACCGAAATATATTTGACCTATAATTGGACACATGGCTGCCAAGTTTCATGAATCTGACTTTATTATTTTGCCGAATATAAGAAATTTGCTGTTAGAGTTGTATGGCAGCCACCCGAACCAGTGCAGCTATCCCATTATAATTTTAGAGCATGTGTAGAATATAATTGGACACACGTATACAAAATTTTATATTTATAGCTTTATTAGTTTTTGAAATATTTAAAATAAACTCTTTGAGTTTTATGGCAGCTACCCGAACTCGTTGTCCGAATTAGTCCAATAACAATAGGGTTCGTCCTTGGCATAAAAGAAAAAACTTGTGAAAGTGTGGTGTCGATAGCATTATTCGTTTTTAAGTAATCGTGCGATCGGACGGATGCGCATGTCTAAATCGACGCAGAATTTTACGCTGAGCAAGAATATATATATATGTCCATACCGCAGATGACTCCTTCAAGTAGTTACAAACTCCATACCAAAGTTAATATACCCTTCACGAAGTGGAGGGTATAAAAAGACCATGTATGTATATATTATTATAAACATCAGGAAGCAAACCATTTCATGATAATAATAAAAATCGTACCTCATTATTCACAAATTGTTGTGTTCTATTTTTAAAAATATTCATGGAACTTATATGTTTCAAGTCTTAAGGTAAATCATTATACAGTTAAAGAAATTTAGAAAGACCATTATTTCTTTGTTGGTTGAATCTAAACAATGTAAAATAGTAGTTAGATTTGTTTCTAGTATTGTGCGTATGTATATATTTCGATCTGTTAAAACAAATAAAAACATTTCAGTCTGTATAAACCGACTGAATAATACCCTGCACTTTGACAGTCTGATTTTAAAAATTTCTGTTTGAAATATTTAAAAATAACTTTGATAGCTAAATGGCAATAACTTGAACCTCTCAAACCACTCAATAGAAAATTCCCAGATATTCCCGATTTTCATGAATCTAGCCTTAATATTACTTATACCAACTTTCAGAGTTGTATGACACCTACCCGAACTGGTCAAGCAATTCCATCAAAGCTTCATAAATATATTTGACGAAAAATTGGAAATCTACCTTTATTATTTTTCCAAATATTTAAAATTAAGTGCAGCCATTCCAATAAAATATTCATTTCAGAACATATGTGCAGTGTAATTGGACACATCTTTGCAAAATTTCATATCAATATCTTCATGAGTTTTCCAAATATTTAAAAAAACCACTTTGAGTTTTCAAAAAATTTTTCAATGGCTGATAATTTTTCCGAAATATAATTATTTTTTTTTTTTTATTGATATAAAAAAAAAACTTCCTTTTATTCGGAATAAAATACCTTTTTATTTTTTGCTAATATATTTTGAAGTTTTGGACCGTGTCTGATGGACCATACCATCGGTATGGACAGACATGACTATAGATCAGAAGTAAACTTCATTTTGGACACGGATGTGAAGAACGGTTATTCTACTGAACGTATTAACAAATTCATTAGGAAGAAAAAACGAAAAATTGAGCAGGAGAATATGAGCACATTGTTTAAACAGAACAGGATTTTGGAAGAACAAAGGACAACATGGGAATTTTTAAGTTATGATCAACACTATACAAACTTGATAAATAAACAACTAAGGAAACATAATATTCGGACATCGGAAACCAATAGTAAATATCAACTTAGGAGCTTGTTAAATTTGGCTAAGGATAAATTGAAGATACATGAAAGATGCGGTGTGTACAAAATCAATTGTATTAATTGCGATAAATTTTACATAGGACAAACGAAGAGACCCGTTACAACAAGACTTAAGGAACATTTAAGTGAAATAAAACGTTCAAGGAGGGCAGGATTTAACAGGATTTTTGATTCTATGGTTGCAAAACACGTTTATGAAACGGTTCACACAATAACGGAAGATAACTTAAAGGTATTAAAAGAGGTAAAAGGAAAACACAGGAGAAAAGTTTAGGAAAGCATGCAGATATACAAACCAAACAAAGCCTACCTACTGAACATGGACGAAGGTAACGCGGCTACTTGGCTCTTTAAATTAATTTTTTGACCAGTTTTAAGGTTTAAAACAGGTATAAATTTAGTTTGTAACTAATAACAAAAAAAAAATATAATAATAAACAATCAAATTCTAGATTAAGTCAGGTAGATAATTATATTAAGTCAGGTATAATATTCCTAATTTTAATAGATTTAAATTTTTATTGTTTGTTGTCTTAATTAGAAGAAAATCAGCTTTGATAAAGTGCGTATGTAGCGCACGAAATATATTAGCAAAAAATAAAAAAGTATTTTATTCCTTATAAAAGGAAGTTTTCTTTCCATACCAATAAAAAAAAAAAGACACTTTGAGTTGTATGACACCTACTCGAACCCGTTGTCTGAGTTGGTCCAATTACAATAGCAGCCGTCGTTTGCACATAAGAAGAAACTTGTAAAAGTTTGGTGTCGATTGCATTATTCGTTTTTGAGTTAGCGAGCGATCGGTTGGACGGGCAGACGGACATGTCTAAATAAACGCAGAATTTTACGCTGAGTAAGAACATATATATATGTCCATACCGGAGAGGACTACTTCAAGTGGTTACAAACTCCATACCAAAGTGAATATACCCTCCACGAAGTGCAGAGTATAATGAAATTATGTTTTAGTTTGTTTTTAATTATTTTAAAGGCTTTGAAATATAACTCCTTCCTACAAGTATCTTTTAGACTAATGAATTTGTCAGAATATTAGTTGCTTGTAGGATATTGAGGTGGATAAAAATGGATCATTTTTATAGTTTTTTCATGTACAACATCCAATTTGTGTAGAATTTGTTTACTAGCATAACTCCAATATAACATATTGGAGATTGCTATATAGAGATTAGAGAGAACTATTGGACAATTCTCGTTGTGTAAACCCATATTTCTCGTTGTGTAAGCTGCTACTGCAAAATTTTTTAAAACACATTTAATACTGATAGTTGTCGAAAGTTTGATGGGTTTGTAGTTGAACCGGCCTTATGTACTGGTGTTACTATTGTAGTTTTTAAGGATTAGAAAAATTTGAGGTATTTATTGAGCCACTGATTAGTTTTGCTAAAATAGGTGAAAGTTCTTTTCAAAAGGTTAAGGGATTATATTAATTCAACAATAATGTCCCGGATTTCGTCTATGTTTGTTGGACTCAAATGAAATTCATTGAACACTATTCTCTTGAAATTGGGACTGTTTAAGTAATTAGTATCAACCGGTAGCATTGCGATATTGATACTATCTGTAACGTTTATAAAGAATGAGTTCATCTTTTGGGTAATTTCATATTCATTACGAACCGTGCTGTTATCAATTTCTAGTTTTTTAATAATGGTATTAGCGATTTCATTAATATCTGTATTGCAAATTATTTTATTATATAATAATTCTATAAATTTCTGCTATTTGAAACCTCCGTTGAGATATTTTTTGATTAGACCTCACTCCTAGACGATTTGTCAAGTTTAAAAATATGATCTTTATGCGATCATTATTTCTTTAATACGAATCTCTTATTTTTATTTTCGTTAATATTTCGTTGGTGATCGATGTTTTTTTTTCAGTTTTTTTTTTTAGTCAAAATAATTTTTTTTTGCATCTTATTAAATTTTGTAAATTGGCAATTAAATTATTAAAAGGGTCATCAAAATTAGCATGTATGTATTAGTCAAGAATTGTTTTTGTTTTAATATCATTCTTCAAAATAGGTTTCTGATTCATATTAATCAAAAACATTTCGTGGTCAGATAAAGCAGTGTTATAGATTCCAAAATTGTATTTGTATGCCATTGAACCCGTTATATAATGATCAATAATCGTTTTAGTTGAACCACTAATGCTGGTTCACTATTCAGCCGTTAATTCGCTGTTTCTAATAAATCTATATTTCTGTCACCCAATATTAATGAATTTTTACATCTGCATGTAATTTCGTCTAATTTATCTATAAAATCGTTTGTATTTGTTTCAGGAGATCTATATAGTCCAATTATATTTATATTGTGCCTATCTAACCTAACAACTAAAATATTAGTTTTATGAAAATATTTCCTAAAAAATTTATAGGGTAATTTTTCATACATCTGTCTCGCCACCATTATGGTTAGTTTAGATAACTGAAATAAATTGGTTTAGAATAACTTAAATAAATTCTATGAATGGTGTCTTTTCAACAATTTAAAGTTAACAGTACGTGAATTTGGTAGCGAGGAAGGAGGCCAAAATGTTAAAATGTTATTGTATGTACATTTGTAAGAAATTCATTTATTAAAGGAAGGAAAATTAAAAATTAAATAAGGTAATAAGCCATTGACTGCAGATCTCATTATTAACTTTTTAAATTTTTAAATTTTAAAAGAACATACGAAGTTCAACTTCAAGTTCAACCAAACTTGCAAGCATTATATTGATGCACAAAAACAAAAGTGCAGTAAGACACGATAATAGATAAAGATTTTATTGTCTAACAATGTTTGTAGGTACTGCATACATTATATGGTTCTGTTTGCGTAGCTGTAGAACAATACAAACTTTGTGTCCTTCATCTATGAACAAGTGAAAATGTTGTTTTCTATTGCTTTGTGTTGTTTACTTTACGTGTCAGCTGTATCGATCAATAAGACTGTAAACGAATTAAACTTTAATTATTATATATAATAATTGAAGTTCAAATAATTTAGTTCAAGTCAAACGATGTGATGGCTTGACTAGTTTTCTGCAAAATTCTCTGTAGCCAAACATACAAAATTTCAGATCTCGTTGGAATTTTAAGGCGCGTTCTACATCATTATCATTTTGAATAAAAAAATTTTCCGGAATCAATTTTTCGTTCAATGGAGTATTCTTATTCTTTTTAAAAAAAATCACCAAAAAAATTAAATTTTCGAAATTTGAATAAATTTTTCTTTCTTGTACCACATAACTCTAAAACCGCATAAAAAGAGAACGAAGTGTAGTTAAAAATTTGATTGTCGTAGAATTTCCATCTCGAAACGATAAAATGTTTCCACGTTTACAAAGATATTATTATATATATATAGCTACTTCTCAGGTGGTAAAAAGTACGGGTACTTCTAGAAGGGCTAGAGACATGGGACAAAAGGCATTAGGTAGAGTTTTGCCTCTAGGGTACCAGAAAAATCTGACATTGGAACTTTTTAGCCCCGAAATAGCTCTATTTTAAGATTTTCTGAAAAAATTTTTGTATAACAAAAGCACGTTTTTCTTTTATACTTTTTATAATTAGAAACACAAACCAAGAAATAAATGATACGTTTTACGTTATTTTTATTATTAGAAACACAAACCGAGAAATAAATAATATTTGAAAATATAATGATCTCACATATTTTTGTTGCGGATAAACGAATTAATCTTAACGTAAATAAATGTCAGCTTTTATCAGACATCAGATGTTTTGTGACATCTGAATATTAATATTTCATTTGTTATTGTTTTGAACATTACGTTTCGTCAGCAAGCTTTAAAAAAATATATTTACATACAGAATATATGTATGTACGTATGTAGTTAGAATTTTATTTTTATTGTTCCAAACGGAAAACTGTAAAATGCTAAATTTTAATACATTTATATATACATACATATATTTGAATAAAATTATTATTTTGTTTTTGCCTAAACCTTTTCTTTATTTAAAAAAATTACATTCATATGTACATATATATATTTGAATACAATTATTATTTTATTTTAACCTAAACCTTTTCTTTATTTGAGAAATTTATTTCTATATGTTCACCCGCAGTTTTAAAAAAACTAGGTATACATTCATAATAACGTGTGTTTGTGTTAATAATTTTATTTCTAATTTTTCCAACAGCAAAATTTCAAAATTTTCGACTCTAATACATTCATATGTACATACGTTCATATGTTGGAACGAAAAATTTCAAAATCTTCAATTCTAATCCATTCATATATACATACACACATATATTCATACATGCATACATATATATGAATAAAATTATTATTTTGTTTTTGACTAAACCTTTTCTTTATTTGAAAAATTAATTTTTGTATGTTTACTCCCATGATTTAATAATTATGCGTTTAAAATTTATTTCTATATATTCTACAGTTTTGAATATTATTAAATTCATATAGAAAGCTTAAAAAAAATTACTCAGGAAGCTTTAAAAAAAATATACATACATACATATTTATGTACTTAAAATTTTTGCGAATTTTTCCAAACTATTATAAGAATATTTTTTTGGAAATTTTCTTTAAACTTTTATATAACATTTATCTGTTATATATTAAAAAAAAATAAAATACAAAATTTAAACAAAATAAAAAAAAAAATTTTTAAAATAATCCAAAAAAAGAAAAATACAACATTCAGGCAAGCATTGATCCAATAACCTTCTGGCTATGAGACTACCACGCTAACCACTAGGCTACGCAGTACCTTGAATTTCTCTTATTAATTCTATATTTTATTCATATTTCGTATAACTCTTCAAAAACCATCCTATTTTACATTATATATATATAGCTACTTCTCAGGTGGTAAAAAGTACGGGTACTTCTAGAAGGGCTAGAGACATGGGACAAAAGGCATTAGGTAGAGTTTTGCCTCTAGGGTACCAGAAAAATCTGACATTGGAACTTTTTAGCCCCGAAATAGCTCTATTTTAAGATTTTCTGAAAAAATTTTTGTATAACAAAAGCACGTTTTTCTTTTATACTTTTTATAATTAGAAACACAAACCAAGAAATAAATGATACATTTTACGTTATTTTTATTATTAGAAACACAAACCGAGAAATAAATAATATTTGAAAATATAATGATCTCACATATTTTTGTTGCGGATAAACGAATTAATCTTAACGTAAATAAATGTCAGCTTTTATCAGACATCAGATGTTTTGTGACATCTGAATATTAATATTTCATTTGTTATTGTTTTGAACATTACGTTTCGTCAGCAAGCTTTAAAAAAATATATGTACATACAGAATATATGTATGTACGTATGTAGTTAGAATTTTATTTTTATTGTTCCAAACGGAAAACTGTAAAATGCTAAATTTTAATACATTTATATATACATACATATATTTGAATAAAATTATTATTTTGTTTTTGCCTAAACCTTTTCTTTATTTAAAAAAATTACATTCATATGTACATATATATATTTGAATACAATTATTATTTTATTTTAACCTAAACCTTTTCTTTATTTGAGAAATTTATTTCTATATGTTCACCCGCAGTTTTAAAAAAACTAGGTATACATTCATAATAACGTGTGTTTGTGTTAATAATTTTATTTCTAATTTTTCCAACAGCAAAATTTCAAAATTTTCGATTCTAATACATTCATATGTACATACGTTCATATGTTGGAACGAAAAATTTTAAAATCTTCAATTCTAATCCATTCATATATACATACATACACACATGTATTCATATATACATACATACATATATTTTTACATACATAAATTATTATTTTGTTTTTGTTTCTTTTTTAATTTTCGATTCTAATACATTCATATGTACATACGTTCATATGTTGGAACGAAAAATTTCAAAATCTTCAATTCTAATCCATTCATATATACATACACACATATATTCATACATACATACATATATATGAATAAAATTATTATTTTGTTTTTGACTAAACCTTTTCTTTATTTGAAAAATTAATTTTTGTATGTTTACTCCCATGATTTAATAATTATGCGTTTAAAATTTATTTCTATATATTCTACAGTTTTGAATATTATTAAATTCATATAGAAAGCTTAAAAAAAATTACTCAGGAAGCTTTAAAAAAAATATACATACATACATATTTATGTACTTAAAATTTTTGCGAATTTTTCCAAACTATTATAAGAATATTTTTTTGGAAATTTTCTTTAAACTTTTATATAACATTTATCTGTTATATATTAAAAAAAAATAAAATACAAAATTTAAACAAAATAAAAAAAAAAAAATTTAAAATAATCCAAAAAAAGAAAAATACAACATCCAGGCTTATTGATCCAATAACCTTCTGGCTATGAGACTACCACGCTAACCACTAGGCTACGCAGTACCTTGAATTTCTCTTATTAATTCTATATTTTATTCATATTTCGTATAACTCTTCAAAAACCATCCTATTTTACATTATTATATATATATAGCTACTTCTCAGGTGGTAAAAAGTACGGGTACTTCTAGAAGGGCTAGAGACATGGGACAAAAGGCATTAGGTAGAATTTTGCCTCTAGGGTACCAGAAAAATCTGACATTGGAACTTTTTAGCCCCGAAATAGCTCTATTTTAAGATTTTCTGAAAAAATTTTTGTATAACAAAAGCACGTTTTTCTTTTATACTTTTTATAATTAGAAACACAAACCAAGAAATAAATGATACGTTTTACGTTATTTTTATTATTAGAAACACAAACCGAGAAATAAATAATATTTGAAAATGCAATGATCTCACATATATTTTAATTTCGAAAAATCGAAATAAACTTAAATAAATGTCAGATTTTATAAAAGACATCAGATGTTTTGTGGCAACTGAATATTAATGCTTCATTTGTTATTGTTTTGAATATTATGTTTCGTCAGCAAGCTTTAAAAAAATATACATACACAATTTATGTACGTATGTATCTACCTAAAATTTTATTTTTATTGTTCGAGCGAAAACCTGTAAAAAATGCTAAATTCCAATACATTCATATATACATACATACACACATATATTCATATATACATTCATACACATATTTTTACATACATAAATTATTATTTTGTTTTTGACTAAACCTTTTCTTTATGTTTAAAATTCAATCCTATATGTTTACCCACAGTTTAAAAAAAACAGGTATCTATTCATAATTATGTATATTTGCATTTATAATTTTATTTATAATTTTTCCAACAGCAAAATTTCAAAATTTTCGATTCTAATACATTCATATGTACATACGTTCATATGTTGGAACGAAAAATTTTAAAATCTTCAATTCTAATCCATTCATATATACATACATACACACATATATTCATATATACATTCATGCACATATTTTTACATACATAAATTATTATTTTGTTTTTGACTAAACCTTTTCTTTATTTGAGAAATTAATTTTTGTAAGTTTACCCCCATGATATAATAATTATGCGTTTAAAATTTATTTCTATTTATTCTACAGTTTTGAATATTATTAAATTCATATAGAAAGCTTAAAAAAATTACTCAGTAAGCTTTAAAAAAAATATACATACTACATACATATTTATGTACTTAAAATTTTTGCGAATTTTTCCAAACTATTATAAGAATATTTTTTTGGAAATTTTCTTTAAACTTTTATATAACATTTATCAGTTATATATTAAAAAAAAATAAAACACAAAATTTAAACAAAATAAAAAAAAAAATTTTTAAAATAATCCAAAAAAAGAAAAATACAACAATCCAGGCAAGCATTGATCCAATAACCTTCTGGCTATGAGACTACCACGCTAACCACTAGGCTACGCAGTACCTTGAATTTCCCTTAATAATTCTACATTTTATTCATATATCGTATAACTCTTCAAAAACCATCATATTTTACATTATATATATATAGCTACTTCTCAGGTGGTAAAAAGTACGGGTACTTCTAGAAGGGCTAGAGACATGGGACAAAAGGCATTAGGTAGAATTTTGCCTCTAGGGTACCAGAAAAATCTGACATTGGAACTTTTTAGCCCCGAAATAGCTCTATTTTAAGATTTTCTGAAAAAATTTTTGTATAACAAAAGCACGTTTTTCTTTTATACTTTTTATAATTAGAAACACAAACCAAGAAATAAATGATACGTTTTACGTTATTTTTATTATTAGAAACACAAACCGAGAAATAAATAATATTTGAAAATGCAATGATCTCACATATATTTTAATTTCGAAAAATCGAAATAAACTTAAATAAATGTCAGATTTTATAAAAGACATCAGATGTTTTGTGGCAACTGAATATTAATGCTTCATTTGTTATTGTTTTGAATATTATGTTTCGTCAGCAAGCTTTAAAAAAATATACATACACAATTTATGTACGTATGTATCTACCTAAAATTTTATTTTTATTGTTCGAGCGAAAACCTGTAAAAAATGCTAAATTCCAATACATTCATATATACATACATACACACATATATTCATATATACATTCATACACATATTTTTACATACATAAATTATTATTTTGTTTTTGACTAAACCTTTTCTTTATGTTTAAAATTCAATCCTATATGTTTACCCACAGTTTAAAAAAAACAGGTATCTATTCATAATTATGTATATTTGCATTTATAATTTTATTTATAATTTTTCCAACAGCAAAATTTCAAAATTTTCGATTCTAATACATTCATATGTACATACGTTCATATGTTGGAACGAAAAATTTTAAAATCTTCAATTCTAATCCATTCATATATACATACATACACACATATATTCATATATACATTCATGCACATATTTTTACATACATAAATTATTATTTTGTTTTTGACTAAACCTTTTCTTTATTTGAGAAATTAATTTTTGTAAGTTTACCCCCATGATATAATAATTATGCGTTTAAAATTTATTTCTATTTATTCTACAGTTTTGAATATTATTAAATTCATATAGAAAGCTTAAAAAAATTACTCAGTAAGCTTTAAAAAAAATATACATACTACATACATATTTATGTACTTAAAATTTTTGCGAATTTTTCCAAACTATTATAAGAATATTTTTTTGGAAATTTTCTTTAAACTTTTATATAACATTTATCAGTTATATATTAAAAAAAAATAAAACACAAAATTTAAACAAAATAAAAAAAAAAATTTTTAAAATAATCCAAAAAAAGAAAAATACAACAATCCAGGCAAGCATTGATCCAATAACCTTCTGGCTATGAGACTACCACGCTAACCACTAGGCTACGCAGTACCTTGAATTTCCCTTAATAATTCTACATTTTATTCATATATCGTATAACTCTTCAAAAACCATCATATTTTACATTATATATATATAGCTACTTCTCAGGTGGTAAAAAGTACGGGTACTTCTAGAAGGGCTAGAGACATGGGACAAAAGGCATTAGGTAGAATTTTGCCTCTAGGGTACCAGAAAAATCTGACATTGGAACTTTTTAGCCCCGAAATAGCTCTATTTTAAGATTTTCTGAAAAAATTTTTGTATAACAAAAGCACGTTTTTCTTTTATACTTTTTATAATTAGAAACACAAACCAAGAAATAAATGATACGTTTTACGTTATTTTTATTATTAGAAACACAAACCGAGAAATAAATAATATTTGAAAATGCAATGATCTCACATATATTTTAATTTCGAAAAATCGAAATAAACTTAAATAAATGTCAGATTTTATAAAAGACATCAGATGTTTTGTGGCAACTGAATATTAATGCTTCATTTGTTATTGTTTTGAATATTATGTTTCGTCAGCAAGCTTTAAAAAAATATACATACACAATTTATGTACGTATGTATCTACCTAAAATTTTATTTTTATTGTTCGAGCGAAAACCTGTAAAAAATGCTAAATTCCAATACATTCATATATACATACATACACACATATATTCATATATACATTCATACACATATTTTTACATACATAAATTATTATTTTGTTTTTGACTAAACCTTTTCTTTATGTTTAAAATTCAATCCTATATGTTTACCCACAGTTTAAAAAAAACAGGTATCTATTCATAATTATGTATATTTGCATTTATAATTTTATTTATAATTTTTCCAACAGCAAAATTTCAAAATTTTCGATTCTAATACATTCATATGTACATACGTTCATATGTTGGAACGAAAAATTTTAAAATCTTCAATTCTAATCCATTCATATATACATACATACACACATATATTCATATATACATTCATGCACATATTTTTACATACATAAATTATTATTTTGTTTTTGACTAAACCTTTTCTTTATTTGAGAAATTAATTTTTGTAAGTTTACCCCCATGATATAATAATTATGCGTTTAAAATTTATTTCTATTTATTCTACAGTTTTGAATATTATTAAATTCATATAGAAAGCTTAAAAAAATTACTCAGTAAGCTTTAAAAAAAATATACATACTACATACATATTTATGTACTTAAAATTTTTGCGAATTTTTCCAAACTATTATAAGAATATTTTTTTGGAAATTTTCTTTAAACTTTTATATAACATTTATCAGTTATATATTAAAAAAAAATAAAACACAAAATTTAAACAAAATAAAAAAAAAAATTTTTAAAATAATCCAAAAAAAGAAAAATACAACAATCCAGGCAAGCATTGATCCAATAACCTTCTGGCTATGAGACTACCACGCTAACCACTAGGCTACGCAGTACCTTGAATTTCCCTTAATAATTCTACATTTTATTCATATATCGTATAACTCTTCAAAAACCATCATATTTTACATTATATATATATAGCTACTTCTCAGGTGGTAAAAAGTACGGGTACTTCTAGAAGGGCTAGAGACATGGGACAAAAGGCATTAGGTAGAATTTTGCCTCTAGGGTACCAGAAAAATCTGACATTGGAACTTTTTAGCCCCGAAATAGCTCTATTTTAAGATTTTCTGAAAAAATTTTTGTATAACAAAAGCACGTTTTTCTTTTATACTTTTTATAATTAGAAACACAAACCAAGAAATAAATGATACGTTTTACGTTATTTTTATTATTAGAAACACAAACCGAGAAATAAATAATATTTGAAAATGCAATGATCTCACATATATTTTAATTTCGAAAAATCGAAATAAACTTAAATAAATGTCAGATTTTATAAAAGACATCAGATGTTTTGTGGCAACTGAATATTAATGCTTCATTTGTTATTGTTTTGAATATTATGTTTCGTCAGCAAGCTTTAAAAAAATATACATACACAATTTATGTACGTATGTATCTACCTAAAATTTTATTTTTATTGTTCGAGCGAAAACCTGTAAAAAATGCTAAATTCCAATACATTCATATATACATACATACACACATATATTCATATATACATTCATACACATATTTTTACATACATAAATTATTATTTTGTTTTTGACTAAACCTTTTCTTTATGTTTAAAATTCAATCCTATATGTTTACCCACAGTTTAAAAAAAACAGGTATCTATTCATAATTATGTATATTTGCATTTATAATTTTATTTATAATTTTTCCAACAGCAAAATTTCAAAATTTTCGATTCTAATACATTCATATGTACATACGTTCATATGTTGGAACGAAAAATTTTAAAATCTTCAATTCTAATCCATTCATATATACATACATACACACATATATTCATATATACATTCATGCACATATTTTTACATACATAAATTATTATTTTGTTTTTGACTAAACCTTTTCTTTATTTGAGAAATTAATTTTTGTAAGTTTACCCCCATGATATAATAATTATGCGTTTAAAATTTATTTCTATTTATTCTACAGTTTTGAATATTATTAAATTCATATAGAAAGCTTAAAAAAATTACTCAGTAAGCTTTAAAAAAAATATACATACTACATACATATTTATGTACTTAAAATTTTTGCGAATTTTTCCAAACTATTATAAGAATATTTTTTTGGAAATTTTCTTTAAACTTTTATATAACATTTATCAGTTATATATTAAAAAAAAATAAAACACAAAATTTAAACAAAATAAAAAAAAAAATTTTTAAAATAATCCAAAAAAAGAAAAATACAACAATCCAGGCAAGCATTGATCCAATAACCTTCTGGCTATGAGACTACCACGCTAACCACTAGGCTACGCAGTACCTTGAATTTCCCTTAATAATTCTACATTTTATTCATATATCGTATAACTCTTCAAAAACCATCATATTTTACATTATATATATATAGCTACTTCTCAGGTGGTAAAAAGTACGGGTACTTCTAGAAGGGCTAGAGACATGGGACAAAAGGCATTAGGTAGAATTTTGCCTCTAGGGTACCAGAAAAATCTGACATTGGAACTTTTTAGCCCCGAAATAGCTCTATTTTAAGATTTTCTGAAAAAATTTTTGTATAACAAAAGCACGTTTTTCTTTTATACTTTTTATAATTAGAAACACAAACCAAGAAATAAATGATACGTTTTACGTTATTTTTATTATTAGAAACACAAACCGAGAAATAAATAATATTTGAAAATGCAATGATCTCACATATATTTTAATTTCGAAAAATCGAAATAAACTTAAATAAATGTCAGATTTTATAAAAGACATCAGATGTTTTGTGGCAACTGAATATTAATGCTTCATTTGTTATTGTTTTGAATATTATGTTTCGTCAGCAAGCTTTAAAAAAATATACATACACAATTTATGTACGTATGTATCTACCTAAAATTTTATTTTTATTGTTCGAGCGAAAACCTGTAAAAAATGCTAAATTCCAATACATTCATATATACATACATACACACATATATTCATATATACATTCATACACATATTTTTACATACATAAATTATTATTTTGTTTTTGACTAAACCTTTTCTTTATGTTTAAAATTCAATCCTATATGTTTACCCACAGTTTAAAAAAAACAGGTATCTATTCATAATTATGTATATTTGCATTTATAATTTTATTTATAATTTTTCCAACAGCAAAATTTCAAAATTTTCGATTCTAATACATTCATATGTACATACGTTCATATGTTGGAACGAAAAATTTTAAAATCTTCAATTCTAATCCATTCATATATACATACATACACACATATATTCATATATACATTCATGCACATATTTTTACATACATAAATTATTATTTTGTTTTTGACTAAACCTTTTCTTTATTTGAGAAATTAATTTTTGTAAGTTTACCCCCATGATATAATAATTATGCGTTTAAAATTTATTTCTATTTATTCTACAGTTTTGAATATTATTAAATTCATATAGAAAGCTTAAAAAAATTACTCAGTAAGCTTTAAAAAAAATATACATACTACATACATATTTATGTACTTAAAATTTTTGCGAATTTTTCCAAACTATTATAAGAATATTTTTTTGGAAATTTTCTTTAAACTTTTATATAACATTTATCAGTTATATATTAAAAAAAAATAAAACACAAAATTTAAACAAAATAAAAAAAAAAATTTTTAAAATAATCCAAAAAAAGAAAAATACAACAATCCAGGCAAGCATTGATCCAATAACCTTCTGGCTATGAGACTACCACGCTAACCACTAGGCTACGCAGTACCTTGAATTTCCCTTAATAATTCTACATTTTATTCATATATCGTATAACTCATCAAAAACCATCATATTTTACATTATATATATATAGCTACTTCTCAGGTGGTAAAAAGTACGGGTACTTCTAGAAGGGCTAGAGACATGGGACAAAAGGCATTAGGTAGAATTTTGCCTCTAGGGTACCAGAAAAAGCAAGAATTCCACCCGCCCTCCCCCTTCACCCCCTCCCAAGATGTTTTGTAACCGTTTTTTACAAAATGGTTTTACATCCTGTAGGGGTAATTTTTTACTTACTTTTTTAATACTTTTGGAAGTATTAATATTGTATATAAATTCATTTTTGGAAGTGTGAGTTATAACAAAAAATGAAAACTTTCTTAAGAAAATTGTTTTAATAAAATCTACATTGTTTTATAATAAGTGTGTACATATGAATTTAGTTGTGCATTCTTCTCGGGATCTGTTGCAACATGTATTAGAAAGCAAAACATAAGTTTACATTAAACTCCTTGACAATATATTTTTAGGGTAAAATTTTATAAGAAAATGTTATTCTATTGCATTAAACTTTTTACAAGTAGGGTAAAAGTTTTAGAACGGAAACTCGCTGATATTGATTTGGTAAGGGTGAAGGTTTTTTAATTTTATTTAAAAAAAAAATAAAATTATCAATAAAAAAAGTTGATCTGGCAAATCGCATTTTGCAGGGTTCGAACCTGAGACTTTTTGCATAGAAATCGTATGCAATACGTATTACCCTATATACGTTAGTATTGGTGTTAACTCATTCTACAGTCACGCGTTTTATTCGCATGTATTATAAACTCCAAATACATACGTGCATGAATTGTAGTTTATAATTAACAATAATTTATGGCTAAAAGTGTTTATTGTAGAAGGTATTTTACGATTTTATGCGACATAACTCAAAGTGAAGTTTTAAAATAAATTACTCAAAAGGTATTAGATTTCAAAGGAACTAATTATTTGTTTAATTATGTATTTTTGGGTAATTATTTCTCAGAACTTTTTTATTTTAAGTTTTAAGTTTTATCTTATTATTTATCAGGAAAAAACATATCTATATGTATATTATGGGTGTGTTTTTGAAGAAATAAAGTAAACTTAAAATATCTCAGCCACAGAATGGAACACAATTTCAAAACTACAGGCATCATACTTGCAAGGCTTGCAATGCAAGCACACACGACTAGTTATATATATATAGCTACTTCTCAGGTGGTAAAAAGTACGGGTACTTCTAGAAGGGCTAGAGACATGGAACAAAAGGCATTAGATAGAGTTTTGCCTCCAGGGTCCCAGAAAAATCTGACATTGGAACTTTTTAGCCCCGAAATAGCTCTATTTTAAGATTTTCTGAAAAAATTTTTGTATAACAAAAGCACGTTTTTCTTTTATACTTTTTATAATTAGAAACACAAACCAAGAAATAAATGATACGTTTTACGTTATTTTTATTATTAGAAACACAAACCGAGAAATAAATAATATTTGAAAATGCAATGATCTCACATATATTTTAATTTCGAAAAATCGAAATAAACTTAAATAAATGTCAGATTTTATAAAAGACATCAGATGTTTTGTGGCAACTGAATATTAATGCTTCATTTGTTATTGTTTTGAATATTATGTTTCGTCAGCAAGCTTTAAAAAAATATACATACACAATTTATGTACGTATGTATCTACCTAAAATTTTATTTTTATTGTTCGAGCGAAAACCTGGAAAAAATGCTAAATTCCAATACATTCATATATACATACATACACACATATATTCATATATACATTCATACACATATTTTTACATACATAAATTATTATTTTGTTTTTGACTAAACCTTTTCTTTATGTTTAAAATTCAATCCTATATGTTTACCCACAGTTTAAAAAAAACAGGTATCCATTCATAATTATGTATATTTGCATTTATAATTTTATTTATAATTTTTCCAACAGCAAAATTTCAAAATTTTCGATTCTAATACATTCATATGTACATACGTTCATATGTTGGAACGAAAAATTTTAAAATCTTCAATTCTAATCCATTCATATATACATACACACATGTATTCATATATACATACTTACATATATTTTTACATACATAAATTATTATTTTGTTTTTGACTAAACCTTTTCTTTATTTGAGAAATTAATTTTTGTAAGTTTACCCCCATGATATAATAATTATGCGTTTAAAATTTATTTCTATTTATTCTACAGTTTTGAATATTATTAAATTCATATAGAAAGCTTAAAAAAATTACTCAGTAAGCTTTAAAAAAAATATACATACTACATACATATTTATGTACTTAAAATTTTTGCGAATTTTTCCAAACTATTATAAGAATATTTTTTTGGAAATTTTCTTTAAACTTTTATATAACATTTATCAGTTATATATTAAAAAAAAATAAAACACAAAATTTAAACAAAATAAAAAAAAAAATTTTTAAAATAATCCAAAAAAAGAAAAATACAACAATCCAGGCAAGCATTGATCCAATAACCTTCTGGCTATGAGACTACCACGCTAACCACTAGGCTACGCAGTACCTTGAATTTCCCTTAATAATTCTACATTTTATTCATATATCGTATAACTCATCAAAAACCATCATATTTTACATTATATATATATAGCTACTTCTCAGGTGGTAAAAAGTACGGGTACTTCTAGAAGGGCTAGAGACATGGGACAAAAGGCATTAGGTAGAATTTTGCCTCTAGGGTACCAGAAAAAGCAAGAATTCCACCCGCCCTCCCCCTTCACCCCCTCCCAAGATGTTTTGTAACCGTTTTTTACAAAATGGTTTTACATCCTGTAGGGGTAATTTTTTACTTACTTTTTTAATACTTTTGGAAGTATTAATATTGTATATAAATTCATTTTTGGAAGTGTGAGTTATAACAAAAAATGAAAACTTTCTTAAGAAAATTGTTTTAATAAAATCTACATTGTTTTATAATAAGTGTGTACATATGAATTTAGTTGTGCATTCTTCTCGGGATCTGTTGCAACATGTATTAGAAAGCAAAACATAAGTTTACATTAAACTCCTTGACAATATATTTTTAGGGTAAAATTTTATAAGAAAATGTTATTCTATTGCATTAAACTTTTTACAAGTAGGGTAAAAGTTTTAGAACGGAAACTCGCTGATATTGATTTGGTAAGGGTGAAGGTTTTTTAATTTTATTTAAAAAAAAAATAAAATTATCAATAAAAAAAGTTGATCTGGCAAATCGCATTTTGCAGGGTTCGAACCTGAGACTTTTTGCATAGAAATCGTATGCAATACGTATTACCCTATATACGTTAGTATTGGTGTTAACTCATTCTACAGTCACGCGTTTTATTCGCATGTATTATAAACTCCAAATACATACGTGCATGAATTGTAGTTTATAATTAACAATAATTTATGGCTAAAAGTGTTTATTGTAGAAGGTATTTTACGATTTTATGCGACATAACTCAAAGTGAAGTTTTAAAATAAATTACTCAAAAGGTATTAGATTTCAAAGGAACTAATTATTTGTTTAATTATGTATTTTTGGGTAATTATTTCTCAGAACTTTTTTATTTTAAGTTTTAAGTTTTATCTTATTATTTATCAGGAAAAAACATATCTATATGTATATTATGGGTGTGTTTTTGAAGAAATAAAGTAAACTTAAAATATCTCAGCCACAGAATGGAACACAATTTCAAAACTACAGGCATCATACTTGCAAGGCTTGCAATGCAAGCACACACGACTAGTTATATATATATAGCTACTTCTCAGGTGGTAAAAAGTACGGGTACTTCTAGAAGGGCTAGAGACATGGAACAAAAGGCATTAGATAGAGTTTTGCCTCCAGGGTCCCAGAAAAATCTGACATTGGAACTTTTTAGCCCCGAAATAGCTCTATTTTAAGATTTTCTGAAAAAATTTTTGTATAACAAAAGCACGTTTTTCTTTTATACTTTTTATAATTAGAAACACAAACCAAGAAATAAATGATACGTTTTACGTTATTTTTATTATTAGAAACACAAACCGAGAAATAAATAATATTTGAAAATGCAATGATCTCACATATATTTTAATTTCGAAAAATCGAAATAAACTTAAATAAATGTCAGATTTTATAAAAGACATCAGATGTTTTGTGGCAACTGAATATTAATGCTTCATTTGTTATTGTTTTGAATATTATGTTTCGTCAGCAAGCTTTAAAAAAATATACATACACAATTTATGTACGTATGTATCTACCTAAAATTTTATTTTTATTGTTCGAGCGAAAACCTGGAAAAAATGCTAAATTCCAATACATTCATATATACATACATACACACATATATTCATATATACATTCATACACATATTTTTACATACATAAATTATTATTTTGTTTTTGACTAAACCTTTTCTTTATGTTTAAAATTCAATCCTATATGTTTACCCACAGTTTAAAAAAAACAGGTATCCATTCATAATTATGTATATTTGCATTTATAATTTTATTTATAATTTTTCCAACAGCAAAATTTCAAAATTTTCGATTCTAATACATTCATATGTACATACGTTCATATGTTGGAACGAAAAATTTTAAAATCTTCAATTCTAATCCATTCATATATACATACACACATGTATTCATATATACATACTTACATATATTTTTACATACATAAATTATTATTTTGTTTTTGACTAAACCTTTTCTTTATTTGAGAAATTAATTTTTGTAAGTTTACCCCCATGATATAATAATTATGCGTTTAAAATTTATTTCTATTTATTCTACAGTTTTGAATATTATTAAATTCATATAGAAAGCTTAAAAAAAATTACTCAGTAAGCTTTAAAAAAAATATACATACTACATACATATTTATGTACTTAAAATTTTTGTGAATTTTTCCAAACTATTATAAGAATATTTTTTTGGAAATTTTCTTTAAACTTTTATATAACATTTATCAGTTATATATTAAAAAAAAATAAAACACAAAATTTAAACAAAATAAAAAAAAAAATTTTTAAAATAATCCAAAAAAAGAAAAATACAACATCCAGGCAAGCATTGATCCAATAACCTTCTGGCTATGAGACTACCACGCTAACCACTAGGCTACGCAGTACCTTGAATTTCCCTTAATAATTCTATATTTTATTCATATATCGTATAACTCATCAAAAACCATCATATTTTACATTATATATATATAGCTACTTCTCAGGTGGTAAAAAGTACGGGTACTTCTAGAAGGGCTAGAGACATGGAACAAAAGGCATTAGATAGAGTTTTGCCTCCAGGGTCCCAGAAAAAGCAAGAATTCCACCCGCCCTCCCCCTTCACCCCCTCCCAAGATGTTTTGTAACCGTTTTTTACAAAATGGTTTTACATCCTGTAGGGGTAATTTTTTACTTACTTTTGGAAGTATTAATATTGTATATAAATTCATTTTTGGAAGTGTGAGTTATAACAAAAAATGAAAACTTTCTTAAGAAAATTGTAATGTTTTTATAAAATCTACATTGTTTTATAATAAGTGTGTACATATGAATTTAGTTGTGCATTCTTTTCGGGATCTGTTGCAACATGTATTAGAAAGCAAAACATAAGTTTACATTAAACTCCTTGACAATATATTTTTAGGGTAAAATTTTATAAGAAAATGTTATTCTATTGCATTAAACTTTTTACAAGTAGGGTAAAATTTTTAGAACGGAAACTCGCTGATATTGATTTGGTAAGGGTGAAGGTTTTTTAATTTTATTTTAAAAAAAAATAAAATTATCAATAAAAAAAGTTGATCTGGCAAATCGCATTTTGCAGGGTTCGAACCTGAGACTTTTCGCATAGAAATCGTATGCAATACGTATTACCTTATATACGTTAGTATTGGTGTTAACTCATTCTACAGTCACGCGTTTTATTCGCATGTATTATAAACTCCAAATACATACGTGCATGAATTGTAGTTTATAATTAACAATAATTTATGGCTAAAAGTGTTTATTGTAGAAGGTATTTTACGATTTTATGCGACATAACTCAAAGTGAAGTTTTAAAATAAATTACTCAAAAGGTATTAGATTTCAAAGGAACTAATTATTTGTTTAATTATGTATTTTTGGGTAATTATTTCTCAGAACTTTTTTATTTTAAGTTTTAAGTTTTATCTTATTATTTATCAGGAAAAAACATATCTATATGTATATTATGGGTGTGTTTTTGAAGAAATAAAGTAAACTTAAAATATCTCAGCCACAGAATGGAACACAATTTCAAAACTACAGGCATCATACTTGCAAGGCTTGCAATGCAAGCACACACGACTAGTTATATATATATAGCTACTTCTCAGGTGGTAAAAAGTACGGGTACTTCTAGAAGGGCTAGAGACATGGGACAAAAGGCATTAGGTAGAGTTTTGCCTCTAGGGTACCAGAAAAATCTGACATTGGAACTTTTTAGCCCCGAAATAGCTCTATTTTAAGATTTTCTGAAAAAAATTTTGTATAACAAAAGCACGTTTTTCTTTTATACTTTTTATAATTAGAAACACAAACCAAGAAATAAATGATACGTTTTACGTTATTTTTATTATTAGAAACACAAACCGAGAAATAAATAATATTTGAAAATATAATGATCTCACATATTTTTGTTGCAGATAAACGAATTAATCTTAACGTAAATAAATGTCAGCTTTTATCAGACATCAGATGTTTTGTGACATCTGAATATTAATATTTCATTTGTTATTGTTTTGAACATTACGTTTCGTCAGCAAGCTTTAAAAAATATATTTACATACAGAATATATGTATGTACGTATGTAGTTAGAATTTTATTTTTATTGTTCCAAACGGAAAACTGTAAAATACTAAATTTTAATACATTTATATATACATACATATATTTGAATAAAATTATTATTTTGTTTTTGCCTAAACCTTTTCTTTATTTAAAAAAATTACATTCATATGTACATATATATATTTGAATACAATTATTATTTTATTTTAACCTAAACCTTTTCTTTATTTGAGAAAATTTATTTCTATATGTTCACCCGCAGTTTTAAAAAAACTAGGTATACATTCATAATAACGTGTGTTTGTGTTAATAATTTTATTTCTAATTTTTCCAACAGCAAAATTTCAAAATTTTCGATTCTAATACATTCATATGTACATACGTTCATATGTTGGAACGAAAAATTTTAAAATCTTCAATTCTAATCCATTCATATATACATACATACACACATGTATTCATATATACATACATACATATATTTTTACATACATAAATTATTATTTTGTTTTTGTTTCTTTTTTAATTTTCGATTCTAATACATTCATATGTACATACGTTCATATGTTGGAACGAAAAATTTCAAAATCTTCAATTCTAATCCATTCATATATACATACTCACATATATTCATACATGCATACATATATATGAATAAAATTATTATTTTGTTTTTGACTAAACCTTTTCTTTATTTGAAAAATTAATTTTTGTATGTTTACTCCCATGATTTAATAATTATGCGTTTAAAATTTATTTCTATATATTCTACAGTTTTGAATATTATTAAATTCATATAGAAAGCTTAAAAAAAATTACTCAGGAAGCTTTAAAAAAAATATACATACATACATATTTATGTACTTAAAATTTTTGCGAATTTTTCCAAACTATTATAAGAATATTTTTTTGGAAATTTTCTTTAAACTTTTATATAACATTTATCTGTTATATATTAAAAAAAAAATAAAATACAAAATTTAAACAAAATAAAAAAATAAAATTTTTAAAATAATCCAAAAAAAGAAAAATACAACATCTAGGCAAGCATTGATCCAATAACCTGGGACTTTTTGCATAGAAATCGTATGCTATACGCATTACCCTATATACGTTAGTATTGGTGGTAACTCATCTCACAAACACGCGTTTTATTCGCATGTATTAAAACTGCAAATACACACATGCATGCATTTTAATAGCGAATTATTTTATGTGTATATAGTAATTTATCTCTTAAAGTGCTTATTGTAAAATGTATTTTAAGATTTTATGCGATATAACTCAAATCAAGGTCCTAAAATAAATTACTCAAAGGTATTAGATCTCAAAGGAACTAATTACTTGCTTAATTATGTATTTTTTGGTAATTATTTTTCAGAACTTTTCTTATTTTAGGTTTTATCTTATTATTTATTAGAAAAAAGCATATCTATATATATCTATATTATGGGTGTGTTTTTGAAGAAATAAAGTAAACTTAAAATATCTCAGCCACAGAATGGAACACAATGTCAAAACTACAGGCATAATACTTGCAAGGCTTGCAATGCAAGCACACACGACTAGTTATATATATAGCTACTTCTCAGGTGGTAAAAAGTACGGGTACTTCTAGAAGGGCTAGAGACATGGGACAAAAGGCATTAGGTAGAGTTTTGCCACTAGGGTCCCAGAAAATCTGACATTGGAACTTTTTAGCCTCGAAATAGCTCTATTTTAAGATTTTCTGAAAAAATTTTTGTATAACAAAAGCACGTTTTTCTTTTATACTTTTTATAATTAGAAACACAAACCAAGAAATAAATTATACGTTTTACGTTTTACGTTATTAACATATTAGAAACACAAACCGGGAAATAAATAATATTTGAAAATATAATGATCTCACATATCTTTGGTTCGCATAATCGAATTAATCTTAACGTAAATAAATGTCAGCTTTTATCAGACATCAGATGTTTTGTGGCATCTGAATATCAATATTTCATTAGTTGTAGTTTTGAACATTACGTTTCGTCAGCAAGCTTTAAAAAAATATACATGCAGAATATATGTACGTATGTAGTTAGAATTTTATTATTATTGTTCCAAACGAAAAACTGTAAAATGCTAAATTTTAATACATTCATATGTACATACATATATTTGAATAAAATTATTATTTTGTTTTTGCCTAAACCTTTTTCTTTATTTGAAAAACTACATTCATATGTACATACATATATTTGAATACAATTATTATTTTATTTTAATCTAAACCTTTTCTTTATTTGAGAAACTTATTTCTATATGTTCACCCGCAGTTTTAAAAAAATAGGTATAAATTCATAATTATGTACGTTTTCACTTAAAATTTTATTTCAAAATTTTTTGAACAAAAAATTTTAAAATGTTCAATTCTAATACATTAATGTTCACACATATATTTGAATAAAAATATTATTTTATTTATGCCTAAACCTTTTCTTTATTTGAAAAATTTATTTCTTATGTTTCCCCCATGATTAAATAATTATGTGTTTCTATATGCCAAACCACAAATTTGAATATTATTCAATTCATATGGAAAGCTTAAAAAAATTAGTTAGGAAGCTGTAAAAAAATATATACATACATATTTATGTACTTAACTATTGTAACAATTTTTTTTTTGGAAATTTTCTTTAAATTTTTATAATAATATTTATCTGTTATATATTAAAAAAAAAAATAAAACAAAAAATTTAAACAAAATAAAAAAAAAAATTTAAAATAATCCAAAAAAAGACGAATGTGACACCATCCAGGCAAGCATTGATCCAATAACCTTCTGGCTATCAGATTACCACGCTAGCCACTAAGCTACGACGTACCTTGAATTTCCCTTTATAATTCTATATTTTATTCATATTTCGTATAACTCTTCAAAAACCATCCTATTTTACATTATATATATATAGCTACTTCTCAGGTGGTAAAAAGTACGGGTACTTCTAGAAGGGCTAGAGACATGGGACAAAAGGCATTAGGTAGAATTTTGCCTCTAGGGTACCAGAAAAATCTGACATTGGAACTTTTTAGCCCCGAAATAGCTCTATTTTAAGATTTTCTGAAAAAATTTTTGTATAACAAAAGCACGTTTTTCTTTTATACTTTTTATAATTAGAAACACAAACCAAGAAATAAATGATACGTTTTACGTTATTTTTATTATTAGAAACACAAACCGAGAAATAAATAATATTTGAAAATGCAATGATCTCACATATATTTTAATTTCGAAAAATCGAAATAAACTTAAATAAATGTCAGATTTTATAAAAGACATCAGATGTTTTGTGGCAACTGAATATTAATGCTTCATTTGTTATTGTTTTGAATATTATGTTTCGTCAGCAAGCTTTAAAAAAATATACATACACAATTTATGTACGTATGTATCTACCTAAAATTTTATTTTTATTGTTCGAGCGAAAACCTGTAAAAAATGCTAAATTCCAATACATTCATATATACATACATACACACATATATTCATATATACATTCATACACATATTTTTACATACATAAATTATTATTTTGTTTTTGACTAAACCTTTTCTTTATGTTTAAAATTCAATCCTATATGTTTACCCACAGTTTAAAAAAAACAGGTATCTATTCATAATTATGTATATTTGCATTTATAATTTTATTTATAATTTTTCCAACAGCAAAATTTCAAAATTTTCGATTCTAATACATTCATATGTACATACGTTCATATGTTGGAACGAAAACTTTTAAAATCTTCAATTCTAATCCATTCATATATACATACATACACACATATATTCATATATACATTCATGCACATATTTTTACATACATAAATTATTATTTTGTTTTTGACTAAACCTTTTCTTTATTTGAGAAATTAATTTTTGTAAGTTTACCCCCATGATATAATAATTATGCGTTTAAAATTTATTTCTATTTATTCTACAGTTTTGAATATTATTAAATTCATATAGAAAGCTTAAAAAAATTACTCAGTAAGCTTTAAAAAAAATATACATACTACATACATATTTATGTACTTAAAATTTTTGCGAATTTTTCCAAACTATTATAAGAATATTTTTTTGGAAATTTTCTTTAAACTTTTATATAACATTTATCAGTTATATATTAAAAAAAAATAAAACACAAAATTTAAACAAAATAAAAAAAAAAATTTTTAAAATAATCCAAAAAAAGAAAAATACAACATTCAGGCAAGCATTGATCCAATAACCTTCTGGCTATGAGACTACCACGCTAACCACTAGGCTACGCAGTACCTTGAATTTCTCTTATTAATTCTATATTTTATTCATATTTCGTATAACTCTTCAAAAACCATCCTATTTTACATTATATATATATAGCTACTTCTCAGGTGGTAAAAAGTACGGGTACTTCTAGAAGGGCTAGAGACATGGGACAAAAGGCATTAGGTAGAGTTTTGCCTCTAGGGTACCAGAAAAATCTGACATTGGAACTTTTTAGCCCCGAAATAGCTCTATTTTAAGATTTTCTGAAAAAATTTTTGTATAACAAAAGCACGTTTTTCTTTTATACTTTTTATAATTAGAAACACAAACCAAGAAATAAATGATACATTTTACGTTATTTTTATTATTAGAAACACAAACCGAGAAATAAATAATATTTGAAAATATAATGATCTCACATATTTTTGTTGCGGATAAACGAATTAATCTTAACGTAAATAAATGTCAGCTTTTATCAGACATCAGATGTTTTGTGACATCTGAATATTAATATTTCATTTGTTATTGTTTTGAACATTACGTTTCGTCAGCAAGCTTTAAAAAAATATATGTACATACAGAATATATGTATGTACGTATGTAGTTAGAATTTTATTTTTATTGTTCCAAACGGAAAACTGTAAAATGCTAAATTTTAATACATTTATATATACATACATATATTTGAATAAAATTATTATTTTGTTTTTGCCTAAACCTTTTCTTTATTTAAAAAAATTACATTCATATGTACATATATATATTTGAATACAATTATTATTTTATTTTAACCTAAACCTTTTCTTTATTTGAGAAATTTATTTCTATATGTTCACCCGCAGTTTTAAAAAAACTAGGTATACATTCATAATAACGTGTGTTTGTGTTAATAATTTTATTTCTAATTTTTCCAACAGCAAAATTTCAAAATTTTCGATTCTAATACATTCATATGTACATACGTTCATATGTTGGAACGAAAAATTTTAAAATCTTCAATTCTAATCCATTCATATATACATACATACACACATGTATTCATATATACATACATACATATATTTTTACATACATAAATTATTATTTTGTTTTTGTTTCTTTTTTAATTTTCGATTCTAATACATTCATATGTACATACGTTCATATGTTGGAACGAAAAATTTCAAAATCTTCAATTCTAATCCATTCATATATACATACACACATATATTCATACATACATACATATATATGAATAAAATTATTATTTTGTTTTTGACTAAACCTTTTCTTTATTTGAAAAATTAATTTTTGTATGTTTACTCCCATGATTTAATAATTATGCGTTTAAAATTTATTTCTATATATTCTACAGTTTTGAATATTATTAAATTCATATAGAAAGCTTAAAAAAAATTACTCAGGAAGCTTTAAAAAAAATATACATACATACATATTTATGTACTTAAAATTTTTGCGAATTTTTCCAAACTATTATAAGAATATTTTTTTGGAAATTTTCTTTAAACTTTTATATAACATTTATCTGTTATATATTAAAAAAAAATAAAATACAAAATTTAAACAAAATAAAAAAAAAAAAATTTAAAATAATCCAAAAAAAGAAAAATACAACATCCAGGCTTATTGATCCAATAACCTTCTGGCTATGAGACTACCACGCTAACCACTAGGCTACGCAGTACCTTGAATTTCTCTTATTAATTCTATATTTTATTCATATTTCGTATAACTCTTCAAAAACCATCCTATTTTACATTATTATATATATATAGCTACTTCTCAGGTGGTAAAAAGTACGGGTACTTCTAGAAGGGCTAGAGACATGGGACAAAAGGCATTAGGTAGAGTTTTGCCTCTAGGGTACCAGAAAAATCTGACATTGGAACTTTTTAGCCCCGAAATAGCTCTATTTTAAGATTTTCTGAAAAAAATTTTGTATAACAAAAGCACGTTTTTCTTTTATACTTTTTATAATTAGAAACACAAACCAAGAAATAAATGATACGTTTTACGTTATTTTTATTATTAGAAACACAAACCGAGAAATAAATAATATTTGAAAATATAATGATCTCACATATTTTTGTTGCAGATAAACGAATTAATCTTAACGTAAATAAATGTCAGCTTTTATCAGACATCAGATGTTTTGTGACATCTGAATATTAATATTTCATTTGTTATTGTTTTGAACATTACGTTTCGTCAGCAAGCTTTAAAAAATATATTTACATACAGAATATATGTATGTACGTATGTAGTTAGAATTTTATTTTTATTGTTCCAAACGGAAAACTGTAAAATACTAAATTTTAATACATTTATATATACATACATATATTTGAATAAAATTATTATTTTGTCTTTGCCTAAACCTTTTCTTTATTTAAAAAAATTACATTCATATGTACATATATATATTTGAATACAATTATTATTTTATTTTAACCTAAACCTTTTCTTTATTTGAGAAAATTTATTTCTATATGTTCACCCGCAGTTTTAAAAAAACTAGGTATACATTCATAATAACGTGTGTTTGTGTTAATAATTTTATTTCTAATTTTTCCAACAGCAAAATTTCAAAATTTTCGATTCTAATACATTCATATGTACATACGTTCATATGTTGGAACGAAAAATTTTAAAATCTTCAATTCTAATCCATTCATATATACATACATACACACATGTATTCATATATACATACATACATATATTTTTACATACATAAATTATTATTTTGTTTTTGTTTCTTTTTTAATTTTCGATTCTAATACATTCATATGTACATACGTTCATATGTTGGAACGAAAAATTTCAAAATCTTCAATTCTAATCCATTCATATATACATACTCACATATATTCATACATGCATACATATATATGAATAAAATTATTATTTTGTTTTTGACTAAACCTTTTCTTTATTTGAAAAATTAATTTTTGTATGTTTACTCCCATGATTTAATAATTATGCGTTTAAAATTTATTTCTATATATTCTACAGTTTTGAATATTATTAAATTCATATAGAAAGCTTAAAAAAAATTACTCAGGAAGCTTTAAAAAAAATATACATACATACATATTTATGTACTTAAAATTTTTGCGAATTTTTCCAAACTATTATAAGAATATTTTTTTGGAAATTTTCTTTAAACTTTTATATAACATTTATCTGTTATATATTAAAAAAAAAATAAAATACAAAATTTAAACAAAATAAAAAAATAAAATTTTTAAAATAATCCAAAAAAAGAAAAATACAACATCTAGGCAAGCATTGATCCAATAACCTGGGACTTTTTGCATAGAAATCGTATGCTATACGCATTACCCTATATACGTTAGTATTGGTGGTAACTCATCTCACAAACACGCGTTTTATTCGCATGTATTAAAACTGCAAATACACACATGCATGCATTTTAATAGCGAATTATTTTATGTGTATATAGTAATTTATCTCTTAAAGTGCTTATTGTAAAATGTATTTTAAGATTTTATGCGATATAACTCAAATCAAGGTCCTAAAATAAATTACTCAAAGGTATTAGATCTCAAAGGAACTAATTACTTGCTTAATTATGTATTTTTTGGTAATTATTTTTCAGAACTTTTCTTATTTTAGGTTTTATCTTATTATTTATTAGAAAAAAGCATATCTATATATATCTATATTATGGGTGTGTTTTTGAAGAAATAAAGTAAACTTAAAATATCTCAGCCACAGAATGGAACACAATGTCAAAACTACAGGCATAATACTTGCAAGGCTTGCAATGCAAGCACACACGACTAGTTATATATATAGCTACTTCTCAGGTGGTAAAAAGTACGGGTACTTCTAGAAGGGCTAGAGACATGGGACAAAAGGCATTAGGTAGAGTTTTGCCACTAGGGTCCCAGAAAATCTGACATTGGAACTTTTTAGCCTCGAAATAGCTCTATTTTAAGATTTTCTGAAAAAATTTTTGTATAACAAAAGCACGTTTTTCTTTTATACTTTTTATAATTAGAAACACAAACCAAGAAATAAATTATACGTTTTACGTTTTACGTTATTAACATATTAGAAACACAAACCGGGAAATAAATAATATTTGAAAATATAATGATCTCACATATCTTTGGTTCGCATAATCGAATTAATCTTAACGTAAATAAATGTCAGCTTTTATCAGACATCAGATGTTTTGTGGCATCTGAATATCAATATTTCATTAGTTGTAGTTTTGAACATTACGTTTCGTCAGCAAGCTTTAAAAAAATATACATGCAGAATATATGTACGTATGTAGTTAGAATTTTATTATTATTGTTCCAAACGAAAAACTGTAAAATGCTAAATTTTAATACATTCATATGTACATACATATATTTGAATAAAATTATTATTTTGTTTTTGCCTAAACCTTTTTCTTTATTTGAAAAACTACATTCATATGTACGTACATATATTTGAATACAATTATTATTTTATTTTAATCTAAACCTTTTCTTTATTTGAGAAACTTATTTCTATATGTTCACCCGCAGTTTTAAAAAAATAGGTATAAATTCATAATTATGTACGTTTTCACTTAAAATTTTATTTCAAAATTTTTTGAACAAAAAATTTTAAAATGTTCAATTCTAATACATTAATGTTCACACATATATTTGAATAAAAATATTATTTTATTTATGCCTAAACCTTTTCTTTATTTGAAAAATTTATTTCTTATGTTTCCCCCATGATTAAATAATTATGTGTTTCTATATGCCAAACCACAAATTTGAATATTATTCAATTCATATGGAAAGCTTAAAAAAATTAGTTAGGAAGCTGTAAAAAAATATATACATACATATTTATGTACTTAACTATTGTAACAATTTTTTTTTTGGAAATTTTCTTTAAATTTTTATAATAATATTTATCTGTTATATATTAAAAAAAAAAATAAAACAAAAAATTTAAACAAAATAAAAAAAAAAATTTAAAATAATCCAAAAAAAGACGAATGTGACACCATCCAGGCAAGCATTGATCCAATAACCTTCTGGCTATCAGATTACCACGCTAGCCACTAAGCTACGACGTACCTTGAATTTCCCTTTATAATTCTATATTTTATTCATATTTCGTATAACTCTTCAAAAACCATCCTATTTTACATTATATATATATAGCTACTTCTCAGGTGGTAAAAAGTACGGGTACTTCTAGAAGGGCTAGAGACATGGGACAAAAGGCATTAGGTAGAATTTTGCCTCTAGGGTACCAGAAAAATCTGACATTGGAACTTTTTAGCCCCGAAATAGCTCTATTTTAAGATTTTCTGAAAAAATTTTTGTATAACAAAAGCACGTTTTTCTTTTATACTTTTTATAATTAGAAACACAAACCAAGAAATAAATGATACGTTTTACGTTATTTTTATTATTAGAAACACAAACCGAGAAATAAATAATATTTGAAAATGCAATGATCTCACATATATTTTAATTTCGAAAAATCGAAATAAACTTAAATAAATGTCAGATTTTATAAAAGACATCAGATGTTTTGTGGCAACTGAATATTAATGCTTCATTTGTTATTGTTTTGAATATTATGTTTCGTCAGCAAGCTTTAAAAAAATATACATACACAATTTATGTACGTATGTATCTACCTAAAATTTTATTTTTATTGTTCGAGCGAAAACCTGTAAAAAATGCTAAATTCCAATACATTCATATATACATACATACACACATATATTCATATATACATTCATACACATATTTTTACATACATAAATTATTATTTTGTTTTTGACTAAACCTTTTCTTTATGTTTAAAATTCAATCCTATATGTTTACCCACAGTTTAAAAAAAACAGGTATCTATTCATAATTATGTATATTTGCATTTATAATTTTATTTATAATTTTTCCAACAGCAAAATTTCAAAATTTTCGATTCTAATACATTCATATGTACATACGTTCATATGTTGGAACGAAAACTTTTAAAATCTTCAATTCTAATCCATTCATATATACATACATACACACATATATTCATATATACATTCATGCACATATTTTTACATACATAAATTATTATTTTGTTTTTGACTAAACCTTTTCTTTATTTGAGAAATTAATTTTTGTAAGTTTACCCCCATGATATAATAATTATGCGTTTAAAATTTATTTCTATTTATTCTACAGTTTTGAATATTATTAAATTCATATAGAAAGCTTAAAAAAATTACTCAGTAAGCTTTAAAAAAAATATACATACTACATACATATTTATGTACTTAAAATTTTTGCGAATTTTTCCAAACTATTATAAGAATATTTTTTTGGAAATTTTCTTTAAACTTTTATATAACATTTATCAGTTATATATTAAAAAAAAATAAAACACAAAATTTAAACAAAATAAAAAAAAAAATTTTTAAAATAATCCAAAAAAAGAAAAATACAACAATCCAGGCAAGCATTGATCCAATAACCTTCTGGCTATGAGACTACCACGCTAACCACTAGGCTACGCAGTACCTTGAATTTCCCTTAATAATTCTACATTTTATTCATATATCGTATAACTCATCAAAAACCATCATATTTTACATTATATATATATAGCTACTTCTCAGGTGGTAAAAAGTACGGGTACTTCTAGAAGGGCTAGAGACATGGGACAAAAGGCATTAGGTAGAATTTTGCCTCTAGGGTACCAGAAAAAGCAAGAATTCCACCCGCCCTCCCCCTTCACCCCCTCCCAAGATGTTTTGTAACCGTTTTTTACAAAATGGTTTTACATCCTGTAGGGGTAATTTTTTACTTACTTTTGGAAGTATTAATATTGTATATAAATTCATTTTTGGAAGTGTGAGTTATAACAAAAAATGAAAACTTTCTTAAGAAAATTGTTTTAATAAAATCTACATTGTTTTATAATAAGTGTGTACATATGAATTTAGTTGTGCATTCTTCTCGGGATCTGTTGCAACATGTATTAGAAAGCAAAACATAAGTTTACATTAAACTCCTTGACAATATATTTTTAGGGTAAAATTTTATAAGAAAATGTTATTCTGTTGCATTAAACTTTTTACAAGTAGGGTAAAAGTTTTAGAACGGAAACTCGCTGATATTGATTTGGTAAGGGTGAAGGTTTTTTAATTTTATTTAAAAAAAAAATAAAATTATCAATAAAAAAAGTTGATCTGGCAAATCGCATTTTGCAGGGTTCGAACCTGAGACTTTTTGCATAGAAATCGTATGCAATACGTATTACCCTATATACGTTAGTATTGGTGTTAACTCATTCTACAGTCACGCGTTTTATTCGCATGTATTATAAACTCCAAATACATACGTGCATGAATTGTAGTTTATAATTAACAATAATTTATGGCTAAAAGTGTTTATTGTAGAAGGTATTTTACGATTTTATGCGACATAACTCAAAGTGAAGTTTTAAAATAAATTACTCAAAAGGTATTAGATTTCAAAGGAACTAATTATTTGTTTAATTATGTATTTTTGGGTAATTATTTCTCAGAACTTTTTTATTTTAAGTTTTAAGTTTTATCTTATTATTTATCAGGAAAAAACATATCTATATGTATATTATGGGTGTGTTTTTGAAGAAATAAAGTAAACTTAAAATATCTCAGCCACAGAATGGAACACAATTTCAAAACTACAGGCATCATACTTGCAAGGCTTGCAATGCAAGCACACACGACTAGTTATATATATATAGCTACTTCTCAGGTGGTAAAAAGTACGGGTACTTCTAGAAGGGCTAGAGACATGGGACAAAAGGCATTAGGTAGAGTTTTGCCTCTAGGGTCCCAGAAAAAGCAAGAATTCCACCCGGCCTCCCCCTTCGCCCCCTCCCAAGATGCTTTGTAACCGTTTTTTACAAAATGGTACTACATCCTGTAGGGGTAATTTTTTAATTACTTTTGGTAGTATTAATATTGTATATGAATTCATTTTTGGAAGTGTGAGTTATAACAAAAAGTGAACACTTTCTTAAGAAAATTGTTAAGTTTTAATTATCAATAAAAAAGTTCATCTGGCAAATCGCATTTTTCAGGGTTCGAACCTGGGACTTTTTGCATAGAAATCGTATGCTATACGCATTACCCTATGTACGTTAGTATTGGTGGTAACTCATCTCACAAACACGCGTTTTATTCGCATGTATTAAAACTCCAAATACACACATGTATGCATTTTAATAGCGAATTATTTTATGCGTATATAGTAATTTATCTTTTAAAGTGCTTAATGTAAAAAGTATTTTAAAATTTTATGCGATATAACTCAAATCGAGGTTCTAAAATAAATTACTCAAAGGTGTTAGATCTCAAAGGAACTAATTATTTGCTTAATTATGTATTTTTTGGTAATTATTTTTCAGAAGTTTTCTTATTTTAGGTTTTATCTTATTATTTATTAGAAAAAAGCATATCTATATGTATCTATATTACGGGTGTGTTTTTGAAGAAATAAAGTAAACTTAAAATATCTCAGTCACAGAATGGAACACAATTTCAAAACTACAGGCATAATACTTGCAAGGCTTGCAATGCAAGCACACACGAATAGTTTTTAATATAGTTAAAAATTTTGGAGGAACTTGAATATTTTATTCTTTAACCGAAGAAACTTTTAAAATGCGCGCGTCAATCTCTTACCTGTATATGCGCGCGTGAATCTCAAATTCGGCTGAGCCGATTTCTACTTGAAAATCAGTATTGCTGTAGTTTCAGTATCTTACGTGATTTTACAAAAAATATTATAAATTAAAAAGTTTTAAAAAGATTTAAGATAACGGAGAAAACTGCTAAAACAAAATAGTTGGACCACGATCACCGCAGTTACTCTAACAGAAATATTTCACTTTACTTTCTTCTTTACTATTACTTTAATTGTAACAATATTAAGAATTAATCGTAAAAAGGAGCTTGGAATCGCTTTTGTTGCGTAACAGGGTTATTAAATTTATGTGAAGTGAGTCGTACACATTTCCACCAGTTTTAATTACAAACCTAGTTGCAATCCTTTCAGACTACCCTGTAATATGATATGTAACAGAGTTTAGAATAGACCAAAATTTCTTTTTGTCAAAAATACAAAAGCTCAAAGGATTTTCGTAATATGTACATATTTTTCTCTGCAAGCCTTAACCGTAAGTCTGAGACCCTTTTTAATATAAGAAAATCAGATTTTAAATCAAAATTACTAAAATTACGATTTAATTTCCTTTGCATTCTGCGCACATCTGCAATTTCCTCATACTTTCGTTTTCCAAGGACCTGGAAAGTTTTTTTCTTAACAGAATATCAAACTGAAGAACAGTTTTCCGCCATAATTTGTTTTAGCTAAGCCTATCACTAGAAGTATTAATATCTTGATCAATTTAATTACCTACATATACTGAAAATTAAAATTTAATTTTGACGCTTTTAATGAATTAATAATGGAAATTAGTTTGCAACATTTAAAATTATTCTCAAAGTAGTCATTGATAATCAGTTAATATAAGAAGTTCTCAATGTTAAGACTTTAGTGCAGTTTCTGAATTCCTTAACTAATAGTTTTAAAATAATATAGTATTAAGTTCGGCACTTACATCAGAAGCAACGTCTCGTGAGATTCCACCTTGACGCAGTGAAGCGGCCTTACTTACGACACAACCCTGCTTACTATGTTTGGGCCAACCTGGAAGCCCAACCCCCAATTATAGTATAATATTTTGAAAAAATTTGAAATCTAAATGGATAATTATTAAATTAAAAATATTTTTTTCCATAACATATTAATGTTTATTATAATATAATTATATGTATAACAAAAATTATATAAATCGTTTTTATTTAAAAAGTTATAACACTTTTTCTTTCATTTTCAAATGATAGAACTATGAGCAATCATCATAAAAAAAAGCTACACTAATTGCGAATGATTGTAGAAATACGCTTGGAAACGGTTTCATAGGTTCGATGAATTTAGTTTTGGCCTGAAAACTCTCGTATTCGTCACCATACTATTCTTTGACTCAACTTCCTTCTTCTAGTAAAGAATACCAAAGCCGTCTTGCCAGAGTTTTATCTGAGACCGGACCGCAATAGAAGTGCGCCATCCATAAACTTGTTTGAACTATGTCACAAAGAGTTCCACAAACTTAGCTATAGGCAAACATGGCAATTCATCAGCATAAACGCAGTCGAAGAAGCTTATCAAGGAGCCCATCAACCGCAAAGCTCCACATCAGGGGAGATAGAACTCCATCCTTTGGTTGTCCACCAGCCACGCAAGGGTGTCTTACCTAAAAGTTGTCTTTTAAAAGTTTTGAAAATAAAATTTAGCTGAATGATGACTTGCGACAGTCATCAGCAGTATGAACACATATATGCATATAATCTTGCTAAACGTTAAATTTTGCGTTAATTTAGAAATGTTCCTCTGTTCGCTCTTTTGCAAGATAACTCAAAAACGGGAGGAGTGAACACAACCAAACTTTCGGCAATAATTTGATTTTTCGCCAAAGACCACAGTTTTTGTAATTGGACTATTGTAGAGGGTGAGGGTTTCCGCTTTACAACTCAGAAAGATTGTTTTAAATATTTTAAAAACTGAAAAGACTTAATTTAGCAATAATGTGCCCAATCATAGGTCAGATATAGCCTATAAGTTTTTGCGAAATGACTTGATTTGTTTGGATAGCTATCATAGAACTTGAAAACTAGTTTTAAATATTTTTAAAAAAAATTTAGTTAGCTGCTTGAAATTTAACAGTCATGAGTCCAATTAAAGCTCAGATATTATATCTCTAAGGTTCTACGAAATAGCTTCATGGTTCGGGTAACTTCCATACAATCCTGCAAGCTGAAACATGTCGACTGAAACATTTTTACTTTTTTCTATTTAAATTCATTATACTCGTATTATATAAAGACGGTTTATATGCTTTATATAAAAAAGTATTATGTAAAGTGTATTTATATAAAGACGGAAAAAGATAAAATTTAGCAAATCAGGAAAAAAAGCAATTTGTTAAATAATATAATAATATAGCTTACATTATATGCGTAACTACTTACTTAAACTACTTTTACTCTAAAACTATATAGTATATTGTTATATAATTTTAAGTAAAAATAGATATTACTTTTAAATTCTTTGTATTATTTTATAACTATTATAATTATAATATTATAATATATAATATAGTTTAAAAGTAAAAATCGCTATTTTGTTTTTAATTAAAAGATTCATGTACATAAACACAAAAATTATAAAATGCCTGTATAATTATTATCTACATAATATTGTGCTATACCAAATTTCTGGTATGCGAAAAACCAGAATGTAATTTTAAGATTTTCGATATTAACATAAAGTCGTAAAATAATTGTCTTTAATATTTTTGACACACAGTAGTACATTACATTTTATACATCTAATTTTAGAAAAGTTGTACGATCATTAGAGTTCTTGCATCATTACTTCATTATACCCTGCACTTCGTGAAGGGTATATTAACTTTGGTATGGAGTTTGTAACTACTTGAAGGAGTCATCTGCGGTATGGACATATATATATATTCTTGCTCAGCGTAAAATTCTGCGTTGATTTAGACATGTCCGTCCGTCCGTCCGTCCGTCCGTCCGTCCGTCCGATCGCACGATAACTAAAAAACGAATAATGCAATCGACACCAAACTTTCACAAGTTGTTTCTTTTGTGCCAAGGACGAACCTTATTGTTATTGGACCAATTCGGACAACGGGTTCGGGTAGCTGCCATACAACTCAAAGAGTTTATTTTAATTACTTCAAAAACTAGTAAAGGTACAAATATAGAATTTTGTATACATGTGTCCAATTATATTCTACATATGCTCTAAAAATTTTAATGAGATAGCTGCACCGGTTCGGGTGGCTGCCATACAACTCCAAAAGCAAATTTTTTATATTCGGCAAAATAATAAAGTCAGATTCATGAAACTTGGCAGTCGTGTGTCCAATTATAGGTCAAAGATATTTCTGAAGTTTTGGTGGAATTGCTTGACAGGTTCGAGCAGCTCCCATACAAGTCCAAAAGCTTATTTTAAATATTTGGAAAAATAATAAAGTCAGATTCATGAAACTTGGCAGTTGTGTGTCCAATTATAAATCACATATATTAGCGAAGTTTTAGTGGAATTGCTTGGCAGGTTCGGGTACCTGCCATACAACTCCAAAAGCTAATTTTAAATATTTGGAAAAATAATAAAGTCAAATTCATGAAACTTGGCAGTCGTGTGTCCAATTATAAATCAGATATATTTGCGAAGTTTTAGTGGAATTGCTTGGCAGGTTCGGGTACCTGCCATACAACTCCAAAAGCTAATTTTAAATATTTGGAAAAATAATAAAGACAGATTCATGAAACTTGGCAGTTGTGTGCCCAATTATAGGTCAAAGATATTTTTGAAGTTTTGGTGGAATTGCTTGACAGGTTCGAGTGGCTCCCATACAACTCCAAAAGCTTATTTTAAATATTTGGAAAAGTAATAAAGTTAGATTCATGAAACTTGGCAGTTGTGTGTCCAATTATAAATCACATATATTAGCGAAGTTTTAGTGGAATTGCTTGGCAGTTTCGGGTACCTGCCATACAACTCCAAAAGCTTATTTTAAATATTTGGAAAAGTAATAAAGTTAGATTCACGAAACTTGGCAGTTGTGTGTCCAATTATAAATCACATATATTTGCGAAGTTTTAGTGGAATTGCTTGGCAGGTTCGGGTACCTGCCATACAACTCCAAAAGCTAATTTTAAATATTTGGAAAAATAATAAAGACAGATTCACGAAACTTATGTGTTCAGTTATAGATCAGACATATCCGTGAAGTTTCTATAGAATGGTTTCACAGGTTTGAGTAATTGCTATACAACAATGAAAGGTGCAGGGTATAATTCAATCGGTTCATACCGACTGAAACGTTTTTACTTGTTTTTATATATTTTGGAAGATGTGTTATGATTTTCAGCAGCATCTGCAGGTAGTTTTTTGCTATGACCTTTGTTTTTTTCAAATTTTTCTTCCTAAAAAATTCTGTAAAACTATGTAGATAGAAACATTTGAGCAGTCTAAGATTTAAGTTACTCTAGAATTTCTCTAAAGTTTTAAATTTTCCAGCTTTTCTCTAAATTCAAAACATTTACGATTGAAACATTAATAAAATATCTAAAAATTATATATTTTTGTATGAATATCGGTTCAACATAGCACTAACATGTTACTCAGATCAACAGCTCCTATATTTTTGTTCTGACATAGAAATTGAAACATACAGCTTTTCCTGTGTAAACGTTGATCATTGTTTAGGAGATTTTAATAAGTGTAAGAAGATGAAAAATAAACTGCTGTTAAGTTTAATGACCTTTTTATACAGTAATCATAAGATAATGCTGTAGTTACTTGTACCAAAATATGCAATCATCCAGATCTGGATTTTTTAACATTTTGTTTGCAAATGTTATAAGTAATGAAATTCTCTTCAATTTATTAATATTTTTGGAAAAAACAAAAATTATTTCACTTCAGTAATTTTTTTAGTTAAACTACGAAATTAAAAACATAATCATAGCAGTTGTTAGCAAACTCGAAAATAAACACATAGTTTAAATATAAAAATATATTCTACTCATTGGAGCTGAATTTAAATAGGAAAAAACAAAATACCGCTATAGGTATTGAAAAAATGTTGTTATCTGTGTAAGAGATGGGTTTTTACAATGGTACCATATGATTACTATGGATCGAAAGTGTTAAAAAAGAAAAATATAGCAATTTCCTTATTAAAATTGGTTTCATTTGAAATAAATTGCTCTACAGGTATAAGTATGTACATGTATGCATATAAAAGCTTTTAGCTATGAAATACACAAAGAATAAGCCAGCTCGCAACACACAATATAATGTGTCATATAATGTGTACAACGAACTATTAAAACAATCCACAACAAAATCAGATGTGGTCAGTACATAATCGGCAGCAAAGTATATTGCCTTGTTTAGTGAAAATGCGTTTTTAACACTTCTTTACAATTTCAATGACGCTAGTAAAATTTAGTTAACATACGTAGAAATATTATGTAAATTTGGCTCTTGGTAGAATTTCGTTTTGTGGCATAAAATCATACTCGCTTTCTTTATATTTTTTTTCGCTTTGAAGAAAAAAAATCAATATTTTACTTGAATCAAGTAATTACTCGTACTTTATTCGTAAATATAATTTTGATTCTACATCAAAAAAACACATTCTAATATTGTAAACCATTTATTGTGTTTTTTTCCATAAACCATAATTATAAAACCAGTGTTGGAAAAGTAAAATGTGGTACGCAATTTCAATAAAGTTGTGTCACACCAGTGGTTTGTATTGTAAAAGTTTTCCTTCAAGAAATAAAAATACTGCTTTGAAAAACATTCTATATATACCTACTACACTATTAAAATTATTTTCATTCATATACGAAACTTTTTCTAGGATTGCATACATTTCGGGTGAACGATTGATGTAGTCTTAGAAATAAAGCAAAAATATGTTTTAAGAGGGGTTAGTGGAACTTTCGGTTTTAAGGGTTAATTTTGTGAGTTAAGAAAAATAATTATATTTTTTAATGTCATGTCATTTAATGTTACCGTTAGGTTTTCGCGTTTATAGAAATTTGAAAAAGTCTGCGGTTTTGTTAAAATAAGGTGCCAAATATTCAACTTTTACAAATTTTAGACGGACGGACAGAGTGAAACTAATAAGCACTTTTTTCAAAACTTTTTTGGAAAGGGCTAAAAGTTATTACTTTATTTTAAAAGTTAATACATATATACAAAGATACATAATATAATATGCAATTTCCTTTATTTGAATTGTAAAACAAAATAAAAAATCTGATGTGGTCAGCACATATCCGACCGCAATGTGTATTGTCTAGTTAAGTGAAAGTGTTACAGAATATTATAAAAATGTCTGTTAAATACTTTTTTCCAATTTTTAGGACATTAGTAAGCTTATAGTAAACATACCGAGAAAAATGTAAATTTGGCTCTTAGTAGAGTTTCGCTTTATGTTACCCGAATTCCCTGAAATGCTCGCCAGTTAGTTTCGCTAACAACCAGAACTCAAATTTCAAGAAATTCCATCAATTCGTTCCGTAGATATGGTGGAAAATGTAAAATCGGCACACATATCAGTTTTCGAGCCCTGATCTTTCCAAAAAATTTATATATTCATTGTTTCAAAACGAGAAATTTAAATATTAAATTTCAATGAAATCGGTTGATTATTTCTTTTTATATACACAAAAATGTAAAAATAGTTTATTTGCACTTCCCTACTATGGAGAAGTGCATTCCCACCGAAAACTCGATATGCAAAATTTGTTGCCATCACGCAACCTACCTATTGTATACACAATACGGTCGGTAAAAATGCATCCATACATTTGACCGAAGCTTGTACACGAAAAAAACTTGTGCACCAAGTAATACAAGTAATAACAAGTTGACAAATAAATTAACTAAAGCCGATTTTGATTTTTTATATAACAAAATACACACACTCGTGTTCACTTATAGTAAAGTGGAATAAAACCAAAGTTTGGAAGGAAGCATTTTCCCTTGAACAAATGAGAATACAACTTATTACTTTTTAAGTATTGCTAAATATACTTTTGTTCTTGTATCAATATATCACATCTATTTATTGAATATAATTAGGATAAACAAAAGAAAGGAAATCGAAAGAACCGTTAACATAATTATCGTATTCGGCAATTAAGTAAGTTAGTTAGGATAAATAATTATACTTTTTGATAGCCATATAATTATCGATACTTTTTTTGCTTTTTTAAAAATTTGGAAAAGCTAAAAAAAATTTCTGCAACTAAAATAAATAATTAATTGGTTTTTTAAAGCTTTTAAAATTTAAAACTCCCACAAGCGTCTAAATAAAAAACAATGTCAAAAATTTAGAAAAAATGTACCATATGTAACGGTTAATTTATTCGGGCATAAATTTTACGGTGCCGCGATACGAGTAGAAGTGCGTCGACACCTTTCTATATTTATACTTTATATTACTAGAAACACAAACCAAGAAATATATAATACTTTATATTATTAGAAACACAAACCGAGAACAAGAAATAAATAATATTTGAAAATATAACGTAATGATCTCGCATACTTTTTCTTCGAAAAATTGAAATAAACTTAAATAAATGTTTGTGGCAACTGAATATTAATGCTTTGTTTCTTATTGTTTTTAATGTTTCATTAGAAAGCCTTAAAAAAATATATACACACAATTTATGTTCGTATGTACTTCAAATTTCATTTTTATTGTTCGAGCGAAAAATTCTAAAATGCTAACTTCTAATAGATTCATATATATATACCTATATTTGAATAAAATTATTATTTTGCTTTTGTCTCAACCATAGTTTAATAATTATGGTTCAATAATTATATAAATATTTAATATATATTTAACGAGAAAAAAAATAGAGTTGACTTTGTCAACCCTGTGATACCCGTACGAATTTGTTATCCTATGTGCGAATAACTAATGTGCCATAACTAACTATGGGGCAGACTATGACTTTAAGTTGCCGTATTACCATATTAATTTATGCAAAATTTCAGTACTATGTGTTATTCAAAATACTGGTTGTACCAAACTACTGTTGATGTTGTATGGCAGCTACCAGAAAGAGCCAAGAAATTTTAGTGAATTTTATCAAGCACATCGACCCTACTAATATACTCACTTGTGTGAAATCTCAATATCACAGCTTTTATAGTTTCTGAGATATAGCCAAATAACTTTTGAAGTTGTATGGCAGGTACCAGAAGGAGCCAAGTAATTTCAACGACTTTTATGAGACACATTGGCCCTACTAATATTTTCGTTTGTGTGAAATTTCAATACCATAGCTTTAATAGTTTCTGAAATATAGTCAAATAACTTTTGAAGTTGTATGGCAGGTACCAGAAGGAGCCAAGTAATTTCAACGACTTTTATGAGATACATTGGCCCTACTAATATTTTCGTTTGTGTGAAATTTCAATACCATAGCTTTAATAGTTTCTGAAATATAGTCAAATAACTTTTGAAGTTGTATGGCAGGTACCAGAAGGAGCCAAGTAATTTCAACGACTTTTACCAGACACATCGGCCCTACTAATATATTCACTTGTGTGAAATCTCAATATCACAGCTTTTATAGTTTCTGAGATATAGCCAAATAGCTTTTGAAGTTGTATGGCAGGTACCAGAAGGAGCCAAGTAATTTCAACGACTTTTATGGGGCATATTGGCCCTACTAATATATTCGTTTGTGTGAAATTTCAATACTATAACTTTTATAGTTTCTGAGATATAGCCAAATAAATTTTGAAGTTGTATGGCAGCTACCCGAACCGGTACCCCGATCATGTCCAATTTAAATAGGGTTCTGGCACTTACTACAATAAATCATTTGTGAAAATTTGGTGAACTTAGCTCAACTAGTTTTTGAGTTATCGTTGGGACGGACGGACGGACGGACGGACGGACGAACGGACGGACGGACGGACGGACGGACGGACAGACAAAGCTAAATCAACTCAGAATTTGACGCTGATCAAAAACATACACTTGAGTCTATAGCTAACACCGTTATTTCTTAGCGTTACAAACGGTAAGGCAAATTTAGTATACCCTTCGAACATACGTTCGTACGGGTATAAAAATTATTTCTATATGTCAAACCACAGTTTTTAAAAAAATTAGTTAAGAAGCTTTAGAAAAAGCATACATACATATGTACATGCTTATGTATTTAAAATTTTTACTAATTTTTCCAAACTGTTAAAACAATATTTTTTTGGAAATTTTTCTTAAACTCTTATAATAATATTCATCTGTTGTATATTACAAAAATAAAACAAAAAATTTAAACAAAATAGAAAAGAAAAGAATTTTAAAATAATCCCGAAAAAGAAAAATGCGACAATATCCAGGCAAGCATCGATTTAATAACTTTCTGGTTATCAGAACAACCACGCTACCCACCAGGCTACGCAGTACCTTGAATTTGCTTCTATAATTCTTTATTTTATTCATATTTCGTATAACTCTTCAAAAACCATCCTATTTTACATTATATATACATATATAGCTAATTCTCAGTTATCAAAAAGTAAGGATACTTCTAGAAGGGCTAGAGACATGGGACATTAGATATGGTTTTGTCTCTAGGGTCCCAGAAAGCGCATTAACTTCTCCTAACCTCGCCTTTTACCTTCTCCCAAGACGCTTCTTATAAAATGGTACTACCTCCTGTAGGGGTAATTTTTATTTTTATTACTTTTGGTGGGGTAAATATTGTATACAAATTAATTTTTGGAAGTGTGAATTATAACAAAAATTGAGCACTCTCTTAAGCAAATTGTAAGAGTTCATAAAATCTACAGTGTTTTATAATAAGTATGTATGCTAACAAAATGTATTACTAAGTAAAACATCAGTGAATATTAAATTTCCTCAAATCGCCTTTTTAGGATTCGAACTTGGTACTTTTGGCATAGAAATCGTATGCTATACGCATTACCCTATACAGTATTAGTATTAACAAATTATACATTCACGTGTTTTATTCGCATGTATTATAAAACCCAAATACATACGCACATGGATTTTAGTATCGAATTATTTTATGTGTATGCGGTAATTAGTTGCTTAAAGTGCTTATTGCTAAAGGTTATTACCGACCGTATTGTGTATACAATAGGTAGGTTATGTGATGGCAACAAATTTTGCATATCGAGTTTTCGGTGGGAATGCACTTCTCCATAGTAGGGAAGCGTAAATAAATTACTTTTAGAGAGATGTCGGTCTGTCGGTTTCTTCGTCTGTTTGTGCAATCGTGTATCTGAAGTTCGGCTGAACCGATCTTGAGGAAATTTTATATAAAAATTTATTTTGGCTACGACACAGATTGATCAACTTTTGGGATAACGTATATCAGACCTCGGGAACGGAACTTTTTTACGGGTCAATTTTACATATTTGCGCATATTTAGAGATATATCCCAAGTAACAATTTCCAAAAGTAATACCCTAAAAAATTTACCAAAACTCTTATAAAACTCTCATACCACACTCCAATACTCTCATAATTTTTTTTCTTTTTTGTTTTTATGCAACTCTCGTAAGGTTCTTATAATAAAACTTAGCACTTGTAGTGTTAAAAATTCTGCTACTAACTTTTTGATACGTTCCCATCGGAAACTCGCATCAAAAAGTCAGTGCCTTTACATAACCTCCATTCAATGCGGTCGGTAAAAACTGTAAATAAAAAAAAAATAAGACCTTTTGTATAAGCTACCTGATTGTATTTCTACACTTTATCTTTGATTTAGTTCATTAAGCTTATGTAATTTTACATAGAGTCAAATAACGATTTTTTCTGGAAACCGTACAGTTTACAAACAAATTATGTCGAAAATGAGGCTTCCCACAAGAAAAAATATTAACAGTTTTTTTGAGAACCAACTCAAAATTTTTCAATTTATGAAAAAAATTGAATAGGTAAATTTTTTGGTAGTTCGTCACTTTGTGAAAAATTCAGAATTTTTTTTTTGACTTTTCTTAATAACTAAAATAATTACACATTGTTTTTTTAAATAAAGAGCTACTTTCCAGCTTTACATTGTATAGATTTATGTTCATTTGATTATAAGCATTTTTAAAATTGTAATTTATTCTGAACATTTTTAACTTGAACGCAATTATACTTATCTCTTCTTCACTTTAATTTTTTACTATTACAAAAGAAGTACGGGGAATAAATTGTAGCCTTTATGAATCTGATATGATCAGCACATACCGAACGCAATATATATTGTCTAGATTAGCAAAAGTATTCTAGAAGATTATGAGAATGCGCTTTAAAAACTTCTTTACAATTTTAAGGGCACTAAGTTTTTAGTTTACATAACTAGAAAAATGTGAATTTGGCTCTTAGTAGAGTTTTATTTTGCGCTCTCCGAATTATACGAAAAGTTCGTCAGTAACTGCTGGTAACAACCAGAGCTCAAATATTATACGCTAAATACTATTTTTCGATATATACGCTAAAATGTACATATATTTAACCAGTAGTAAACGTCCAGTTGCTAACACCTGATTTGTTTCAAAAGTTATGACGTTCTAAATACGGACGAATGAAGCTCATATATGAGATTTAAAGTTGAATATTTTCTTCAAAATGATCAAAAATGTAAAGCAGGCCCCCTAAAAAGTCAAGTTCCCGAAGCCTGTCAAATAAACTTACATATAAAGTTTCATCAAAATCGTTTCAGCCAAACTTGAGATACACGGGAGTACACGCAGACCGACTGACCGACAGGTTACTTAAAATAGTTTATTTACAATTCCATACTATGGAGAAGTGCGTTCCCACCGAAAACTCGATATGTGAAAGGTTTGCCATCACTAACCTTTTAGTATACACAATGCGGGAAATAAAATATGATTCATGCAAACATAATAAATGGTAAGAATTTGCGAAACTTGTATTCAAACGATAAATATATCAGCTTTTAATTAATTATATCTTATTGCTCATGCGAAATTTAATGTTGTCAGTTTTTCTTAATAAATCTTCACTTCCGCTTTACTTCAATTAAAAATAAAAAAAAAATGGTAAAAAAATGGTTAAGTATTTTAAAAAGAAACAAGTAAAAACGTTTCAGTCGGTATAAACCGACCGAATTATACCCTGCACATTAGCAATCTGAGTTTAAAATTTGTTTTTGGAGTATCTAGAATTAGCTCTCATTGTTATATACCAAGTATTCGAACCTGACAAAATACTCCATAGAAGCTGCATGGATATGTCTGAACTATAATTGGACACACAACTGACAAGTTTCATGAATCTAACTGTATTATTTGAATATTTAAAATTAGCTTTTGGAGTTCCATGGCAGCTATTCAAACCTGTCAGGCCATTCCATCAAAACTTCAGGAATATACGTGACCAACAATTGGACACATGACTCCGAAGCTGTCAAGTCATATCACCAAAATTTCAGGGATATGTATGACATATAATTGGACACACGACTACCAAATTTCATGAATCTGACTTGATTTTTTTTTTCAAATATTTAAAATTAACTCCCGGAGTTGTATGGCAGCTATCCGAACCTGTCAAGCCAATCCACCAAAGCTTCAGGGATATATATGACCTGAAATTGGACACACGATTACCAAGTTTTATTAATCTAGCTTTAGTTTTTTTTTCAAATATTTAAAATTAGCTTTTAGAGTTGTATGGCAGCTACCCGAACCCGTTGTCCGAATTGGTCCAATTACAATTTACAATAGCAGACATCATTGGCACAAAAGAAAAAACTTAAGAAAATTTGGCGTTTGTTTTTGAGTTGTCGTTCGATCGGACGGACGGATGGTCAAGTTGAAATCAATGCAGAATTCACATTACAATGCTGAGCAACAATATATATACATGTCCATACGCGCGACGAAGATGTACTCTTCATACCTTTCCAAAAACCAAACAAGTTTCAACTCAAATATTTAACCAAGAAATAAATTTTATATAAAAATACATGAAAGTAATTTTTTCACTTTCCATACATTCACCTCCTCTATTTCTCTTTTAAATTTTAAGCAAAAGCAATTGAAAAAATTTCTCCATCATTTAATTGAAAAATTTTTCTCTATGTAAAACAATGCAAATTTTCCTACCTTAATATAAGGTAGGAAAATGTGAATTGCATTACATATTTTAATTTTCTTACCTCTACAATATAAGTTAGATTTTTACGAGTTAAACATTTTTATGTTAGATAAAATTCAATTAAATGTTATTTAATCATTAATATATAAAAAAAGTGATGATCTATATAAAATTTAACTCAACTAGAAGAAATACTAAAATTTTATTGGAAAAATTATCAAAAAATATTAAAATAATACAAAGGCATAAAAATTATCTTAAGTTTACAATAAGCGCAACAAATATTTTCCTAAAGTTAATGTTACAGAAACTAACTTTGTTTTCTCGCCCGTGATTTGTATTTAATATTCTTTCGATACTAACCTTTTTTCTTTTTTGTTAAAATCGCACACAATCAAGTTACATTTGTATACGTATAAGATTATTTTTTTCTTTTGCAGCTATTTTCTTAAATTTATACTTTTAGAAAATATTACAAAGAAGTAAATTAGGAATGTAAATTGCAAGATTTTTATGAAGTAAGTTTTCTAATATTTTACACAAATATTAACAATTTCACGTTATATAATATAAACTAATAACAATTCATTTTTTTTTTTCGAAAACAGTAGTTTTAGCTATAAGATTAAATACAAATACATTTACCCCGTAAAATGTTTTTTTTTACTTAACTACAATCTTAAAAATTTCCAAATTAAAATTGAAAAAAAAATTCATATGTGAATTCGTTATTTTTTGTAATAATAAACTTGTTGATTAGTAATTCCCTTTTTTAACTTTCTTACTTTTTTTCATAAAAGTTTCCTACAACTTTTTACTTTAATAAAATAAAGTAAAAGGTTTATTGCTCTTTGTTTAAAAAATAAAATAAAATTAAAAATCTAAATGGTTATTTTCATGATTTTCACGTTACTACTCCATATATAAAAATGTAACTTTCAAATCTTTTCAAACTTGTTTTATCCGCAATTATATCCGTTTTGCATGAAAGTTGTCTTAAAACTGAAGTGTTTGAAGAAATATGTAAAAATAAATAAAAACACAAACTTATCCAGCTAAAGTTGAATTTATCAGCACTTCAAACTACAAGAACAAAATAATATAGCAAATATGTGTATTCAAAGCTATACTATTGAAAATAAAAACAAACATTGCACAACTTTGGCTTTTCTTACAAAAAAAAATAACTAACAAAACCAGTTATTATTCATTTAAGACTGCTGCTGCTGCTAAGGTTTGAAAACTTTTAAATTCGTTTAAAATAAAAAATAATATTAGTTAAATTGAATTGAATACAACGTTGCTTTATTGAGAATTCTTTAAATTTATTAACTTAGGTAGCAAAAAGGTGAGGAAAAATAATAACAGTAGACAATCTACTCACTAAACTTACTTAAATCTAATCTATTCACTTGTTCAATAAAATAAAATTTTCCACCTTTTGTTAGTACTTGTTCGCAGCATATTAAACAAATTCGATATACATATGCAATACTCGTAGATAAAACATATTATATAAATTTATACGTATAAATTTTGCTTATATATCGTCATCCCGAAATTATTTCGTCGTATATCCCGAAAATCGAATTTTGGAAAATTGAGCTTGAAGTTTGAACTACTAAAGCAAAAAAATTGAGCCGTAAAAGTGCCTAATTTTCAATAAAGATCTTGTAGTATAATCAATTAGCTTTAAAGTGGTATTGTAAAATATAGCTAGCCCGAACAAAAATTTCGAGATTTTGGACGTTTTGTCGAAACCATCTTGTGGTATGGGACTCGGTTTACGTTTTTTTTTCATTCTTGCACTTACGACAAAGAAATGTAGATATACCACAAAATAATTAGAAATGCTGAATGTCGAAACATACATATATAATGTAAATACAAAGTCGTTTTAGTGAATAATAAGTTTTTGGATTTATGATTCCTATTTAATAATGATTTTTAAAAATAGCTTAATCTATTTCAAATATTCTCCGAGACAGAGAATTACAAAATGAGAATTTTAATATTTCAACAAATAAAATAAAAATTTGTGCTTCATAAAATAGTTAAACTTTTCTTTTTGCTTTATTAAACAAAATGGTTTTACATCGTATCACAATTCTTCTTGAATACCTAATTATATCACTTTTCATTTTGTGTAAACTATTGTATCAGAATACGAATAAGTTTCAATTAATTTACGAAAAATGATGTGTAAGGTATTCAAAATGATAGAATTATTTAAAACAAAACAGTTCCTTCAAAAGGTTACAACGTTCTTACAAATTAGATTTTAAAAATGAATTAATTATTTACTTTGGTAATGAATTTTCTTAAATATTTTAAACAAACTTCATTATCAAAAGTATAAAAAAACGCTAGCACTTTGTTCCGCAATAATAATTATACCCGTACGAACGTATGTTCGAAGGGTATACTAAATTTGCCTTACCGTTTGTAACGCTAAGAAATAACGGTGTTAGATATAGACTCAAGTGTATGTTTTTGATCAGCGTCAAATTCTGAGTTGATTTAGCTTTGTCTGTCGGTCCGTCCGTCCGTCCGTCCGTCCTAACGACAACTCAAAAACTAATTGAGCTAAGTTTACCAAATTTTCACAAATGATTTATTGTTGTAAGTGCCAGAACCCTATTTAAATTGGACATGATCGGGGTACCGGTTCGGGTAGCTGCCATACAACTTCAAAATTTATTTGGCTATATCTCAGAAACTATAAAAGTTGTGTATTGAAATTTTACACAAACGAATATATTAGTAGGGCCAATGTGTCTGATAAAAATCGTTGAAATTACTTGGCTCCTTCTGGTACCTGCCATACAACTTCAAAAGTTATTTGACTATATTTCAGAAAATATTAAAGCTATGGTATTGAAGTTTCACACAAACGAATATATTAGTAGGGCCAATGTGTCTCATAAAAGTCGTTGAAATTACTTGGCTGCTTCTGGTACCTGCCATACAACTTCAAAAGTTATTTGGCTGTATCTCAGAAACTATAAAAGCTGTGATATTGAAATTTCACACAAGTGAATATATTAGTAGGGCCAATCTGCTTGATAAAATTCGCTAAAATTTCTTGGCTCTTTCTGGTAGCTGCCATAAAACTTCAATAGTAGTTTGGCACAACCTGTATTTTGAAAAACACATAGTATTGAAATTTTGTATAAATTAATATGGTAATACGGCAACTTAAAGTCATAGTCGGCCCCATAGTTAGTTATGGCACATTAGTTATTCGCACATAGTATAACAAATTCGTACGGGTATCACAGAGTTGACAAGGTCAACTCTATTTTTTTTCTCGTTTTTATTAAAATCCATTATTTCTTATACATACTAATGTTTCAATTATTGCTTCATCTTCAGAGAAAATACTTTTGTTTAATCAAACTCAAGAAGGTAAGAAGTAATAGATTTTAATAAAAATTATTGTTAAACAAATAGTTAAAATTATTTTATTATTTTGATACCAAATATTGTTTGAAATTATAAAAATTTTTCAACAAAGTTTGCCAAAAATTGTAAAAGAAAAAGTTTTTTCAAAAATATTTATATTTGATAAAATTAGATATCTTATCAAAAAAATATTATTAAAAAGCTAATTAATTTTTTCAAACATAAATTGTGAACCATTTTTAAATTTAAACAAGTCGGTATAAACCTATAATCTGAGTTTAAAAATTTGTTTTTGAAATATCTGTCAAGTCATTCCACCAAAGATTCAAAGATATATGTGACCTAAATTGGACACACGACTGCCAAGTTTCATGAATCTGACTTTTTTTAAATATATACTCGTAAAATAAGATTTTGGAGTTGTATGGTAGGTAGCCGAACCCATTGTCCGAATTGGTCCAATGACAGAAAAGAAAGAACTTGTGAAAGTTTTGTGTCGATTGCATTATTCGTTTTTGAGTTATCGTATGCGATCGGACAGACAGACATGGCTAAATCAACGCAAAATTTTACGCTGAATGAGAATATATACACGTGCCCATACCGAAGACGACTCATTCAAGTGGTTACAAACTTCATACCAAAGTTAATATACCGTTCACGAAGATGCAGGGCATAAAAAAGGGTTCAAAAGGTTTGCACTATAATATTTATTTCAAATTTGAAGACCTATCAGAAGAAGCCACCTTAAAAATGATTTAAAATATACCGTACATCTGCCCATGGTAGGACATAATATACTAATTATTTATCTTTTTTCTTTAACTGGATGTAGCAACTAATTTTGGTATTTCAATAATACCTTGCTTGTTTTTAAATACAAGTAATTTTAAAACTGGTTAATTTAAATATATTATTTTTCCATTTGAAAAGATTTAAATTTTTATTGTTTTTCAGGTAACATCTCCCACAACAGTAATTACTCATCATGCGATGTAGTGAATTTCGCCACAAGTATTGTTTCCACCAGTTAGTAATTTTTCTTATTTCGTAACAGCATTGACTTTTTAACTTCGTTAATCGCATGGTGAGGAATTACTATTATTGGAGATGTTATCTGAGTCACAAAAAAAATAATTAAACACTTTTCAAAGGAAAAAAGTAATATATTTAGCTGTAACTAACAAACTTTCGTAAAATTTTTTACAATTTCTGAGCTCTTCATCGACGCTGAAATCTGGGTGTATATCGTCCAAATCAAACTCATCTTTCAAAAATGTTTTTTTATTTAAAAAAATATGTCAGAGAACTTAACATATTCTTATTTATTCAATAACACTAACTGTTAGGTCTTTCTTCATCAAAAATTTCTTCATTGATTGTTTAAATTTAAAACGTTAAAATTTAAATTGAAAATAATTGTTTAAATTTAAAACGTTATTTTCATATGAAATTTTTGTTATACCTCCACAAATTTCGCTTATACAACAGAATAACGCAAGTTCTATGTCATTTTGCGTTGTACGACACCAACATAATGCCAAACAAAACGACAGTTTACTAACTACTTCATTGAAATATTGTAGTGAAAATGATCTTGACTTGATCAAATTCAAAATAACAAGGATTAATTTATACACCACTAGTATTCAAAAGAAAATTTCTATTCCATATAATCCATATCGAAAAATCGTCAAAAAATCAAGAAAAATAAATTACTTTTATGTTCTCAATGTTGTGCTCATTTTCACAGAAATATTCAATTTTATTCAATAATCGGTAGCAGTTTTAATAAAGTTTTGTTAAATTAATATTATAAAAATTAGTAAAGCTCCATCATGATGGTATAACCGCCCCCCTTTCTGCCAACCGTTCGAATGGAAACGCTTAAGCTGTGCTATTTGTTAGTAATTTTTTTGAATATTTTTTTAGTATTTTTTGAGATATTTTTCAATAATGACTTTTTAGCTACAATAACAACGCAGTTGTTCATCGGGACAATATTGCGGAAAATAAACAGTTTTAAGTACTTAATTTCTTTTTGAATATTTCTTTTGTGAGTAACTTTTTTGAGTGATTTTTAATGATGACGTCATGAGAGGAAACATTATGAGTGAATCAGGAACTTTAATTGAAATTGTTCCAGTTACCTTTTTGAGTTTTTTTGATGGAAATAGATTTTTTAAATATATTCTAGAATAACATTTTGATTTTAAGAACAACTCCAATTTTTGAGTATTTTTGTGCGTGTAGATTGTGACACTGTTACAGCCTTAGATTTGTTTCGATTTATAAATCACCACCATATATAATTCACTTTGAGAGCACAAACCTTTGTGAGGAAGTTGCCTTGATTACTTTTTTCAAAAGTCGTTTAAAGCCACAAGAAAAATTTGGTAGTCAGCGACCAAACAAAACAAAAATAATGTGGCACTGGGTTGTATTATAGAACTTGGTTGTTATATTTTTTTCTTTTTCTATTTATTGATTTTTTTTGCAGAAGTATTTAAAAAAATCTAAATTTTTATTAGAACTATTACCAAAAAATCAACAACATTTAAAAATACTTTAACAAAAACTCCAGCAAAAAAAGTCGAAACCCAAGCTTTAAGCCACAAGAACATTTCCAAAAAAATCATTGTCAAAAACATCATTTAAAAAAATTATTCAAAAAATCACTTGAAAAAGTCACTAAAAAAATTACTTCCAAATATAGCTTTAAAAAGATACTCAAAAAAACAACTCAAATAAGTCACACATCATTACATTATAATATACACTTCACCCTCCAGACTAATCAGAAACACCTAATGACATTTTGTTTTTTGGGTCTTCCTTCTGGGTTAGGAGGCGTCAAGATTGGAATTTCTGGTTACGGTACCTTGTGACTGACCGAATATTTAAGATCGAATTAAATAAAAATTAAAAGCATAGAATTAAAAAGGAATTTAAAATAAACTTTTTCACAACAAGTTAAAGTAGTTTGCATTGTATAGAATGTAGATCCTTCAAGTTTACTTATATGTTTAATTTTATTTTCTTCTTATTTACAAAACCTTTTTTTTTTGTTAGAGCGAAATTAAAATGATTTGCAAAATTAATTAATATTAACATGTCTACTATTTATATAAAATTTTATAATTCAAAATATACATATATTCATATTCTTCAAGATAAGAAAATTCAAAATTCATAACCAAAAAAAAAAAAAATTTTTTAAACAAGAAAGTATAACGTATATTGATTATATCTAACATCCGTATTAATTTCTTGAATAAAACCACAAGTGTTGCTTACTTAAATCGACTCGCACAACTGTACTGATCTTCTTTATTTAATACTATTATAATAAATATATTTTTACCATTCTTCTTTGTTACATTTTAAACTTATTTAGTACTTACATAAGATTCTTATTATATTTACTTTACATTTACTTTCTTTCTGTTTGTTAGCTATTTTTAGGTCAATAGGGTAATATGTTTATGACCATATATTTTGGGTTATGATATTTGATATATTTAGGCCACACTATTTTGGGTTATGGAATTGCTGTTGCATTGAGTATTTTTGGATTTAAATTTATAACGGTTCATTTAAGTTTGTGTAATGCAATTAGAAATTGAAGACGTTCTTGAAACCAAATAAATTATAAATGAAGGCTAAAATGTTATTAAGAAATTTTTTGAGAGATAATATTGAAATGTTTTAGACCAATATTAAATGCATTACACCTCCTTCCTTCGGAGAAAAAATTTTATCTTGTCTTGAATTGGGAGAGGAAATTTTTGAGTTGTAAATGTTTATATTTATTTTGTTTTTCTTATTTTTATAAATTTGTGTTTTTTTAAATTAGGTATAATAAATTTACTTGTTCATTTCCAGTCTAAAAATTTATGTATTATTTTACTTATTTTTGTAAATCATTTGTAATCTAAAAATTTATTTATATTAATTAAAAATTATAAATACTATCTATTAACTAAAATCATTGGCCAATGTATTATTTATGTAGATTCTTACATCTAATAAAAATGAGTGTTTATATATGTATATAATGTACATTTGGTTATTTTTAAGTCATCAAATTTTATTATGCTATTCTTACGTACTATACCTTCTTTTTATTTTATAAATTTTTTATTTTTAGTTTTGAACCGATTATTTCTGTAATTATAAATGGTCCAATATATTGTGGTTCTTAATTATGCCTTTGTTCTTTTTTTATTAAAATTTTGTTATTTATTTGGAATTAAGCATTTTTAATATTTCTATTATATATTATTTTATTTAATTCTTTTGATTTATTTAAGAGCTTTTTAGCCTCTCTATATGCTTAATTTGTAATCTGAACTACTTTACAATAATTATCAAAATTGTATACTGGACTAATTTTATTATCTAAAATAAATTCTGGGGTTATGGGAGGATGGGAGGATGACAGGGAGGATGATTTATCAAATGGATAAATGGTCATCAAATTTATTCAAATGGAGAGAATTTCCCGTTGAATACTGTATTTGGAGTAATATTGTGACAATAAGTAAAGTAAGATAGGTATTCTCAATTATTTTTGTTCTCTTTTGTATATGCTCTTAGATATTCATTTAAAACTCTATGATTTCTTTCAACAGAAAATAATGTTTCATGATTATAAGCAGTTGAAAATCTATGTTCTATGTTCAATAATTTACAGATTTCCTTTATAATTTCCGCAAGAATTGTTTTCATCGGTCCATATAAAAGTATACAACGTTGTTTTTACAATAGATTTTGCTATTGTTTTTGCTTCTTTGTTTATAATAGGTATTGCTATTACAAACTTTGTTAAGTCACAAACTCTAGTTACAGCGTATTGATTTCCTTCATCAGATATAGGAAAAGGTCTTATAGTATGAATTATAACCTTGTGAAACGGTTTTTGGGGGTTTTCTGTAATTTGTTAAGGTTCTTTATTCTTGAATATTATTTTATTTTCCTGGCATCTACATCTTTATACATGCTTTTGCAATAATAATTGCTTCTTAAAAAATGTTATGGAATTTTTTCAATAATTTTTAATTACATTTTTATCTATTACTGCTTTTGGTGCTTTAATTATTTCAATTTTTAAGTTTTTTAATATTTTATTGCCGATCTGTTTAAATTCATCGATTTTTATGAATGAAAACAAACTGTTATTATTATTTATTTGAATCTGATCAATATTCACATCTTTTGTGATGACCTCTATTTTTACCGACCGTATTGTGTAAACAATAGGTACGTTATGTGATGGCAACAAATTTTGCATATCGAGTTTTCGGTGGGAACGTACTTCTCCATAGTAGGGAAGTGTAAATAAACTATTTTTAGCAACCTGTCGGTCTGTCGGTCTGTCCGTCTGTCGGTCTGTCGGTCTGTGTGTGCACGCGTGTATCTCAAGTTCGGCTGAACCGATTTTGATGAAATTTTATATGTAAGTTTGTTTCCACCATAGCACGGATCGATCAACTTTTGGTATATATCAGGCCTCGGGAACTGCACTTTTTAGCGGGCCTGTTTTACATTTTTGAACATTTTGAAGAAAATATTCAACCGATTTACTTGAAATTTTATATATAAGCTCAGCTCAACCGTCCGCAAAAATTCGTATGTTTTGGAAGAAATCAGGCATCGGCAATTAGACGTTTACTATGGGCCAAATATTCATTTTTGTGTATATAAAGAGAAATAATCAACCGATTTCATTGAAATTTAATATATGAATTTCTCATATTAAAGCAATGAACATATAACTTTTTTGGTAAGATCAGGGCTCGAGAACTGATTTGCGGGCCGATTTTACATTTTTCACCATTTTGAAGAAAGTATTCAACCGATTTACTTGAAATTTCATATATAAGCTTTGCTCGATCATACGCAAAAATTCCTAACTTTTGGAAGAATTCAGGCATCAGCAACTGGGCGTTTACTACGGGCCAAATATACATTTTTGTGTATATAAAGAAAAATAATCAACCGATTTCATTGAAATTTAATATATGAATTCCCCGTATTAAAACAATGAACATGTAAATTTTTTGGAAAGATCAGGCATCGGCAACTAGACGTTTACTACGGGCCAAACATACACTTTTGTGTATATAAAGAGAAATAATCAACCGATTTCATTGAAATTTAATATATGAATTTCTCATATTAAAGCAATGAACATATAACTTTTTTGGAAAGATCAGGGCTCGAGAACTGATTTGCGGGCCGATTTTACATTTTTCACCATATCCACAGAACAAATTGATGGAATTTCTTGAAATTTGATATTTTAGTTCTGGTTGTTACCGAAACTAACTGGCGAGCATTTCAAGGAATTCGGGTAGCACAAAGCGAAACTCTACTAAAAGCCAAATTTACATTTTTCTAAGTATGTTAACTATAAGCTTACTAATGTCCTAAAAATTGGAAAAAAGTATTTAACAGACATTTTTATAATATTCTGTAACACTTTCATTTAACTAGACAATACACAATGCGGTCGGTTATGTGCTGACCACATCAGATTTTTTTAAATATTTACTCTAAGGTTAAATTCCTTTTATTTGCATTTGTAGCTACTTTTATTACTTTAAGACATTTTTTGCGTTTAATATATTCATGCATACTTTATTATTCTCTTTTGCGCATTATATTTTAGGCTTTTTCCCATCTTTATCATTTTCATACAGTTTAATTTTTTCAGGAATACAAGTGTGAATAGTGTTTGAAATAATGCATAATGATCAGTATAGAATATTTTTTAGTTTTTTACAATAAAAAATATTTTATAACGCTTAACATATTATTTTATGTGATATATAGTGTAAGTAGTTTATGTCCATGGTTTAAAACTTGTTCACTATAGTTACAATTAATTCTTATATTCAGCGACAACTAAAAAGTTGTACTTCTAACCTAAAATATAAAACATCTGCACAAGTTACCTGTATTATTAATGCTCTAATTACCCAAATATCCCACGTTTAAGTTTGGAATTCTTTTAGTCAACAGATAATCTTGTACGTCATTTCATGATCTACCTGCTACAAATGTTTTTTTTCAACCAACGGAGTTCCCATGCAAAAATGACTCGTTGATACCTGATTGATGATTGTTTTGCCTTTGTGGTCTAATTGTATTATTAAGCAAAGCGTTGTTTTATTACACCCTTATAAAACACATGTCATTAGGAAAATCAAATTTTTGTGTTTAACAAGAGTTTTTATTTTAATTATTGTATTACAGAGCAATATTTTTATTATACACTAGTAAAACACATTTTTTTAGAAAATTCAAATTATTATAATTTGCAAGGGTTTTCGATAAATAAAATTGGTACATCTGGGAATAAGAATATTTTGTTATACTTTTTATCTTAATTCCGTGATTTCAAATTTCTTCGAATTTCAAATATTTATTATATTTCTGTTATTTCGGGGGAAGTATTTTTTACAAAGACAGTTATTTATTACTGTTTTTAAATGTGCTTATGTTGTAAATTGTTAAATAATTAAAGTAAAAATTCTTCAATATAAATTTTATCCACGCTTAATAAATGTACGTTAAAAATTTTGGAACTTGCTAGGAGAGTTGAAATAATTGTGGCGGATATTAGAGGTATTGCAATATTTTTGAAACTAACATTACGGATTCAAAGTGTTTTAAGATATAGAAATTAGCGAAGTTGGTCCTATAGTAAATAAACAAGCATCAACAGATCTCACTTTGAAAACCGAAGTTAAGTCATTCATAAATCGATATTCATAGTAATCGGACATGTTAATTACTCTCGGAAAAAATTTTATTCATAAATAACGCTTATTGTATTGAGTTTAAATAGTTGTTCCTGTTCATATTGGGATTCCAACAGCTGTAATGGCTGAGTGTAACAAATGTCAGACCAGGATCAGAGGTGAGACCGGCATAAGGTGTGCCGGGGTATGTGGTAAAATATATCATAGCGCTATAGAATGCAGTGGTTTAGATCAAGCAGCAAGTAACGTTTTAGACGCAAATAAATCTGTTAAATTCATTTGCGACGATTGTGTATTATATATTCAAAATGTTGATATGATTTTACAACATATAGATTGTGCGGTAAAAAAAACAACGATTATTTAAATGAATAAACAAGAATTCGAGAATGCGATAAAAAAAATGAAGCTGAAATTATAGGCTTATTAAAAGCCATTGAAGATAGGTACTTGGAGCGTTTAGAAAGTATAAAAGGTGCTCAACAAAAAGAATTTGATAAAGTATCGAGAATAGCCGAATTATTCAGAATGGACACTGAAAAATTGAATACAGTTGTAAACAAAAGTTTATTGAAGTCAGATGAACTTTGCAGTGAACTTAAAAAAGTAAAAGTAAATGAGGTCAAATTAAATATAGGTGAAAATATTTCATTCTCGGATATTGTAAAAAATGCTGATGCAAATAAAAAATTTCCGCAAAAAAAAAAGCAACTACCTTTGATCATCAAACCTATAGCAAACCAAAAGTGTAATGTTACAAGAGCAGATTTAAATAAGAAGATCGATCCAAAAGACTTTAAAATAAAAAATATTGAAAATAGAAAGAACGGTGTGATTGTTGTTGAAACTGATGATAATCTAGAGAGGAAGAAAATTAAATCTGTACCTGAAGGTAACCTGGATAAGAATTATGTAGTCAAAATTCCTTTTGAAATAAAACCTAAAATTGAAATAGTGCACATTGGCACACAGTACTCAGAAGTTGAGTTAATAACCAAATTGAAAGCGCAAAACCATAATCTTGAAGCGAGTGAAATGAAAATAATTAAGATATACAAAGTACAAAGGCAGGGTGAAGAAAAATATAATGCGATTGTTGAAGTTGATAAAGAATCTTTTCCTAAAGCTTTGCAAAATGAAAAAGTTTCTATAGGATGGGAACGCTGCAAGGTATTCGACGCGTCGAGAGTGCTTCGGTGTTTTAAGTGTCATGGATTCAATCACAAGGCGGCTGAATGCAAAAATGAAGAGAAGTGTGCTAATTGTTTAGGTAAACACAAAAACAGTGAGTGCAAAAAGGAGAAAGTTAATAAATGTATTAACTGCTTAGCTGCGAATGAGAGATTAAAACTAAACCTTGATGCTACTCATAAAACACTAAGCAAAAAATGTCCGTTTATTTAAATAAATTAAACATGCTGAAAAAGAAAATTGGATATTAGCAATTACTGCTAAATGAAGTTGATCCAACTAGCAATGCTGTACTTAAAACTTGTCATCATACCCACCCATTTGATTTAGTTAAAAAAATAAAAACATCAGTATCAAATGTCACAATTTCCAAAAAAGATTATTAGAAAATCGGTTAATAACAACAAATTTAAAAAATAAAACAGCTGGAAATGTTAGTTCATTAGCCAAAAGTTCACTTTTTATATTCAACAAAAAAGTGCTGAATACATGCTTTTCGAAAATAAAGCGTAAATGTATGCATATGAATAACAATAATAATAACAAAAAAATTAATGGTAATAATAATAATAACAATAAAAATAACAATATCGTCAATAACAATACGAACAATAATAACAACAATAATTACAGCAATAATAATAGTGATACTGCATGCAATATGGTTGTGAATGGTAGTAGTATTGGGAATTTCAATGTTTCAAATTCTGATCCTATAACTAATACTATAATTACGTTAGCTAATAATAATTTGGAAAAGTATTCCAATTGGATACAAGGTGAAACACTTAATCCATGCATTCAAACAAAACCAAGTGTTACTACAAATGATAATATAAAATACAGCTATATCAGTCCGTTATTCACACCAATTACAAAATTAACCCAAAAAGCGCTTGAGCATGATGATAGCATGTATGTACTTTCGCGTCTGAGAGATCATAGAATATACAATAATGTAAGACTTTACTTAGCATACCTATTTGATCAAAATGATGTATGTGTCGATGGTATAACTCAAGTGAATATTAAAGTTTTAATCAACCAAGAAGGTTTACTAACGGACTTAGTAAAGCTACGAAACATCTATGATCAATTTCACGAAAATATTGGGATTTCTCAGAAGGAAGTTGCTAATGACTTGAAGACCTTTAAAAGTCACATGATAAGCAAGTACAGAGAGCATCTGCTTTACATAATTATATGAAACCCCTAGGTAAATGATAATTCAACCAAATAATTTAGATTCAGATTTTGATAATAGTTATAGTGGTAATTGTGGCTTAAATTGTAGTAGTGTTTTTGAATTTTCCTTTAACACTAATTTGTTTTTTATAATACATCAAAACATAAGAAGCCTAAGACAAAACTTTGATTTCTTGCTAGTTCATTTAGAAATATTTATTAACAAGCCGGACTTTATTTTTGTCTCTGAAATTTGGGTTTTTGAGAACGAATTAGTAGAGTACAATATTCCGAATTATACATTTTTTGCTAATACTAACGAGTCGTATGCTGCTGGTGGTGTGGGTGTATTTGTAAAAAATTGTTATTTGAATGCAGATGTTACATATTATACTTTTGCATCTGCTGATATTTTGAAAATTGATTGTAAAATTAAGGATATTTCGTTTTTTTTATATATGTGTATAGATTACATAGTTGTTCAGTTAATATATGTATTTCTTAATGAGTTCAAAAATTTGCTATATAACATAAATTCCCCTAATTTAATAATTGTTGGTGACTTTAATCTAGATTCTCTATCTAATTCTGGCAATGTTGACTATTATCTTTCAATTCTAGTCGAAAATGGTTTATTTCCTTTTATTAATGAACCGACTAGGATTAGTTCTGGATCTTGCCTAGATCATATTCATGGTCGTTTCGATACTATTCCTTTGCAGTCGTGTGAAAAGGGAGTTTTTAATTTTGAAATTACAGATCATTGTATGACTGGACTTCTTGTTAAATCGTTATAGTTGAAAAGAAAGAAAATACTCCTGATAATGCTACAATTTCAAAAATAGATTATAATAGACTGAACAATATGCTAATTTTTGAATTTTGGGATGATGTTTATAATGAACAAAATGCTAGTGCAGCATATAATAAATTCATTGGAATTTTATGCAGTTGTATTTCCCAATGTACATTTAGTTATAGTCCTCGTGCGAAAAATAAAAAGTTAAAACCGTGGATAAATGATATTTAATAGTAAGAAAATAGAAATAATACAAAATGGACAGTCGATTTGCTCGGTTGCTATAAAGTTGTCTTCTGATTTAGGTTCTGACTTTGAATATGATATCACGGAAGTAAACAGTGTTCGTAACAGCTTCTTTTTTGATAGTTTCTCGGTACCTGAACTTCTCCAAATTATTCGGTCTTTAAAAAACTCAAATTCTGTTGGGTTTGATAATATCTCCAATAAATTATTGAAGGAAATTGCATTTAATATTGTCGATGTTCTGGTGTATATTTTCAACTTTTGTGTGCTTTCAGGATTATTTCCCGACCAGCTAAAATCTGCGGTTGTTATTCCACTGTTCAAAAAAGGGGTGGAGTCAGACGTAAACAACTATAGACCTATTTCCTTGCTTCCTACAATTTCGAAAATTTTCGAAAAGGCAATGAAAGCTAGAACATTGAAGTATTTAAATGAATTGGAATTTTTTAATTCGAAACAATTTGGCTTCAAAAAAGGCGTATCGATCAACTGAAGATGCTTTATTAAATTTTTGTTCGCAAATAAATTCAGGTCTGGACAAAAAACTAAATTGTGCAGGTCTATTTGTTGATGTTACTAAAGCTTTTGACATGGTGAATCATAAAATTCTTTTGAATAAATTATTCGCGCTAGGTTTTTTTGGTTTTATATTGCATTGGTTTAAATCTTACTTAGAATGCAGGACTCAAAGAGTCAAAATTTGGTAGCAAATTCAGTAGTGTTCAGTATGTTAGTTTGGGAGTTCCCCAGGGATCTGTTTTGGGACCAATATTATTTCTTATATATATAAATTCACTTTTTGATTTGGAATTTCAAGGTAATTTAACAGCTTTTGCTGATGATCTTGCAATTTCCTATTCGTGCAATAATCCGCTCAATCTAACGTGTGCAATCTATAAAGATCTTAGCTTATTAAGATATTGGTTCTTCCGATATAAGATAATTGTTAGTGATAAAACAAAACTAATGTTTCTTAATCTTATGCAAAAGGAACTTTCATAATAATAACCATAATGTTAACATTCTACATTCTGGCTGCTATAACTCCGCTTGCTTTATAGTAGAAGAAGTCAATCAATTCAAATACTTAGGCGTGTTTATTGATAGTATGTTGAATTGGTCAGCGTGCCATTAAGAATGCCATTAAGTATTATTTGCGCTCTACTTTGCGTTATTTTTATCGCTTCAACAAAATTTGTTCGCAGAAAACCCTCTTGATGTTTTATTATGGCATTTTTCATTCTAAGTTACAATATGGCATAAGTTGTTGGGGTGGTACTTTTAAGAATAAAATTTATCCCCTTCTAATCTTACAAAAATGTGTAATTAGAAAAATTTGCAAGAGACATCGTTTATTTCATAGTATAGATTTATTTAGAAGTTTGAAAATACTTCCAGTTAGACAACTTTATTACTGTAGGGTTTTAAAGGTTTAGGGCTTCATATCGCTTTGTTTTGCGCATTAATCAGAGATTCTTAGTTAATGTTCCAGTTTTTAGAACAACAAATTACCGAAACTTTTTTGATATAACTTCTGTCCGTTTGTTTAACAGACTTCCACAACCAATACGTGCTATTACAAATTTAAATAAGTTTGTTAAAAGGATAAAAGAATGGCTTTTATGTTTAGAACATAGTGAAGTAGATAATTTGTTAAGTAGTCTAATTTAATATTTTTATATTTATTGGGTATTAAATTTTATATCTTAAATTAAAATCTATATTTTTGGTAAATTATAAATTAAGTATGTATAGTTATATAATTTAAGTAAATGGTAGAATTGTAATTTTTTATTATATTGTACTGTTAACTAGTAATTTTGTAGATTGAAATTAATAATTGAAATAATTTAATATTCTTTCTATAGAGTATTTGTATTATTATGCAAATATTGATTTAAATAATAATTTTTAGTAACATAATTAGGCATTTACACTATTTTTCTTTAAATAATAATACCGTTTTCTCTTAGTTTAAGTAAAAATTTTTGTAATAATTCAGAGAATAAAGTATAATAAATAAATAAATAAAAAATAATAAAATAATATAGTTTTGAAAACCGCAATTGACTTAGGTCGTGGTGACTGTATTAATGATCCTGATTTTAAAATTTAAAAAAAAAATTCTTCGGAATCCGACGTAAATGACGGGCTCATTGAAATGAAATAAAGAAGAAAAAGGTGTTCAAAAAAATACAGAAAATTCGGTTTCAAAGCAAAACAAATTAAAGAAATATTCAAGAGGAAGGGTTTTCAACAATAGGAATTTGGGAAATGAATATAAAAATTGACAAGGCAAGTAAGTTTCTTCTGTCGTAAAAACTACAGATGTAAGATTTCCAATAACATTCAAAACCAAATTTTCGAGTTCTATTGGGCACGAGAACATATCTGTAGATAACTGTTTATGTGGTTTCATTAATGGGCATATCTGAAACAAAAACAATATGCAAGATATAACATATCAGCAATTTCAGAGAATGTAAATGTCACACGCAATATAATTTACAACACGAAGCGTCTGCTTTACACTATGCCTTGATGAAACTTGCTTCCAAAAAAGGATTTTAAACAAAAACGAATAGGGACTACATATAAATATCTTTATGCTACAACTTTGTCAGATCCGTTGCACAATGAAGCCTTTTTGTAATTGAAATACTTTTTGAAACTCTCTTAAGTGGAAAGAGAAACCCCACAGATTTTAAAAAATTGACTTCCAAAAAATATTTTACAAAAACAGTTTATACAAACGACGCTTTTTTATATTTTAAGAGGAGGTGTTAACTAGTTAGATTTTCAAGATATACTCCGAATTGAAGAAGAAGAGAAAATTAGTCCCTAAAAAGAAAAACTTAGAGTACTTGCTGCAATTTATTGATCCTTTGGTTGACAAATTTTACAAAACGATTAAGACTGGAGATTTAGCAGATACTCATCCATATTTAGTCAGAGAATTCGAGAGAGAAAAAAAGATACTGTCATCTTCCTTAAATTTAATGAAACATTTATTTTTAAATTTTTAGAAATCATTTTTACTTGAAGTTTATTCATTTTTTATCTCAATTTATATTTTTTATGACAACGATTTGAAAAAAGAGTGAAAAATCAAAAAACGTAGAAATAATACATATATTTCTTCCCTTTTCAATACAACTTAAGTCACCTAAAACCATATCTTCAGTTTTGCAACAACAGCTTAAGTCGACTTAAATTTGACGAAAATGCAAAAGTAGTTTTTCAAAAATCGCCTAAGTCGAGATATGCTTTACAAAGTGCTTTTTATAAATTTTGTATAACGGCCTATCTCACCTTTTCCATCATTGTGAGACTACTTCAGATTATGAGTTAATCGCTTCCTTTTTAGCACTTTTCCAAAAAATTTTTTGAAAAAAGTGCTTATTAGTTTCACTCTGTCCGTCCGTCCGTCCGTGGACACTTTTTTTGTTTACAAAACTTTTACACTCTTGAAAATAGAAAGCTGAGATTTCATACGTACATAGATCTTCACTAGAAACTTATTTCCGCAGAACAAAATTTTTACCTATCTCCCCCCCTCTAGAAGTTATACCCCTCCAAAACCCTAAAAATGGCCTTTTTTAACTATTTGTTGCAATGAAACCATAGGCATTTTTGAAATTTTGCAAACGCAGAAAGGCAATGGCTTGCTTCCCCTAGCGCGGTATACTATAGTTAGACTTTAGAAAAACAAAATGGCCGTTCAAATTTACCGTTATCTAAAGTTCTTTTTTTTCTAAATTTTTGATCTCGTTTTTCTTCTAGACCCCATAATGTAGAACTTTGAAATTTCAGGGGCTTTTAGACATTAACAAATACTTCATTTCGTTAGAAGAAAATTTTTTTCCATCTCCACCCCCTCAAGTTATCGCCTATTGAAATTCATAAAATTTGAATTTTTGACACCTTATATTTCCGAAACCGCAAGTTTTTTCAAATTTTAATAAACGCAAAAAGCTAACGGTAAATTCCATGAAATTAAAAAATATAATTATTTTTTTTAACTCATACAATTAACCCTTAAAATCGAGCATAATGTTAACCCCATTTTATATTAATTTTTGCTTTATTTCAAAGACTGCATATATGCGTCATCCTAAATATATGCAATTCTAGAAATAGTTTTATGTATGAATGAAGATAATTTTAATAGTGTGGTAGGTACACATAGACTGTATTTAAAAGCAGAATTTTCACTTGTTGAAGGGAAAAGTGCTACAATACAAACCATTGGTTTGACCCAACTTTATTTAATTATCTTTCGATCAAAAAAAAAAATTGGTTTAAAAAACTTCATAACTTTTTGCAAAATTTAATTTAAAGTTTTAAATGCATTTATCTCGAAATGCATTTAAAACTTTAAATTAACGACTTAAGTCGTTTGTGCTTAGAACCCCTGATATAAAGTATAAAAGAAAAACATGCTTTTGTTATACAAAAATTTTTTTAGAAAATCTTAAAATAGAGGTGTTTGGGGGCTAAAAAGCTCCAATGTCAGATTTCTCTGGGACATTAGAGGCAAAACCCTATCTTATGCCTCCTGTCCGATATCTCTAGCCCTTCTAGAGTACCCGTACTTTTTTACTCCTGAAAAGTAGCTATATATATATAACTAGTCGTGTGTGCTTGCATTGCAAGCCTTGCAAGTATTATGCCTGTAGTTTTGAAATCGTGTTCCATTCTGTGGCTGAGATATTTTAAGTTTACTTTATTTCTTCAAAAACACACCCGTAATATACATATAAATATGTTTTTTCCTAATAACTAATAAAATAAAACTTAAAATAAGAAAAGTTCTGGAAAATAATTTCCAAAAAATACATAATTAAACAAATAATTAGTTCCTTTGAGATCTAATACCTTTTGAGTAATTTATTTTACAACCTCGCTTTGAGTTATGTCGCATGGAATCGTAAAATACCTTTGACAATAAGCACTTTAAGCGATAAATTACTGTATACGCATGAAATAACTTGCTACTAAAATTCATGCACATATGTAGAATGAGTTAACACCAATACGTATATGGGGTAATACGTAGAGCATACGATTTCTATGCGAAAAGTCGCAGGTTCGAACCCTGAAAAATGCGATTTGCCAGAAGAACTTTTTTTATTGTTATTTTTTTTTTTTTTAAGTTAAAATTAAAAAAGCTTCACCCTAACAAATCAATATCAGCGAATTTCCGTTCTAAATACTTTTTTGAAAATACCCTATTTGTAAAAAGTTTTGTTTGCCCTAAAAATATATTGTCAAAAAGTTTAATGTACACTTATGTTTTGCTTACTAATACATTTTGCAACAGATCGCGAAAAGAATACATAACTAAATGCGTGCGTACATACTTATTATAAAACAATGTAGATTTTATTAAAACATTACAGTTTTCTTAAAAAAAGTGATTACTTTTTGTTATAACTCACACTTCCAACTATGAATTTACATACAATATTTATACCACCAAAAGTAAATAAAAAATAAAGTTGGGTCAAACCAATGGTTTGTATTGTAGCACTTTTCCCTTCAACAAGTGAAAATTATTTTTTTAATACAGTCTGTGGATACCTATCACACTATTAAGGTTATTTTCGTTCATATACAAAACTATTTCTTTACTTTAGATAACGGTAAATTTGAACATTTTGTTTTTCTAAAGTTTAACTATAGTATACCGCGCTAGGCAAATCAAGCCGCTGCCTTTGTGCTTCTGCAAAATTTAAAAAATGCTTATGGTTTCATTGGAACAAATAGTTAAAAAAGACCATTTTTAGGGTTTTGGGGGGTATAACTTGTAGAGGTGGGCAGATAGGTAAAAATTTTGTTCTACGGAAATAAGTTTCTAGTAAAGATCTATGTACTATCTTCAAGGGATTTCTATCTTCAAGGGCGTAGAAGTTCTGTAAACAAAAAAAGTGTCGACGGACGGACAGAGTGTAACTAATAAGCACTTTTTTTTCAAAAATTTTTTTGGAAAAGTGCTAATTACCCCTACAGGATGTAGTACCATTTTGTAAAAAACGCTTACAAAGCACCTTGGGAGGGGGTGAAGGGGGTGGGCGGGTGGAATTCTTGCTTTTTCTGGGACCCTGGAGGCAAAACCCTATCTAATGCCTTTTATCCCATATCTCTAGCCCTTCTAGAAGTACCCGTACTTTTTGGTACCTGGGAAGTAGCATTATGTACATATAAATATATTTTTTTCCTAATATTTTATAAGATAAAACTTAAAATAAGGAAAGCTCTTAAAACTAATTACGAAAAAGTACATAATTAAACAAATAATTAGTTCCTTTGAGATCTAATACCTTTTGAGTAATTTATTTTAGAACCTCGCTTTGAGTTATGTCGCATAAAATCGTAAAATACCTTTGACAATAAGCACTTTAAGCGGTAAATAACTGTATACGCATAAAATAATTCGCTACTAAAATTCATGCACGTATGAATTTGGAATTTATAATATGTTACATGCGATTAAAACGCGTGACTGTAGAATGAGTAAACACTAATACTATGTATGGTAATGCATTGGCATACAATTTCCATGCGAAAATTCCCAGGTTTGAACCCTGAAAAATGTGATTAGCCAGAAGAACTTTTTATACCCTGCACTTCGTGAAGGGTATATTAACTTTGGTATGGAGTTTGTAACTACTTGAAGGAGTCATCTGCGGTATGGACATATATATATATTCTTGCTCAGCGTAAAATTCTGCGTCGATTTAGACATGTCCGTCCGTCCGTCCGTCCGTCCGTCCGTCCGTCCGTCCGTCCGTCCGTCCGTCCGTCCGTCCGTCCGATCGCACGATAACTCAAAAACGAATAATGCAATCGACACCAAACTTTCACAAGTTTTTTCTTTTGTGCCAAGGACGAACCCTATTGTTATTGGACTAAGTCGGACAACGGGTTCGGATAGCTGCCATACAACTCCAAGAGTTTATTTTAAATATTTCAAAAACTAACAAAGCTATAAATATAAAATTTTGTATACATGTGTCCAATTATATTCTACACATGCTCTAAAAATTATAATGGGATAGCTGCACCGGTTCGGGTGGGTGCCATACAACTCCAACAGCAAATTTTTTATATTCGGCAAAATAATAAAGTCAGATTCATGAAACTTGGCAGTCATGTGTCCAATTATAGGTCAAATATATTTCCGAAGTTTTGGAGGAATTGCTTGACAGGTTCGGGTACCTGCCATACAACTCCATAAGCTAATTTTAAATATTTGGAAAAATAATAAAGTCAGATTCATGAAACTTGGCAGTTGTATGTCCGATTATAGATCAGATATATTTGTGAAGTTTTAGTGGAATTGCTAGACAGGTTCGGGTACTTGCCATACAACCCCAAAAGCTTATTTTAAATATTTGGAAAAATAATAAAGTCAAATTCATGAGACTAGTCAGTCGTGTGTCCAATTATGGGTCAGACATATTTCTAAAGTTTTGGTGCGATTGCTTGACAGGTTCGAGTAGCTCCCATACAAGTCTAAAAGCTTATTCTTAATATTTGGAAAAATAATAAAGTCAGATTCATGAAACTTGGCAGTCATGTGTCCAATTATGGGTCAGACATATTTCTGAAGTTGTGGTGGAATTGCTTAACAGGTTCGAGTAGATCCCATACAAGTCTAAAAGCTTATTCTTAATATTTGGAAAAATAATAAAGTCAGATTCATGAAACTTGGCAGTTGTGTGTCCGATTATAGATCTGATATATTTGTGAAGTTTTGGTGGAATTGCTTGGCAGGTTCAGGTACTTACCATACAACTCCAAAAGCAAATTTTAAATATTTGGAAAAATAATAAAGTCAGATTCATGAAACTTGGCAATCATGTGTCCAATTATGGGTCAGACATATTTCTAAAGTTTTGGTGCGATTGCTTGACAGGTTCGAGTAGCTCCCATACAAGTCTAAAAGCTTATTCTTAATATTTGGAAAAATAATAAAGTCAGATTCATGAAACTTGGCAGTCATGTGTCCAATTATGGGTCAGACATATTTCTGAAGTTGTGGTGGAATTGCTTAACAGGTTCGAGTAGATCCCATACAAGTCTAAAAGCTTATTCTTAATATTTGGAAAAATAATAAAGTCAGATTCATGAAACTTGGCAGTCATGTGTCCAATTATAGGTCAAATATATTTCTGAAGTTTTAGAGGAATCGTTTGACAGGTTCGGGTACCTGCCATACAACTCCAGAAGCAAATTTTAAATATTTGGAAAAATAATAAAGTCAGATTCATGAAACTTGGCAATCATGTGTCCAATTATGGCTCAAATATATTTCTGAAGTTTTGGTGGAATTGCCCGACAGGTTCGAGTAGCTCCCATACAAGTTTAAAAGCTTATTCTTAATATTTGAAAAAATAATAAAGTCAGATTCATGAAACTTGGCAGTTGTGAGTCCGATTATAGATCTGATATATTTGTGAAGTTTTGGTGGAATTGCTTGGCAGGTTCAGGTACTTACCATACAACTCCAAAAGCTAATTTTAAATATTTGGAAAAATTATAAGGTCAGATTCATGAAACTTGGCAGTCGGATGTCCAATTATAGGTCAGATATGTCCGTGAAGTTTCTATAGAATGATCTCACAGGTTCGAGTAATTGCTACACAATAACGAAAGGTGCAGGGTATAATTCAATCGGTTTATACCGACTGAAACGTTTTTACTTGTTTTATTGATAATTTTTTTTTTTAAATTAAAATTAAAAAAGTTTCACACTAACAAATCAATATCAGCGAGTTTCCGTTCTAAATATTTTTTTGAAAATACCCTATTTGTAAAAAGTTTAATGGAATAGAATAATATTTTCTTATAAAATTTAAACGTTAGTATATAAACGTTAGTATTGAAATTTCACAAAACGAATATATTATCAGGGCCAATGTGTCTCATGAAATTCGTTGCAATTATTTGGCTCCTTCTGGTACCTCCCATACAACTTCAAAAGTTATTTGGCTATATCTCAGAAACTATAAAAGTTGTGGTATTGAAATTTCACACAAACGAATATATTATTAGGGCCAATGTGTCTCATGAAATTCGTTGAAATTACTTGGCTCCTTCTGGTACCTGCCATACAGCTTCAAAAGTTATTTGGCTATATCTCAGAAACTATAAAAGTTATGATATTGAAATTTCACACAAACGAATATATTAGTAGGGCCGATGTGCTTGATAAAATTCGCTAAAATTTCTTGGCTCTTCTTGGTAGCTGCCATACGACTTCAATAGTAGTTTGGCACAACCAGAATTTGGAAAAACACATAGTACTGAAATTTTGCATAAATTAATATGGTAATACGGCAACTTTAAGTCATAGTCTGCCCCATAGTTAGTTATGGCACATTAGTTATTCGCACATAGGATAACAAATTCGTACGGGTATCACAGAGTTGACAAGGTCAACTATATTTTTTTTCTCGTTTTTTTTTGAATTATTTTAAAAAATTTTTTTTTTTAATTTGTTTAAATTTTTTTTTAATATATAAATTATTATAAAAGTTTAAAGAAAATTTCCAGAAAAATATTGTTATAATAGTTTGGAAAAATTCGCAAAAATTTTAACTACATAAATATATGCGTATATTTTTTTTAAAGCTTTTTTACTAATTTTGTTAAACTTTCTATATGAATTGAATAACATTCAAAACTGTGGTTTGGCATATAGAAACACATAATTATTAAATTATGGGGGTAACATACAGAAATAAATTTTTCAAATAAAGAAAAGTTTAGGCATAAATAAAATAATACTTTTATTCAAATATATGTATGTACATATGAATGTATTGGAATTGAACTTTTTAAAATTTTTCGTTCCAAAAATTAGAAATAAAATTGTAAGTACAAACATACATAATTATGAATGGATACCTATTTTTACCGACCGTATTGTGTATACAATAGGTAGGTTATGTGATGGCAACAAATTTTGCATATCGAGTTTTCGGTGGGAATGCACTTCTCCATAGTAGGGAAGTGTAAATAAACTATTTTTAGCAACCTGTCGGTCTGTCGGTCTGTGTATCTCAAGTTCTGCTGAACCGATTTTGATGAAATTTTATATGTAAGTTTATTTCCACCATGGCACGGATCGATCAACTTTTGGGATATATCAGGCCTCGGGAACTGCACTTTTTAGCGGGTCTGTTTTACATTTTTGAACTTTTTGAAGAAAGTATTCAACCGATTTTCTTGAAATTTTATATATAAGCTTTGCTCGACCGTTCGCGTAAATTCCTATGTTTTGGAGGAAATCAGGCATCGGTAACTAGACGTTTACTACGGGCCAAATATACATTTTTGTGTATATAAGGAGAAATAATCAACCGATTTCATTGAAATTTAATATAAGAATTCCTCGTATTAAAGCAATGAACATATAAATTTTTTGGAAAGATCAGTGCTCGAAAACTGATTTGCGGGCGGATTTTACATTTTTCACCATTTTGAAGAAAATATTCAACCGATTTATTTGAAATTTCATATATGAACTTTGCACGACCATCCGCAAAAATTCCTAACTTTTGGAAGAAATCAGGCATCAGCAACTGGACGTTTACTACGGGCCAAATATACATTTTTGTGTATATAAAGAAAAATAATCAACCGATTTCATCGAAATTTAATATTTGAATTCCTCGTATTAAAATAATGAACAAATAAATTTTCTGGAAAGAACAGGGCCGATTTTACATTTTTCACCATATCTACGGAACGAATTGATGGAGTTTCTTGAAATTTGATATTTGAGTTTTGGTTATTACCAAAACTAACAGGTTGGCATTTCAGGAAATTCGGGTAGCACAAAGCGAAACTCTACTAAGAGCCAAATTTACATTTTTCTAAGTATGTTAACTATAAGCTTACTAATGTCCTAAAAATTGGAAAGAAGTATTTAACAGACATTTTTTTAATATTCTGTAACACTTTCACTCAACTAAACAATACACAATGCGGTCGCTTATGTGCTGACCACATCAGATTTTTTTTTAAAACTGTTGGTGAACATAGAATTAAATTTTTCACATAAATAAAAGGCTTAGGCAAAAAGAAAATAATAATTGTATTCAAATATATGTATGTACATATGAATGTATTAAAATTTAGTATTTTAATAACATGGAATTAAATTTTTCACATAAATAAAAGGCTTAGGCAAAAAGAAAATAATAATTGTTGCTTGGAACAATAAAAATAAAATTCTAACTATGTACGTACACATATTCTGTATGTAAATTTTTTTAAAGCTTGAACAAATGAAGCATTAATATTAAGATGCCAGAAAACACCTGATGTCTCATAAAAGCTGACATTTATTTACGTTAAGATTGTTTCGATTTTTCAGAAAATATGTGTTTTATTAGTACTCTAGAGACATTCTTTCAAACATTCCAGGGAGTCCCAGTGCACCCTAATAGATAAAGTACCAGATACATACTAAATTAATAATTCAAATTCATAGTAATCTTTCTCTAATAACCAGTTTTAACATAATTTAGAAAATTTGTTCAATAAACTTGATGATCGAATGTCGGAGGAAATAGCATTTTAATACTTGGAGTCAGGTGGTCATAAAATTTTTGGAGTGAGCTAGTCTACCGAATGGAATATGTACAAAATTTCAATTATTTGAAGCATTACTCAAGCATTTATAGGCATACAGATGTCTTACCGGTAGAATTCTTGAATCTTGAAATAATGGCCAACTGCTAAACAGTCTATTTTTACCAAAAATAATTTTCAAAATATGTTTTTAACAGGCTTCAATGTATTAAAATAAGTACCTCTCCAACATATAATTCAATATTAAAGTTTTGAGTGGACTAAAGCATAGTAAATTTTTAAAAGCAGTTGTATAGAACACATTTTTTTTAAAACGTAAAAAGTATGAATGCACAGTGGCATATAATTATAAATTTGATTAATATGAGCTTTCCAATTCAAATTATTATCAATCAAGACACTTAAATATTTGTATTGACTTGTGTTTATAATTTGGGCATACATATACTTGGCACTCAGCAGAATGAAAACTGAAAATTGTGTTATCAGATAGAGTAATCTCCCTGTCATTGAGTTTGAATATCATTAGTTTGGTTTTATTACTTATTGTAAGCCTATGTTTGTTAAACCAACCTAAGTAAGCATACATCTAATACAATGCTTTTTTGTAACTCGTTAGCAGATACTGCACCATACGAAAGAGTTCAAATAGTGAGTTTGTGAAAATTAAAAACAAATAAAGTTGGGTCAAACCAATGGTTTGTATTGTAGCACTTTTCCCTTCAACAAGTGAAAATTCTGCTTTTAAATACAGTCTATGTATACCTATCAAACTATTAAAATTATTTTCATTCATATACAAAACTATTTCTAGGATTGCATATAGTTAGGATGATACATACATGCAGTCTTTGAAATAAAGCAAAAATTAATATAAAGAGGGGTTAACATAATGCTCGATTTTAAGGGTTAATTGTGTGAGTTAAGAGAAATAATTATATTTTTTAATTTCATGGAATTTACCGTTAGCTTTTTGCGTTTATAAAAATTTGGAAAAGCTTGCGGTTTCGGAAATATAAGGTGTCAAAAATTCAAATTTTACAAATTTCAAGAGGTGATAACTTGAGAGGGGGTGGAGATGGAAAAAAATTTTCTTCTAACGAAATGAACTATTTGTTAATGTCTAAAAGCTCCTAAAATTTCAAGCTTCTACAGGCTGGGGTCTAGAAGAAAAATGACATCAAAAATTTGGAAAAAAAGGACTTTAGATAATAGTAAATTTGAACGGCCATTTTGTTTTTATAAAGTTTAACTATAGTATATCGCGCTAGGGGAAGCAAGCCACTGCCTTTCTGCGTTTGCAAAATTTCAAAAATGCTTATGGTTTCATTGCAACAAATATTTAAAAAAGGCCATTTTTAGGGTTTTGGGGGGGTATAACTTCTAGAGGGGGGGAGATAGGTAAAAATTTTGTTCTACGGAAATAAGTTTCTAGTAAAGATCTATGTACGTATGAAATTTCAGCTTTCTATCTTAAAGGACAGAGTTCACTTTTTTCAAAAAATTTTTTGGAAAAGTGCTAAAAAGGCCCCAAAACTGACCCTTGTGGAACACCAATGTTTATTAATTGAACGTCGCTAAAAATACCGTCAATTTTTACTTTTTGAACTCTATCTGACAGATAAGAAGTAAGAAAATCTAACATCAAATCTTTGAAGCCAATTTTTTCCAATCTTTTTAAAAGTATATTGTGATCTATAGAATCGAAAGTAATTTTAATAACTATGAAGAGTGCCGCTGTGTGGCGATTATTATTCAGACTAGAGTAAAGTTCGGAACATAATTTTAGAATTGCATCCTCAGCGCACTTCTCCCTTAAAAAGCCGAAATGTTTATTATCGAAGAAATCTATATATGTAAGAAAATCTAGCATTCTTTCCTTTATTAATTTTTTCAAATACCTTACTTAAGCGAGATAACAAGGAAATAGGTCTATAATTATATATGTCAGTCCTCAAACCCTTCTTAAAGAGGGGTATTACTTCGGCACTTTTGAGAGCAAAAGGGAAGCTACCACTATATAATGCCAAACTAAATATATAGCAGAGAACCTGACTAACTAAAGACGCAATCTTCTTAAGTAGTAAATTAGAAATGCCATCACTATTGCATGAATTCTTGTTGTTTAAAGTCATAATGCACCTACAAAACTCTTTAGGCAAAATATCTACAAAACCAATGTAATATGTATAATATGTAATATAGTAATATGTATTAAAATGCATATTACTATTCAAAATATCATTAGACATATTATTGCTAAAATTCGCTTATAACTTCATTAAAAATTCCTGCTGGGTCAACAAAGTAATTATTGAATTCGTTGACTATTTGTTTTTTGTCAACTATATTTTGCTTATTGATCACAATTTCATTAATTTGAAGATATATATTGTCTTTATTATTCACTACCTTCCATTCCACTTTAGAGTTGCGCTGTGTTTAGATAACTCGGAAGAATAATAACTGTCACTCAATGCTTTTACCTCAATTCTTATTTTCTTATTTAAATCTTTAAAATATACTTTTAACTCGCTATCATGTGGCTTTTTTCTATATTTCAAACCAATTTTGTCAATATATCTTATTTTATTTAATAGTTCGTCAGTCATCCATGGTTTGATTTTTTTTTAGCTACCTTTTTTGATAACACCACAGAACACTTTGCGATATGTGAATTTGATAACGATTTGAAATGAAATTGAGGGATCAGAATTATTGAGAACTCTCTACCAGTTTTCGTTTTCTAACTTATTATTTAGCTTAGTATAATTAATAACTCTATTTACACTCCTAAGTTCCTGATTTTGAAAATTTTTTAACGAAGTTAATCCTAAATAATTTAACGTGATCATATTATGATTAGTTATACCTAAATTTTAATTATCAGCGAAAAAGTTTAAGTTATTGCAATTACTTTGTAACCTAATAAAAATATGATAAATAAACGGGCTCGAAGTATTGGTAATACAAGTTGGTCACTCTATTAAAGGCAATAACCGACGAGATGACATAATACGTAAATAATTTTTTGTACGCGACGTTATGTACAATCCCGAATTTAATATAAAAAAATAATTTATTATTTTTTTCTTTGTTTATTATTTTAAAATTATTTTTGTTATAAATCATTAATTTTGTTATAAATCATTAGCGTGCTCCAACATGGCTTCCAAGAAGTTCTTGGAGGACACGCTGCCGAAGCATCTGGGAGGGGGTCAAACTAAGAGCTATCCCTAGGTCCGATGTTGGCAGGTACCGGAGGGCGAAGGCGTGGCTGTGGGTACCGAAACCCTACGTTGCAGTGGAGAAGGTCCTCAGGCTACTGATTGCACAGAATCGGGAGCTTGGGGCTGAGGACTGGACTCTGGTTAGGGAGAAGCCTTGGAAGAAAACTGGACAACACTTCCTTCTGAGCATAAATAGGAAATCGGTGCCCTATATAGAGAAAAATGGCGTATGGTATTGGTAAGTATGGTTCAGCTTATCCAAGGTGATGCTTAGGATTGTTGGGGCGGGCAGTTTGGGAGATTGAGGTAATCCAAGTCAACCTCCATCGCAGTAGGGCCGCTACTGGCAATCTTGTGGGGTACATGAGCGCTAATGACATCCACATTGCGCTCATTCAGCAGCTGGGGTTGGTTACAAAGGGGAGAATACGGGGCCTGAGGCTTAAGGACTATGTCGTGTATTACAGAATCGGAGTAAGTAGACAGAGATCTTGTATTTTCGCCAGAAGGAACTAAAACTTTTTCTTTTAGATAACTTTTCTGATGGTGATACAACTGTGGTGAGGTGGGAGAGGAAGAAGAAGGATTTGCCTCTTATTCTGATCTCATGTTGTATGCCCTACGACAGCGAGGCAGAGCCGCCGCCGGAAAAATTCAGACAGGCTATCAGGATGTGGAGACACGATGTACTGATTGGATGTGATGCGCATGCGCACCACACTCTATGGGGAAGCTCGAATGTTAATCAGCGAGGTGAGTCTTTAGTAAATTTTCTTAGTAGTACTAACCTTTGTGTATGTAATAGGAGTTGCGACTCTCCTTTCGTCGTTAGGAATAGGAGTGAAGTGCTAGACCTTACTTTGGCTACTAATTTGGGGACCTTAATGGCCAGTAACTGGATGGTATCGGAGAAGTCTTCCCCCTTGGACCATTGCTGGATTCGTTCTAGGATAACTTTACAACTGGAGATGAGGGCGCCATTTAAGAACTCTCAAAGGGCTAATTGGGATGGGTACTCGGCGGCCCTAGAATCTGAAATGGCTAGGCGGGTACAAGAACTGATAAGAAGAGGTAAGTCGATTGACAGTGCAGTTGAGTGCCTGAGTGCGGTTATGAGGGAGGCCTTCGAGGCCAATTGTCCCATTAGCCATCCTGCAAAGTGTGGTAGACCACCATGATGGTGTAAAGAAATTAGTGAATCCAGGAGGAAAGTAAGGAGCCTACATAATTTGGCGAAGCGGGGTAGCAGCCCATCCATGTGGGATGAATATAAGAAGGAACTGAGGGCTTTTAAGTACACAATAAGTAAGGCCAAACGGGGGTCTTGGAGGAGTTATTCCACGTCATTGAAATATACCAATGAGGTTGCAAGATTAAGGAAACTACTATCGGGGGGCCCCTGGTACCTGGTTTTGTTAAAAGAGATGATGGTACTTGGGCTGGCTCTAGTATAGAGATGCTGGAGGAGCTGATGGGGGTTCACTTTCCGGAATCAATTTCCGATGGAACAGGAAGAGCTAAAGCGAGAGGGGCCCCGAGAAGAGGAACGGAGGGCGTACGAGTTTTGGGTAAAGAGATTTTTACGGGGTAGAGAATACAGTGGACTATTAAGTTTTTTGGCCAATACAAGTCTCGGGGAACGGATGGGGGGTGGCCTATTATGCTGCAGAGGGCACCGAGAGTGATCATTCTTTGGTTGATGGTAATTTTTCGTAGCTGCCTGTATATGGGGTATGTCTCTAGAGAATGGAGAGATGTAAGGACGGTTTTTGTGCCGAAGCCTGGTAGGAATAGTCATGTCAGCGCGAGGGGTTTCCAGCCAATCAGCTTGTCGTCTTTTGAAGTATATATTAGCTGCTCCGCCTATGTCGGTCCCAAGCCCGAATGTGAAAGGAGGAGGGGGAGGAGTAACAACCTCGTTAAAAAACCTAGGTTCAGCTGGCCCGGCTGATAGCACCTTGTAAGGGCTCCTGATGAGGATTACACAAATCCAGAAATGACTGATCCAGAATGGACGGCTCCCTGGTCTGCGTCTGATCCCAGAGGGACGGCAGTAAAAACAGAAGGAAAACTATAAACCCTTTAGAAAGCAACGGGAAACTACTAAAGTAACAATCCCTAGAAAGTACCTATGATCAACAACGAAGAAGTAACATGGCTCTCAGTCTCCGGCAGTAAGAGGGTGCTAAGAATCCCCGGAGGTAAAACTAATAAAAACAAAGCGAAAGACATCTGTACTGCAACCTGGAATATCAGAAGCATATATCAGGCTGGTAAGCTTGCCAACACAGTAAATGAAATGAAAAGATTGAACATCGACATCTTAGGAATATCTGAAACATGGTGGGCGGGATCAGGCGAATGTGTAACCAACGGACCAAAATTATACCACTCAGGCAATGAAACCGATGCTCACAGAAGAGGTGTAGGAGTAATAATTCCGCAACACTTAACCAATTGCGTAACCAATTTTATGCCAGAGTCAGATAGAGTGATGTTGTTGAAAATTAATGCAAAACCGTTGACATTAAATATTATCCAGGTATATGCGCCTACATTTGATAAGTCTGAGGAAGAGGTAGAAGATTTCTATGCAGAAGTCACCAAAGTATTGAAATTAACAAGACGCCATGAGTTGAACATAATTATGGGAGATTTCAACGCGAAAGTTGGTGATGAAAAAGTAGAAAATGTTTGCGGTAATTTCGGACTGGGTGTGAGAAATTGCAGAGGTGATAGACTTGTTCAATATTGTCAGGAACAAAACTTAAGAATAATGAACACATACTTCAAATTACCACCACGCAGATTATACACCTGGAAATCTCCTCAAGACTCAATTAGCCACATTGTACGAAATCAAATTGATTTCATATTAATTAACAATAGATTTTGCACATCAGTTAAAGGAGCTAGAACTTATCCTGGAGCAGATGTACCGAAGGATCATAATTTATTACTAGCTGAAATTAAATCTAAACTCGTTGCGAAACCCAAGGTTCCACAACAGGTGAGGTTAAATCTAGATAGGTTGAAAAACGAAAATATCAGAGCTAGAGCTGCTGCAAAGATAAATGATCAATTACGGAACATAGAAACAGAAAAAGATACGCAATCTATATGGAATCAAACGAAAATGGTGCTGAACAATGTTGGCAAAGAAAATTTAGGTACCAAAAAATATACGGCAAAACGAAATTGGATTACAGAAGAGATTTTGATGTTAATGGAACAACGAAGATCGCACAGAAATAAAAATACAAGCGAATATAAGAGGATTAACAGAATTATTCGTATCAAAATCAGACAGGCTAAGATCACATGGTTACAGCAAGAATGTGGAGAAATAGAAAGATTGCAGCACCAAAATGACGCGGAGACGCGGTCTTTCTGTGAACCCCGTAAAAACTGAGCTGGCATTGTTCACGAGGAAAAGGAAGGGGGCCAGGTTTGCTCTGCCTAGGATGGCAGGAGTGGAACTGGGTTTGGCAGTTTGTGCGCGATATCTGGGAGTGATTATGGATAGTAAGCTGCTGTGGAGGGAAAACATAGAGAATAGGGTAAGGAGTCAACGAGTGCGTTGTTTGCCTGCAAGGGGGCGGCTGGTAGACATTGGGGAGTGAGTCCTCGACTGGTCTACTGGTTGTATGAGAATGTGGTTAGGCCTATTCTGATGTATGGCCCATTGGTCTGGTGGCCAGCGGTGCCACAGGATAGGTGCATTGAGTACTACGCCCACTTTGGGTTTGGAGATTCCTGGATCCGGTAGTTTGGGGGATGACCTGGATCCGGTAGGTGAGCAGGTGAAAGTGGCGGCTGCGAGGAGTGCCTTGAGGTTACAGGCGATGAGCATACTTAAAAACAGGGAATACACAGACAGTAGAATTCTAAGGGAATATGGAATACGGCCTATGGACATTAGGCATGATTTTGTGGTGCCATATACCGATTGAAGGGTTGATTATGGGGTTGTGGTTCGACAAAGGGAGGATTGGAGTGTGGGGGTATTATGCACGCATGAGAGGTTATCCATCTACACGGATGGTTCTAGGACAATGGGTGGTACGGGCGCCGGGGTCTTCACCGAGGAGTTGGGGATAGAGCTACCGATTAGGCTGCCTGATGGATGTGGGGTCTTCCAGGCAGAGATTTAGGCGGTGACTGTGTGCTGGGTTCCCGGTCACAGCTTACGAGGTAATGAGATGGCAAATCGTCTTGCGAAGGCTGGGGCTGGCGGAGATGCTAACATGGTAGTCACGTCGGTTCATTTGTCGCTGAGGGCTTAATTTGGCCTCATAGTTGGTGAGTGGGATCTTGTGGGCGGAGGCTCACACGTGTAGGGTGATCAGGGCAATATAGCCTATCAGGGACGAAAGGAGGTCCAGGATGCTGTTGAGATATAATAGAGCTGATCTCAGCACAGTGGTGGGGGTCCTGACGGGGCATTGCCTTTTGGGGAAAATGACCAGGAGGCTTGGGGTTGCTATGACGGATGTATATCGTAGATGTCGATATGTGGCGGAGGGGGAGGATGTAGAGCATGTCCTCTGTGCCTGTTCGTTTCTGATGTGTAAGAGAAGGCGTGTCTTGGGGGCTTATTTTTACGATGGCCTTGGGGACCTACCGGGGTGTGTCTTGCGCGGCCTTTGGACTTCGCCAGGTAGGTTGGGTGGTTTGGATAGGGGGTTTTGTGTGTCGAACTGCATGGGGGTTGTTGGGTGTTGAGTGTTTGGGGGGTTCCCGATGGGCCTTTTTCTGTTGGTGTAGTGCATGGACTTTGCGCGGATGTACGGATGGAGCCCCGCTTTCTTACTTACTTACTTTTCTTAATATTATAACTGAACTTAACTGATGCTTATTCTAAACATACATTTTTATACTTTTCCTTCTTAATACTAATCTTTGTTTTTATTTATCTTTTTACAAATATTTATTGTTAATCATTAAAATGTAATTAGACAAAGACTGTACAAAATATTAGTCTTTATCTAATTGTAAATAACAGAGAACAGAGATGTTTCTTTTATAGTTATCTTTTATGCAAACATGTCGATTCTTGTTTTATGTTAGAGAGGCAGATTTCACATTTTTTTTTGTTCTCTTTGTTATTATTTTATATAACTCACGCGATACTTTAAGGAGGTCAATATTTATGTCTCCAATTACTACAAGATTTTTATTTTTTCCAGAATTCAAAACATCATCAAAATCATTTAAAAAGGTAGAAAAGTTGAAACCCGAGTTATGGAGTTTATATGCACAGAATATTATAAAATTTATATTTTCGATTGTACATGAAATTTTGACAATATCGGCTGTATCGGAATGAATAGAAATACACGTGGTCGATAATTTAGTATGTGTATACACAGCAACACCACCTGCTGCATAACCATCATTACAGTTACAGTGTAAGTTATAGCCGCCTATATTATAATCACTTTGTTCATCACCATAAATCCAAATTTCGGTTGGAACAACCATTAAAGGTAAATCATTCAGCGTTCCAAGGAACGTATCAAAATTTTCTCTTAAACTACGTATATTTTGGTGCAAAATTATAAATTTGTCTGGAGATAGATTGGTTGAAGGAGAGAAGTAAATTGATTAAACTAAAATTAAAAATTAAAGGCTAATATAACCCTATCTCCTTCACTTTTTCTCACCAAAATTTTTCCATTTTTTATCCAAAAAAATTTAAATAAAATTTGTTTTCTTAAATTTCTAGCAGTTTTAAAAATTATCCGTTTTTTATTAGTTAAACTATAATTAATAAGTATATTATTACCTTGATATTGTACTTCATGTTTGAGCTCTTTTTTTTCTTTAGGACGTCTGATTTAATTTCACTCGAAGAAAAATTGATTCTCACTATATTCGTTGATCTATTGTTTTTTTCCATTATCTTTTCCTCGGGTTTTTCATGAACTACAATTGGCAATATCCTGGCTTTTTAACGAAATGTCAAGGCTTTTTTTTAATATTTCGACTGCTGTGTGGACCGTATCAAAATTCTCTAGATCAGGAACATTCACTAAATCTAGAGAATTGTCCAGGGTGCATTGCTCCATATCATCTACTTTATTTTCCAGTTCTTGTACTTGAGTTCTCAACATAGAATTTTCCTTTTCCAACGTTAACAGTTTTTCCGCATAAGATTCATTAAGACGTTCTATTCCCTTTATCATCTCATACAGCATCTCGAGATTTACGTTCTCTGTCTCGTTGTTTTTTTATGCTAGCTTCACAAAGCCTGGTAATAGGCTATTTAACAAGGAAGAAGCTCTAGGTGTGCTGTATTTTTCGCATACAAATGAACCTTTAGGAGTACCAGCAGCCAGACAAGAAGCATGACATTTATTTTTACACGATCTACAATCAACGGATTTTTGCTGATGATCAATGTTTTTGGCACATTTAACACACTCCATTTTTTTAAATTAGTTGTTCATTTGTTTTTATACCCGTACGAACGTATGTTCGAAGGGTATACTAAATTTGCCTTACCGTTTGCAACGCTAAGAAATAACGGTCTTAGATATAGACTCAAGTGTATGTTTTTGATCAGCGCCAAATTCTGAGTAGATTTAGCTTTGTCCACCCGTCCGTCCGTCCGTCCGTCCATCCCAACGATAACTCAAAAACTAATAGAGCTAAGTTCACCAAATTTTCACAAATGATTTATTGTAGTAAGTGCCAGAACCCTATTTAAATTCGACGTGATCGGGGGTACCGGTTCGGGTAGCTGCAATACAACTTCAAAATTTTTTTGGCTATATCTCAGAAACTAAATGCTGTGGTATTGAAATTTCTCACAAGCAAATATATTAGTAGGGCCGATGTGCTTCATAAAATTCGTTATAATTTCTTGGCTCTTTCTGGTACCTTCATACAACTTCAATAGTAGTTTGACACACACAGTATTTTGAAAAACACATAGTACTGAAATTTTGCATACATTAATATAGTAATACGGCAACTTAAGGTCGTAGTCTTTCCCAAAGTCAGTTACGGCATCTTTATTCGCACATAGGATAACAAATTCGTAGGGGTATCACAGAGTTGAAAAGGTCAACTCTATTTTTTTATCGTTTTTGATTTAAAATTATAAATTTTCAATTGCTTCAAAGTAATAAAGTTATTTTTTATTGCGAAAGATTTTTTTTTTATTTTACTTAATTTATTTTATTTATTTGTTTTTTCTTTTTTTCTCTTTAATTGTTCAACTTCCTTTTTAAAGCTTTGTTTTTTATGAATTTCTTTTTTTTTTGCTTTCACCAAATTTTTGTCATTTCTTCGATACTTTTTATTGTTCACTCTACAATGAACAGAATAAGGAATCTTAAAATAGAGCTATTTCGGGGCTAAAAAGTTCCAATGTCAGATTTTTCTGGGACCCTGGAGGCAAAACTCTATTTAATGCCTTTTGTCCCATGTCTCTAGCCCTTCTAGAAGTACCCGTACTTTTTACCACCTGAGAAGTAGCTATATATATATAACTAGTCGTGTATTCTTGCATTACAAGCCTTGCAAGTATTATGCCTGCATTTTTGAAATTATGTTCCGTTCTCTGTGTCTGAGATATTTTAAGTTTACTTTTTTTCTTCAAAAACACACCCGTAATATTCATATAGATATGTTTTTCCCTAATATTTTATAATATAAAACTTAAAATAAGAAGTGGTCTAAAAACTAATTACGAAAAAGTACATAATTAAGCAAATATATAGTTGCTTTTTGATCAAATATCTTTTGAGTAACTTAGTTCAGAATCTCGCTTTGAATTATGTCGCATAAAATTGTAAAAATTATTGTCGCATAAAATACCTTTCACAATAAGCACTTTAAGCGATAAATTACTATTTGCGCAAAAGATAATTCGCTACTAAAATCCATGCACATATGTATTTGGAGTTTATAATACATGCGAATAAAACGCGTGACTGTAGAATGAGTTAACACCAATACTGACGCATATAGGGTAATACGTAGAGCAAACGATTTCTATGCAAAAAGTCCACGGTTCAAACCCTGAAAAATGCGATTTGCCAGATGAACTTTTTTTTATTGATAATTTTATTTTTTTTTAAATGAAATAAAAAAGCTTCGACCTTACAAATCAATATCATCGAGTTTCCGTTCCAAATATTTTTTTGTAAATACCCTACTTGTAAAAAGTTTAATGCAATAGAATAACATTTTCTTATAAAATTTTACCCTAAAAATATATTGTCAAGAAGTTTAATGTACACTTACATATGTTTTGCTTACTAATACATTTTGCAGCAGATCACGAAAAGAATACATAACTAAATGCGTACGTACATACTTATTATAAAACAATCTAGATTTTATTATCTCTTTAGGATTCTCTTAAGAAAGTGTTGACTTTTTGTTATAAATCACACTTCCAAATATGAATTTACATACAATATTTATACCTCCCAAAGTAAATAAAAGATTACCCCAAAGGGTGTAGTACAATTTTGTAAAAAGCGATCATAAAGCACCTTGACAGGGGTTAAAGGGGGAGGGTGGAATTCTTGCTTTTTCTGGGACCCTAGAGGCAAAACTTTATCTAATGCCTTTTGCCCCATGTTTCTAGCCCTTGTAGAAGTACCCGTCCTTTGTGATACCTAAGAAGTAGTTAAGTAAAGCTTGCTGACGAAACATAATAAAATCTGACATTTATTTTAGTTTATTTTGATTTTTCGAACTAAAAGTATATGAAATCTTTACGTTATATTTTCGAAAATTATTTTTTACTTATACCTGAGAAGTAGCTATATATATATAATAATAAAAAAAAATTTAAATGAAAAAAAGAGAATAATATATAAATCTTTGTCAAGAATCTATATGCATACATATGTATATTATATGTACGCGTAATATATCTGTGGTAAAAAGGAAAAACGATCTTTTGTTACCTTTCAGTAGAGCAATTTTTCACTTGGAATTGAACTTTGAAAAAAGTAAATGAACTTATTGTTATGATTTTTTTTTCAGAAAAAGTACTCATAGACTACCGTATTTTAGTATTCAAATCTTGACATAAAGTTGAATATTAGGTTAGGTTAGGTTAGGTTGTCGCGACTCTCCGTAGCCGACGCCAGAAGAGATCTCTTCCCTCCTTTACATTTGCTAAGTCCGTAGCGTGCCCGAAGTAGTAAGACCCAAGTGGGTCATCGCTTACTCCTCCCCTTCATCACAGCAACTCCTACAAAGATCAGTTGCGGAGCGGCCCATTCTCCTTGCTGTTCACCGATGCCCGTCAGGACTGCACTGATATCCACGCTTCTGCAAAGGACCAACTACGTTGTGCAACGTAAATCGAGCTTTGGCCACAAATTCCCTGTCACGTTGCACGTTGCTCCATTAATCCATCAAAGGTTGGTGAGCTCCACTGCCGCGTTGCGCAGCAGCAGCCCTAGGATTCTTAGTGGCATGCCCAAGTTCTCCTTTTCAGGTGGAATACCCAGAGTAGTTCCATGCCTCGCAAGTTCGTCCGCCTTGTAGACACCGGAACCCCACTGCGCCCGGCGGCCCAGACCAAGTTTATTTCGAAGTGCCCCGCCATCCCGTTGAGAGACGACCTGCAGTCCTGGACCGTTCTAGACGTGGAGACCTCAGAGCCCAATGCCCTTATCGCGGCCTGGCTGTCAGTGAAAATACTGTCGCCACTAGCCGATACGACATTGCAACCAAGCCAGCGCAGAGCCTCCCCAGTTGCGGCGACCTCGGCCTGAAATACACTACAGTGATCCGGCAGACGGAAGGAGTGCCCAACATGTAATTGCTTAGAATAAACTCCCCCACGTACAGCCAAACTTACCTAAGCAAAATCGAGGTCTTAGAGTTCCTCATGAATAAGAGCACCGGGGGAAATAGTCAATTTCCCCCCCTGAGGTATGTCCACACTTCACAGGAACGGAAGCATTCCCCCTAGGGGCACAAGACCAAAGAGATGCGGCTCGCAAGCGCACCGCAGATCCCACAGCCATCTGCCAACCCAGCACATATAATGGCGGCAGATGGAAGAGAATCTCGAGAGCCTGAGTATACCCCACCAACACACACCATCGCCATTCTTTGAATTCTGCTTATCAGCATGGGGCTCCCGCCTGTGTGAAGCGCTAGCCACCACACCAGAATGCGGTACATCAGGATCGGTCTCACCACTGCGGTGTATAGCCAATAAACCATGCTTGGTTTCAGGCGCCACCTCTTCCCGACGGCCTTCTTACATCAATAAAGCGCAATAGTTGCCTTCCTTACTTTGGAGCTCCACAATGTCCCCAGTCCTACCGCAAAACTCCCTCCAGGACGACCTCTGAATTCTCCTCCACTCCTTCTTGTACTTTTTTTGGTCATTCCTATAAGCGCACCAATAAGATGGTGCCCCGACAACCTTCGTCTTATTAAACTGAGTTCTACATTTTTCACGAAGTGCGTTTAACCCATCGGATCACCATTGTGGTTTCCTGTTGCCTCTCTTCCGAATTAAAGGGAATGCTTCCCTAGAGGCTTCCCAGGACGTGAAGGGACCTCGGGTCCAAGGAGATCGCTTAGCGAGTCTCGGAACCTTGGCCAATCAGTCCACCTGCGGCTCCTGAAAATGAAAGGAAAATTCTACCCAGCAACGAATTCAGATTCTATATAGCGGTGGTCCGAAAAGGAATGCTTTTGCGATACTTTCCAATTCGTAACCGAACCAATAATAATTTCAGAGGCAATGGTTATGTATTTAAACTCCTGCCTATTTTTATTAACGAAAGTGGGCTCTGAGCCTCTTTTACATAGTGTGAGGCTAGTACTCAAGATAAAATCAAAAAGTGACTCACCTCTAGTATTGGTATCCGAGCTTCCCCAGACCACGTGATGTGCGGTGGCATGGCTCGCAATGATGAGGCCATTATTAAGAAACCGCGCCTGCTTTACCAGGTCTCTCAAATTACTAAGTGGAAGCAATCCCTGGGAATCATATGGCGAATATACTGAGGCCCACCCGGAGATCCTGCCACCGACCTGGAGACTGACTGCAGTCAAATCTTCATTGCTGTAAAGAGGCAAAAGAAAAACATTTAAGCTACTTTTAATTAATATGTATGACCTTACCTTTCCGTCGCTGTTGCTATAAAACAGCTTATAGTTCCTGGACCAGAACTTTGTCTTCTCCACCCCTTTGTAATCGGAGAAGGAGCGCAGCCGATGGCGCTTCAGAGTACTGGAGGTTGATCTGGATTATTCGAAGAATTACTGTTTTCGTCAACCTCCACCAACGTTTTCTCTGCATCGCCGTCGAGATGCATGGCGTCGTCGTCTGTCAGATCCGCCCAATCCAGCATTTCTGCTGCCGGAGAAAACGATGTCTGAACAGAAGCCTTTCCAGTCTCCTCCCTGTTCTGGACGACCACAGGTTGCCTTTTGTTGTCCTCCGGCTTCTGGGTGCTCTCCATCCTAGTGTCCGGTTTGTACACCTTTTGTATTATAGAGGGCAACCCATACTTTACCACAAACCCCTGCTTCTCCAGAGGAGCCAGCGATTCTTTATTGAGTATAACAAGGGCCTGTCTATAGTCGCCCTTTTTATCTTAAAGCTTGGCCACCCTCCAATTGGCAGTTAACAGGTTTGGGTTTCCCAGCTGGATCATCATGTTTTTATGTCTAGTGGCTCAGGCACGAGCTCGCGGTCTGCTTGGGATATCTTCCAATGCAACGACCGCGACTCTCGCGCCGGGCCAGATTTCTCCTATACTCATTATTGTCTTCGTGTATAGGTTCAGGGATATGGGCCTGGAGTTCCCTTCATGATTTGAGGGAAGTTTGTCATAAGATGACTTTTCACATTCCGCCAGTTTTCTGCTGAGATGCTCCCATCCTCTTTTGCTTGGTCTACCACTGCAACGATTAGATGGTCTTTCAGGATCTCATTGACCGGCCTTGTGACGCTTGGAAGTTTGTTCGGTGGTCTGGGTTTCTTAGCTTCACGAGTTGGTTCCTCTGTGGAACTTCTCGCTCTTGTGCTTGTCCACTATACTATTTGCATAGTTGTATGTGTACCTTCCTTCATCCGACCTATCTTTTTCCGGAATACGGCCAATCCTTATGCTCCGTGTAGTCTTCGTGACTGCACTTGATGAGCTACTGCCGGCACTTGGCCCCGGCTATGTTCCTGTTTCACCTTCGGTTTCGCAACAGTGCTTACTGCATTTCTGTTAACTACCTCCAACTTTGGTAGTGGACTTGCCTTGTGCAAGGTCTTCCAGCTTTTTAAGAGTGCCGGGTCGTATAACACCTTAATCCGGTTCAGGGGAGTTTGGAGTGAAGGGAGTCAATAGGAGGGATATGTTGGGAGAAGGGCTGATTATCATTTGGTTTCAGGTCTCATTTGGGGATGTTTTACAAGACTCTTTCACCTTACTCGGGCCCTACACCGCGACATGGTAGACAATCGTGTAGAAGAAGTTGAATATTAAAAAAGTTATGAACTAAAAACAAATTTGTGTAATCTTTCCCTTACGTGAAACGCTGATAAAATTAAACACAAATTTACATATGTCATTTTTCTCAAATGCTTTTTATTTAACTTATCAACGTATGTTAAGTTATTATTCCAAATCGCCATGCATATTTTTAAACTAAACAAATATACATACTTATTCTTTTTTTTTCCAAACGAATAGGTATGTGTAATCCGATCTTATTTATTTATTTTTATACCCGTACGAACGTATGTTCGAAGGGTATACTAAATTTGCCTTACCGTTTGTAACGCTAAGAAATAACGGTGTTAGATATAGACTCAAGTGTATGTTTTTGATCAGCGTCAAATTCTGAGTTGATTTAGCTTTGTCTGTCCGTCCGTCCGTCCGTCCGTCCAAACGATAACTCAAAAACTAATTGAGCTAAGTTCACCAAATTTTCAAGAATGATTTACTGTAGTAAGTGCCAGAACCCTATTTAAATTGGACATGATCGGGGTACCGGTTCGGGTAGCTGCCATACAACTTCAAAATTTATTTGGCTATATCTCAGAAACTATAAAAGTTATGGCATTGAAATTTCACATAAACGAATATATTAGTAGGGCCAATATGCCACATAAAAGTCGTTGAAATTACTTGGCTCCTTCTAGTACCTGCCATACAACTTCAAAAGTTATTTGACTATATCTCAGAAACTATAAAAGCTATGATATTGAGATTTCACACAAGTGAATATATTAGTAGGGCCGATGTGCTTGATAAAATTCGCTAAAGTTTCTTGGCTCTTTCTGATAGCTGCCATACAACATCAATAGTAGTTTGGCACAACCAGTATTTTGAATAACACATAGTACTGAAATTTTGCATAAATTAATATGGTAATACGGCAACTTAAAGTCATAGTCTGCCCATGGGATAACAAATTCGTACGGGTATCACAGAGTTGACAAGGTCAACTCTATTTTTTTTCTCGTTTTACATCTAATATAACTCATAAATAAGGATATATTAGTTACACCCTCGGCTATTCAGCGAGGGTGTAACTTTACAACGTTATCCCAGTGTAAACCAAGAAAACTAGTAGAACTGCTCCATTTCGCCTGTCTAGCCAGAAGGATATGTCTTTCAATACTTTTCGCTTTCATGTCACTAAAATAAACTCTTGAGGCATACGTTGGAGTTTTTATAGTTAGCTTGGCCTCTCGATCAGCGTATTCGTTACCAGGAATCCTGCAGTGTCCTGGAACCCAAACCATATTGATAGTTCTATCTGAACACACCAGCATATTCCTAATTTCCCTCACAATAGGCTGCCTATTATTTCTGTTGCTCTGTAGCCCTAAGCGCACTTAAACTATCAGAAAATATTATTATGTAATCACGGTCTAAGAGAGAGCAAACATTCAGAGCCTCATACAAAGCAACTATTTCAGAATTATATATTTCATATATAGATGACATGCTTTTCATGAGTAGGAGTTGGTCATCACTGACAACAGCCAGGCCAGCACCGTCTCCGGTCTTTAAAGCATCTGTAAAAATACAATACATGCCCGTGAGTTTCGTGAGACTATTTCCTGGAATAATTTGCGATATATTACGCTCATTGTGTTTGATTTGCCATGTTGAGACAATGAAATATTTATGTAACGCTCTGGAGTATATCTCCATGGAGCTTTTTCTGCAAATTTCGGTTGCGGAGACTCAAAATCTATCCCATGTTTCCTGGAGAATTCTGGTGCCCTTGGTATATTAATATCATTTCACAGTGACAATTTTAACTGCAACTGATTTAACTGTGTCTTTATCTGGCGAATTTGTGCTTTGGTACCGTAACCATAAATAGAAATAAGGTAATCAATTTTGCCGAATAATCTGGCAACCCAGATACAAATACATTAAAGAGATGTACAGAAAGCGGGCAACCCTGCGGAATACCAACAGGCAAATCCTTTATTTCAGATCTCGTGGAACCAATACTAACTGTTATTTTTCTGGATGTAAGAAAATCAGATAAAGTTTTTACAATCTTTTGTCCCATTTTCCACTTGAGTAATTGTTTAAGAATTTCGTGGCCCGAAATTCTATCAAATGCCCTTTCTATATCGCAAGAAACTATTGTGACATGCTGTTTATTGTTAAGCGCCATCATAACATCAAATTCAAGGGTTTGTAGTAATGTGTGTGTGCTCCTATTCGGCCTGAAACCGTGTATTATATTAGAGAGCTTTTTTTCCAGAAACCAAGATAGTTTATTTCCCAAAATTTTCTCAAAAACTTTCGAGAGCACGGGTAAAAGCGAAATAAATCTATAATTATTAGGATCATTGGGATCCCTCCCGTTTTTAGAAATCGGTCTCAGTTCAGCAAACTTCCAAGCCTGCGGAATACTACCTTAATCAAAAATTCTGTTGCATAAGCGAGCCAGACGATATTTGAAGTCTATTGTTGCATGCTTTAACAAACAATAAGTAACTCCGTCTATTCCTGGGGTTGTTCCCCCAAATTTGCATAGAGCATCCTCAATTTCGTCGAGGCTTATCCGATCATTAAAAGGGCTCGGCCCCAATTCCCTTTCCGAAAACGTTATTTGCTTGCTTATTATAGATAATTGCCTCGAAGAAATTCCCGCATTAGAAATACTTGTGCACATTAAAACAAGGAAGCAAGCGTTCTCTTCAGGATCCGTTACTAATTCACCATCAGGGCAGTGCCTTATAGCAAGCAAGGAGCTATGTCCCTTCCACAATAATCTTTTTACTTTTCCCCAGTAGTTCTCATCACCATTACCAATACTATTTGCAAATTCTTGTCAAGATTTTTCCTTGCAAGCCCTGATTTCTCTTCTCAAAATTGCACCCACACGCCTTAATTTTATTAAATTTTCCTTAGTCTGATCACTTTTGAACCTTTTCCAGGTAGAATCCCGCCACTTTATTAAATCCACAATGTGAGAATTAAACCATGGGGGACGTACCCTCTCACTGGAACCAGATACTTGCATAGATTTGCTCGCTGCATATCTTAAACTTTTTATTTCATATATTTTATTCAAAAATATATTTAACTCATAGGCATATCTATTCCAGTCAGCTGTGCTTTCAATGAATCTCGTCTTCTTTTTATATTTACTTTTTGTTTTATCAGAAGTTAATATTATAACAAAGTGATCACTAAAACTTCGGGTTCGGAATTGTGGCCCAACGGAACTTCGGCGCCAAATCAGGCGAACAAATTGTAAGATCAATATTAGTTAACGTACCACGTGTACTCAATAGAGTAAGTGAACCGTCATTTAAAAGAATTAAATCATTATTTTCCTCAAGCACCTGCTGCACAATTTTGCCTTTTTTATTCGTTAGTCTGTCAACCCAAATTATATTCCTAGCGTTGAAATCACCCATTATTATGAATGGTTTCCTGACTTGAGAAAAATGATGCTGTATGTCTTCCTTTCGGAAGGAACCCCCATGCCACAAGTAAAGGTTAAGGACCGATACGGGTAAGGAAATTCTGGGAAAATTTACTTCAATCGCTATAGCTTCAATGTTAGATCGCAATGATAATTCCTTATAACCTAAGTTTGTTTTCATCAAAAATCCTAGCCCTGATGAGGAAGTATTTTCAATGTATGTACTAAAATAGCATCTGTAATCTGAGACAGTGTCATATAATAAATTATTTACTACATGAGTTTCTTGCAAAGCTACTATGAGTGGGCTGTATTTTTTGATCAGCAGTTCCAAGTGCCCTTTGTTTGTAAAGTACCCTTGAATATTCTATTGCAATATGTTATAGTTTCTATACATAAAATTAAGATAATTGTAGGTCGAATATAAAGGAAAAAAATAAAAACAAATGTTTTGTAGTAGGTAAGAATTCAAATTAAAAAGCAATGTAAATGTTTAGTTATGAAGCATATGTGGCCTGATCATCATCTAGAATAATATAACTGTTGCTACAGCTAGAGTCGAAGCCATTGATTGTTCGTTGTTGATATTATTTATATTAAAATTGTTGCTACTATTTGAATTTAAATTTTTACTAATTAGGTTAATTATCGCATCACTTGTAATACTACTACTCTTTTTATTTTTGTTTTCTGATGTTATTTTTTGAGTATTGTTAGCATAGTTTTCATTGTCATTAGATTTTATGGTTATATTATTTTGATATTTACTTATATTACATACATTTTCAGTTTGCTTTGTTTTAGTTAGATTGCGGTTGTCTTCCTGTGCTGGTCATTGAGTTTCATTTGTTTGGATAATTGTGTGGACTTGACCAGTTGTATTTGCAGTTTTAATATTCTGTAGCTCGGTATTAATATTAATGTTATTGTTCGAGAAATTTTGATTCTGGAATAGTTAACTAAAAGTTTGTGTTTGAGCCATTTGTTGAATTAGTTGAAAGTTTTTATTATATTGTAAGTATGCTTCGCGTTTTGTACAGTGATTGACTGTTTTGATTCTAAGGACTTCTTTTTCCTTAGCATATGCTGCGCAAGTACGGGAAGCTGTGTGCAGCACCATTAATTAATGCGACTAAAGGATGTGCAATTCTGCACGTGGTTAGTATCACCTTCAGGTCTTTCTACATTGCAGTCGGCACATTTAGGAGAGTCGGTACAATTTTTTGGAGGTGGCCAAGCTTTTGGCATTTTCTGCAACGCATAGGGTTAGGATACCACTTTTTAACTGGATGCATTGTAAATCAACTTTTTATGTATTCTGATGGTTCTATAGCGTCAAAAGTAACTATTATTGCTCTGTATAAATTTTGGCACCATTATTTACTTTGGATAATTTAAAAATTTCTACCACCATCGGATTTTTTTCCTGGAGACCAGTCAAAGTTTCATTATCGCTTAAAGTTATCAAATCACGGTCGAAAATAACACCTTTGGAATAGTTTAGGTTTTTGTTCAGCTCAACCAATATGTCAATATTACCGAGTTTGGTTTGTTTCAGAAAAATATCAGCAATTTTTTTATTTGGAACTTCTATTACGATATTTCCAGTTCTGTCCCATGTGGCTTTAAAAGTTGGATAAATACCTTCGATTGTTTTATTTATAACAAATTTATTATAAGATCTTAGTGGTTTGTTTGCATCAGTGGCTTTAATATTTAAAAATTTTTCCCATCAGAAAACGCATGGTTTTGATTGTATTTTAGTTCCGGAAATGATGCTAAACCATCTTTTGTTTTTCTGTTTCTCTTTTTTTAATGTTTTCATTGTTAAGTATGTCGAAGTAATTATCGCTCCCCGAAGGAAGCATTTTAGTTTATTGTGCTCTAAATTATTTCTTAGAAATTAATTCGATGTTAACAATTATATTATAATAATATATACGTAAGTATTTTAAATTCCTATTGAAAAGAAAAAAAAATTATATATGTATATATATATTTTTTTTTTGACTTTTTTTTAAGAAAATAGGTGTTAACTGTTCGAAAGTCAAAACAAGACTGTAATCCGGTTTTATGTATTAAATAATTATTAATAATCCAAATTAGAAAAAGCTTTAAAAAATAAATTATTAATCTCCAAATACTTTTATTAAAGAACTGCTTTTATTTAAAGAACTTAAAAACATATTTAATTAATTAATTTGAGAAACATAATTTACTTTATACATATAAATTAAATTTATAATTTCACATTTTAATAAATTCATTATTTTAACAATATAATCCAAGTATTATTAACATAATAATATTTCCAATTTTCAGCTCCGTTTTTATTCAGAAAAACGTCATCATCTGTTATATCGGGATCCAAATTTGGTATAGTGTCATCTGTTGAATTTAACATGGTAACATGTCACTGTTACTCGTAACTCCAATAACGAAACTAAATCTTTTTTTTTCACTTGATATAACTGAGTAACTTGAATTATGTAATTAACACTAAGATTTTTAATACCACATTTATAAATATTTAATGTTTTGAAAGGTAAAAGTGCATCTAAACAATTTTTCTACTGTTTTTGAAAAGGATCTGTTGGACTATATTTAAGCCACTTAATATTTTGCCAAATTTTCACCACTTTCATTAAATTTTTTCCGAGTAAATTTTTTTTTTTTGAAAACCCACTAAAGTCAAAAAATTTATCTACCATTTCAGTAACATGGAACTGATCCTAATAAATAGATAACATTCATTTGGATGATGAATTGCGACACAGTATTTTTTCTTTCTTCGTTCAATTATTCTCATGCCACATATGGTTAAATGCTTCGTTTGTTTCGCAATCATGTGCAGTTAAATTATATGTAAAAATTTTTCTTATATAATATGTTACGGTGTTGGAAGGCACAGTTGTAAATCAAAAATGTTTATGTTTTTATATTTATATTTGATTTGATTATATCTATTTTTGGCGACTTAAATTTTAAGTTTATGGAATAAAAATTTTCTGCATATTTTGTATAGCTAATTTTTGGGGTTTGCATCGTTCGAACAATAAAGCTGAAACATTTTGGCTATCGGGAATAATGAATTTCATACACTGGAAAACGTAGAATGTGATTTTTAATTCTCTTAATTTTATTTTCATCAAGTCTGTTTTTTGAAACAGATTTCCACACCCCTCAGTAAAATTTGAAGTTAGTTTCTTTTTGGTTACACTTCTTAAAAGTTCTGGTGATTCTTCAAAACATTTCATTAAACACATTTTACAAACATTTATTACGGTTTATTTCAACATAATAGTAAATTGTATTTTCTCGGTATTTAGGGTTAGCTTCTGATTTATTTAGCTTTTGTGATAGTTTTCTTGCTAATTCGATATTTCCTGAAATGTACAAAACTCTCGTCTCATACGAGTTTATCGCTCTGTATTTGTCAAACAAAGTTTTCTGTTTAATATAAGTAATTCTCTTCATGCAAAGCTTTTTACAAATACTCAAAGGTAAAAATTTACGATTTTTAACTAATTTTGCCTTTTTAGAAGTGTAAGACTTTCCAGAATTTCGTTCTCTTTTTATTTCTTTCTTTGAATTAGGCTTTAGCCTAATCCTCCTGTTGCAAAGAATTTTCAATTTGCGCGCCCATGTGAGTTAAACTATCATCTGATGAAAGGGACGACATTTCAAAGTTTAGGTCAGCTATTTCATTATAGTATTTGTATCGATCAGGTATTTCATTTGAATGTACAAAAATGTAAAGATGTAAATAAAAATATGTATTTTTATCTTCCAAATTGAATGGCATTTTTCCCTATGAGTATCAAAGTTTAAAAAAAATCACAATATTGATTAAGACTAGTATTTACATTTACCTATTTGTTTAGCCATTTCGACAAGTCTTTGAGCTCTTATAATTATTTTAAACACTATTTTTTAAATATAGTCATAACTTGATATATAATCAAAGGTTAATTTATAATAAAATTACCTTTACATTTATTTATTTTTTAAGCTAATTTACGCGTAAAAATTAAATTTACGAAGCCGTTTTGTATTGGCAAAGTTACTTACACAAGTATTTATTTACAACTATGAAATCTGCTTACACTCGATTTAAATGCACACGTCGATGTGCATTATGTCAATTTTTTTAGGTTCTCTCGGAATAAACGAATGTGTACATTAGTGTTACGTAATTTATAGTTTTTGATTTTGACAAAAAAACACAACTCGGCCTATGCTTTAAAAAAACTGATTTCACATTTTGGAATTATGTAATGAACAAAACGGGCTTCTATCGCCGAATAATTTTATAAGTCAGATATGTGAAGAAGATGATCAGCCGCATTGTGCAAATAGACAAGGAAAAGTTTTACATTACTATAAACGATGCGATCCCTAAAGCGCGATAGCACATTAACGCCGGTTTCACAGGACTTTGACAGGTGGTACAAGTGGGTTGAGAGAGAAGATTTCAGCAGATGAGTTAACAGTAATTGTACCTGTAACAGTATCGCCCCGAACAAAGTTAGGGTATTCCCCATTTTTGTCTGCCAGTAAATATCTAAGGTAGGATATATTTCTATTTTTTTTTCAAATTTCAGGTGAAAAGAAAAACACTGTTATTCACTGAACACTGTAACTATTTTTTTCTCCTTAACAAAAGGTTTACTTTTCCAAAAAAGAAATTTCTACAAAAATAGCCTCATTAGTTATAATTTAAAAACGATAAAAAACATACGAAAAACTGTGATACCCGCACGAATTTGTTATCTATGTACGAAATAATATTTAATAGCTGACTATGGGACAGACTATGACTTGAAGTTGCCGTATTACCACATTAATTTATACAAAATTTCAGTACTGAGTTTTTAATATTTAGACATACTGTAAAGACATACTGTAACTTTAAGTTGAAATATTAATTTATGCAAAATTTCAGTACTGAATTTTTAATATTTTCTAAGATATGGCCACACTACTATTGAAGGTGTATAGTAGCTACCAGAAAGAGCCAAGTGATTTCAACGATTTTTTTCAAATGCATTGGCCCCACCAATATATTCGTTTAAGTGAAGTTTCAATATCACAGCTTTTATAGTTTGTCATATTGCCAAATAAGTTTAGAAATTGTATGGGTGATACCAGAAGGAGCATTTTGGCCCTACTAATATACTGGTCTGTGTGAAATTTCAATATCACGGCTTTTATAGTTTTTGAAACATAGTCAAATAACTTCTGAAGTTTTATGGCGGCTACCAGAAAGAGCCAAGCAATTTCAACGACTTTTGCCGCACATATTGGCCCTAGTAATATATTATCCTGTGTGAAATTTCAATATCACAATTTTTATAGTTTCTGATGTAATGTTATAGTTGGTGATGTAACAATGTTGCTATGATGATGTAGCTATGCTGATGTTGATATAGTATGTTACTGGGGAATGTTGCTATGATGATGTTAATATATTGATCTTACTGGAACGATTATTGCTATGTTGATCGTATGTTTTTCGCTTGTTCAAGTTCGTAATTTTCCAGCAACGGTTACTGAAAATTACATTGGAGCGGTATAAGTCCTTTGAAGACTTTTGACCTGGATTTGAGATACTCTTTTTATTTTAATTTGAATATTTTTGATGGTATGGGTGGTTTTAGTATTTATTTGAGTAATTTGTGTGCTTTTTATTATAATGTTACATATTATGTGTGTGTATGTTTATGTACTTTTTTAAAATTTATATTATAATTTTTATAATATAAATATATTAAAACATTAAAATATTTTTTATAATATAGTATATTACAAAAAAATATTTCATTCAAAGGCACTTTTTAGTTTATTTAAGATGTTTTTTTAGTTCAGAGTAGGGGTTACCAACATTGGAATTTCGGCACTGTGCCTTGATACCAACTTCCAGCTTTTATATTTTGATATGCAAGTGCTCAATTTAAATCTAGCACAATAAAACACACACTTCTTTTTTGGTTTATAATTTATTCTTATGTTTTTTTTTTATTAATTTCTCAAACTTAACTTTAAGTTTTAACAATTTGAGTTGTAATTATAATTCTTAACGAACCTACTTATATTATTTTACTGTAATTTAGTTTTTCTAAACTTAAATCTAAAATTAAAAAAAGGTGCGATGAATTTGTTGTGACAATCAACTTTATGATTGACCTTAATTTAGGAAATTTTTAAAGAGTTTGAAATTTATACCAGTGATTCAATATTTCATCAGTGGCGTAACCACAACAAACAGATTTCTTTTGCCTATTATGATAATTTAAATCTATATTTTGTTTTTCCTTTATTTTTCCGATGTTCATCTGACGAATTCTTTGTAACTGAATGTATAGTATGGTGCAACATGTATATGTATTTTATACTTTCAGGCAACGCATAATTTCTGCAAGAGTTGAATGCGCACCTTGATTTTTAACTCATCAATTAAAAATTTAGAAATTTAAATTCAATCACTTTTAATTATAGATTATCACGCATTTAGGTACATTGTAGTAGTACAAAATATCCATTAGAGCTAGTCGAATATCTTCAGTTGATCTGCTTTTTATGATTCTCACTTGAAGGAATTTGGTGAGTCCATCAGTTGCAGTGATTGTTAGCTTTGATTTTGTTGAGAAAATATCGATATGTAAGGTACGTTTCGCATAGCTGGGGATTGATGTTTCTGCTATCTCAGGCTTATTGGGATGCCTATCATACTACTTTCTTTGCAGATCGTACACACTGCAACGAATTTCTTAATTTTACTCGTCATTTTAGGAAAATAATAAATCTAGATAATTTGTACCCTATTTAATTTGTACCCATTTATTATGTTATTATAATATCATCCTGCTCGGATTTTTCTGTCATATCTTTCACCATCATTCGAGTGAATCTAATTTTATAGTTTTTGCAATGTCAGGTGTAAATTCCTTGAATCTGTCACATAGCAGCCTCATCCATCTTCATTGAATTTATAATATTTGGATTCAAAAATTTCTTTAAAATATCTGTCAAATCATTTTCTGAAAACTGTGTTTGAGATGTGATATGTCTATAGTAGTTTTTGAAAGATTAATTTATAGTCATTATTTTTATTTGTATTTAATATTAGTTGATTTTTAAAAACTTTTATTGGCGTATCTATGAATTGAATATAGTTGTGAGATGAACTTTATGCGCTATGTTGGGTTACAGATAAACTAAATATGTGCGAGCTTAGAGAATGTATCGGCCACGACGTTAGTGTAACCCGGTTGGTACCGGATTTTATGGTTATACTCCTCTATGATGGAGGTTTCGTTTGCTTTTTTCTCATCGTTTTAGTTTGAGGCTGATGATCGGTATAAATTATAACTCTCCTTGCTCCATATAAGTAATTCCTGAGAGAAGTCAGAGACCACACAATTGCTAAGAGCTCCTTTTCGTTTCTCTTCGGTTTGTTAGTATTCTAGAGAGGTAAGTCATTGGTCTTCTCTGTAAGATAGGACTACTCCGATGGCATGGTTTGAAGCATCCTTATTGTCAATTTAAAATCCATATTGAAATCTGGGTAGCTAAGTATTACTTTCTCGGAGATCAAGAAATTTTTTAATTGCATGAATGCTGCCTTTGCTTCGTGGTTTTGAGTAATTAGCACATTTCTAGATAAGGATTTGGACACACGCCTACCCTCCTCTGTAATACTCCGACATTCCTAGAAAGGATCTTAATTCTTTCAAGTTTTTTTGTATCGGTATGTCACATATTGCTTGCACCTTCTTCGTATTGGTTTTAAGTCCTTTCTCCGACATGATAAATCCCAAACATTTAACTTCAATCTTAAGAAATTCATATTTATCAGTTGTACTTCCACGTTCGCTTTATTCAGTGTATCAAATAGGGCCTCTAAATTCTCAAGAGAAAACCGTTTTTCCTATATCACTCTCCTTTAATATTATTTGACGAAATTCACTTTTTATACCGATAACTGAGAATATTTTGCTTTTGCTTAGATTTGAAAGAAAATTTCATTAATTTCAGGAATTGGATATTTGCCGTAAGCAGTCATTTTATTTATTTTTCTGTAATTCACTACCATCCCGTATTTTCTTTTTTTCAACGCATCTTCTTTTTTTTGCAATATTCGTACAGATGAGTTGTGTGGCCATCTGGAAGGTCTTATTATTTCGCCATCATCCATTCGGGCTCTGCAAACAAGGTGGTATACTTTTTCACGAGAAGATCAAGCCTTTCTTTTTGGACTGAATTTAAGTGGGATGTACGAATTTCTATGCTATTAACTGATTGTATGTTGTATTGTTTAAAAGGTATTTGTATATTATTTATTAATTCTAGATAGTGCTCGTCAGTATTGATAATTATATTTAGATCCCTCAAGGTATCATTATCTATAATACCATCGAATAGGTTCAAATTTGGTAAGATATAGAATTTTTTCATTATAACGCCTTTGATGTCTCCAAGAATTAGAAAAATTATTTGGATAATCATTCTTCCGTTGGCCGTATCTAAAATTGTTTCTGTACTGATTTTGGTCAACACTTATCTAAATTGTTTTAATTGACTAAAATTTTTCTTAAGTTAGTATGCCGATTATCTAAATGTCGTCTGGTTGGACTTGGTTGTATAAAATTGTTTTTACGAAAGTTTGAGCTATTTTTATGCAAATGCGTATTGCAGACCGATACTTGATTTAACTCGTTATTTTTATGATGATTTGGGTTATTACTCCTGTTCGTCATATTATCTTACTTTAAATTTAACTGAAGTGCTTGGAGCAGATCTTGTGGTTCCCTTAATCCCAACAATCTTGGCAAATCGCCCTTTAATTCTCGAATGTACGTGTCGAGAGCCTTATCTCTATATAATTTTGCCATGGTTTAATATGACTCTTGTGACCTATGCATGCAGCCAAGCTTTTCGAGAATAAGCGTAATATACTAGCATGTAGAATTCCTGTATGGAACTACTTCCTAGGCTCAAACCTGTAAGTTGGTTTTCCAGTGTTCCAATATTCCTATTTTCGGAATAGTATAAATTTAAACATTTAACCATTTTCCATATATTCGGGAGTGGATGTCATTATAAATGGACTTGAGGGCGATCTTGATTCCTTATCACATACCTTCAAGGGAATATAGAAGAGATTTTGGTATTTTTATGTTAGGAGAACGTCTAAGATGTTGCAAATTAAGGACAAAATAATCGAAGACTTAACGGAAAATTGGTTATTAGAAATTCCAAGAGAGATTATGACTCTATTATAGTGATTATTTTCGGTTTAAAATACTTTAAGACTTTTTTTTTCTGTGTATGTGTAATAGTTTAGTATGGAGATTTTTAAGAAATTTTTGTGTTCGGAATATGCGACACACCCTAAGGTTTGATTTAAAATTTATTGCATGTTCTTTCTTGTACAAAATTTTGCTTATTGTTTTTCAATATTATTTATTTAAAGTTACAAATGATCATTTGTGGTAAATTGGTAATTAAATTTCTTATTATGTTGACAAAATTATTTAATACAAATACGAATGAGTTTAAGAGTTTAGTAATTTTGTATTTTATTTATTTTAAAATTTTTAAAATAATTCAAAAGTAAACAAAAATTCTTTTATTTTCCTGTAAAGTAGTAAATATTTAAATATGAAATATCAATTAACACAAATTAAAAATAACCAAAAATTTTTTTTATTGTTTATTTTGTTCTCATTTAGCTTTTATAAAAATTAAATTCAATTCTGCTGTTAATATTGTGTTTTCTCCCCTTTTTTATATGATTGTTTATTTCTTTCAAAATTTTATTTTTTCGTTTATTACAATTGTCTATATGATTATTAACAATTTTATTTATATTTAAAATTTAAGTGTTGCATGGAATTGGGTTAAATTTATTTTATAATCAAAATCAAATATTTTTTTAATTTTCGTCCGATGCGACAGAATGTTTTTAAAATTTCGATATATTTTTATAATTCTTTTACAATATATTTTTAATTTTTAACACTTTTCAAAAAATTTTTTGAAAAAAAATGCTTATTAGTTTCACTCTGTTCGTCCGTCCGTCCGTGGACACTTTTTTGTTTACAAAACTTCTACACCCTTGAAGATAGAAAGCTGAAATTTAATACGTACATAGACCTTTACTAGAAACGTATTTCCGTAGAACAAAATTTTTACCTATCTCACTCCCTCTAGAAGTTATACCCCTCCAAAACCCTAAAAATGGCCTTTTTTAACTATTTGCTGCAATGAAACCATAAGCATTTTTCAAATTTTACAAACGCAGAAAGGCAGTGGCTTGTTTCCCCTAGCGCGGTATACTATAGTTGAACTTTAGAAAAACAAAATGGCCGTTGAAATTTACTGTTATCTAAAGTCATTTTTTTCCAAATTTTTTATTTTGTTTTTTTTTTTTGGACCCTAGCCTGTAGAAGCTTGAAATTTTAGGGGCTTTTAGACATTAACAAATAGTTCATTTCGTTAGAAAAAATTTTTTTTCCATCTCCACCACCTCTCAACTTATCGCCTCTTGAAATTTTTAATATTTGAATTTTTAACATCTTATATTTCCAAAACCGCAAGCTTTTTCAAATTTCTAGAAACACAAAAAGCTGAAGGTAAATTCCATGGCTCTTAACTCATACAATTAACCCTTAAAATCGAGCACTATGTTAACAACTCTTTATATTAATTTTTGCTTTATTTCAAAGACTGCATAAATCGTTCATCCTAAATATATGTGATATGTATACATATCACATTATATAGATATATGTGATATGTATACATAGACTGTATTTAAAAGCAGTATTTTTTCTTGTTGAAGGGAAAATTGCTACAATACAAACCATTGGTTTGTCCCAACTTTTTTATTTAATGAGTTTTAATTTTTACAAGGTATCGGAAAAATGAAATCTATATTCAGAAATGAATTATAGATTTTGTATTTTTGTTCAAAATGTATACAGCTACAAATTTGGAGGATTTTCCTCTCGTCTTTCTACATCTAATTGTATTAGTAAATTTAATAAATTTTTATTGGTAAAGCAATTTTAATATTAATTTTCTATAAAGTTTAAAGATTTATAAGTACTACTACTTTTTTGATTAAGCACTAAATTTTCTATATTATGATATATAGAATAGATCGTATAAGTAAGAAAAATTTTATCCAAATTCTAAATTCTACTGTTATTTCTATTATAATTTCTTCTATTTTTCTACGGCTGATCAGCAATTGGTTTAATTTTAGATCTTTAATTTCACGTGATCCAAAAATTATTATTGTGTATTTGTCTTATTCATATAATTATTATTAAATTATTTTCGCCCTACTGATGGGGATATTTATTGACTAGAATAGGATCCACTATAAAAATTCTTATAATTTTATTAAAAATGTTTATTTTCTTTTTTTTTTTTCAAAAAAAATTTTTTTATTAATTTTTTATGGCTGCAACATGAATTTTCTCTTAACGAGTACATATCTGAATTTTTACCAAAATTTTAAAATGCAGGTGTTCTTTTCTCCTCTTATTTTAGGGTACTTATTGACGTATTCTCTGTATTCTTTTACAATATTTTTTTATTTCAAAGATTTTTATTTCATTTAATTTATCAATTTTTTTTTCTTCTTTTTCAGGTAAGTAACTGTTAGTAAAGGTAAAATGATTGACTTGGCATTGGCATGATAAAACCCAGTTGGAGCGCCATTTGGTTTCACCTGCAGTATTTTACCACAACGAGTGGGTCGCTGTTATTTACACTTTGTAGAGAGCTTTCGAAACCGTTTACTCAGACTCAAGTGAGCTTTAAGCTGAGAAGTCTTTTACAAAGGTAAATTCAAAACACTGCTTAGCCTAGTGAGTATCGTTGTGGTAAGATAACCAGAAGGTTATTAGATCGATTCTTGTCTGTATATTATTGTATTTTTCTCCTTTTGGAGTATTTTAAAAATTTCTTTTTTATTTTATTTAGTTTTATTTTTTTTAATATATTGTAGTCTATATTGCCTTTGTATGAATTTAACCTGAAAACAACGCCATTACTCGAAATATCGCGAAAATAAATAAAAGTATTTATTTTCCCCACACATGCTAATTTTTACTATAATAATAAGCCGAAGAAGCATTAATATTTAGTTTTTGAATTCTACAAACTCACATCTGTTGAATAATGATGATTATTGAAATCGAAACAATTAATGTTATTATATTGAGTAACTGAATGTGAAACACCATTGTCATTTATAGTTAGACCGTTGTTGCCATTGATAATTGCTGTAGTATTGGCTGGTACAAATCGGATTCGTTTTCTAGAATGAACTGGGCAAGTTTTTTGTCCATAAATTAAACTAACGCCATCAGGTGGAGTTGCTTCTGCCGACGTGGGAAATGGCGACTCATGTGCAAAACCGTTCACAAAACTGGACTCACAAACACGAGCCGCAGGTAGTTGTCAGTCATCCGGATCTTTTAATTTTATATACAGGCAACATGATAATATCATGCCAATTATATGAATAAGGCAAATACCCAAACCCAATGCACCCATTGTATTAAGGTGTTTACGAATCTCATCCGACATTTGATATATGCAGCCCTAAAGTAACAAATAGGTTTTAAGTATTTTTTTTTTATTTTGTCTTAATTTCATTAAGATTTACCGTATATGGAATATTACTAGGTGAATCGCTTTTACCACACTCATTGCTTGTTTGTGAAATGCAGCATGAATCTGGGACTTTACGATTAGTACGAGGCCTCAAACTATTTTCTTCAATAGATCTTAACCAAATGCTGTATGTCCAATCCTCAAAACGAATCGCTCCACAACATTGATACTAAATTATATTTTTTAAACAATTTTTAAATAAAAAACAAAATTTACATTGAAAAGCGCATATTACAGTTTGCTGCATTTGGTCAATAGCATTTGTTTTTATTTCATCAATCCCATAATTGCTGAGAAACGTCGAATTTAGGGTTAGCCGCAATTCTTCTTCTACATGAGTTTCATAAATGTATGCTAAACCACCAATTATAAATTCTAATAAAAAGACTAAAACCAGCAGGAATATATACTGTAAAAGACACAAAAATAACTTTATTAAAAGAGTTTTCTATTTACGAAAAAAAATGTACATATATTATATAAATTTAAGATAAATTTTACTACTGCATTTTTCTCAAAGCAAATTATTAGACTTATATTAGGTTAAAAGGAAGTGCTGAATTGAATTTCACTATGAGCTTAGCTACAAATAATTTTATTATATGTAGTTAGACTCATGTTGAATATAACAGGAACAAAAATTATAAATACTTTTTATTCCAATTTATTTTTTAATATTCAAAATTAAGTGTTACTTTAGGCCTTTTCATAAATGCAGTTTATCGCGATATATAGCGAGAACTGCGCTATATTTCGCAAAACAAATGTTGCTAATCAAGTTTGTTCGTAAACATTGCTTATCACAAAAATAAACTTATCACAAAAATATTTAAATTATGATAGCCAGCGTAGTTAAATCAGCTGTACTTTTTTTGTAGTACTTTTTACAGTTTTTCTTAGGAATTCGTCTATTAATTGTTGTACTTAAAAGTAACAAAATTTCTTTTCGTTTTAGTTTTCTGTTTTTATTTTTCTTAATTTATATTTTTCCTGAAATATAATTTTCCACTATTTGGCCCAAAGTAAATAAATATTTTTTGTTAACGACATTTTTTGTTCTTGAGCACAATACTGAAAATTCATAACAGCAAAAGTTTTTATACAGCTGTTAAAAATATATTGCGTATGTATTACGTTATCGTGGCTTGTGGTCGTAGATTTTGGGCTTTAACCATCGCTCTGTTTTTTTACAGTATATCTGCAGAAACTAATTAACAGAGTGTGTATTAGTATTATGGAGTAAATAGATAGCCTTTATTTATTTAAATATAAGTCTTTATCTATTTTTGCTTGTTTTCTTCGATATTTGATTTTCATTATGTATTTATTCAAATTGTTTTTTAAATCCAATTATAAATTCAAACATAAGTTAATCTATCTAGGTATTAAATAGCTAGGTACTAATTTATTTTTAATTTTGAATACAAACAATAAAACATCAAATTTTAATCTTTGTTTAATTGCTAACTATTTTAATGTATCAAACATAACTAATATTGGTGAGAATCTGCTACCATTAATGCAACTCTCATTCCTCTATTAAATAATTTTTTCAGTCTGTCTATCAACACATTTGCAGAGAAAGCTACGTTTGTAGAACAATAGTCGAAATGTGGTTTGATCATTGCACTGAAAATCCTAAAAGCGCAAGTAATCGATAACTGATTTCTAGTTTTATAAATAAAATATAGTTTTTAGCGATTTTTTAACATGTTAATTTAATATAATCAATATGACTTTTAAAGTTCTGCTTATTATTTATTATGAATCTCAAAATTTTATTTTTTATAACTAGTACTATATTTATGTTATCTAAAGGTATAATTTTATACCATTATTAAAAATCATTGATTTATTTTTTTTCGTATTAATTTTTATTTTATTACTACTAAGCCAATGGTTCACTTCATTAAATAACTGACCATTTTATTGATACATTCTTGAACAGTAGATTCTTACAATATCGTTTACACTAGCTTTGCAATATCGTTTATATATACTAAGAACAGCAAAACGCCTGAAATAGTTTCTTGAGGAACACCCAAATTTACTTGTGTAATATACGATACAATGCTAATTACTTCTGTTCTTTCTTTCTGTACCACGAATCCCATAATTACTAAATTTGAAAAGCAAGATGTCGCGATCTATATTTTCAAAAGTTTCGAAGTCCTGATTGGTGTTCAAAACTTACATCCTGAGAGTCCAAATAAGTTACTAGATTATTTTAAACAATTTCTTCTGGAACATTGACTCCATTATTTATCATGTTATCTGGGCGAAACTCTATCATTTATTTGTATTTTTCCCTCTTTCAATAGAAATCATTAAAGTTTCTCTTCATAATCCCGGAAAAAATTCATCTTTTGGGATTGATGTGTAATTTTTACAAAACTGTTATCAGTTAAGTCGAAACATTAAATTAGCTTTTTTTTTGTTATTTATACTTTTTAGCACAATATTGCATTAACTAATCTAAATTTGAATGTGCGTTCGTAAGTATTAATTACATTAAAGAAGTATTAGATCACCAATTATGACTGGACATAAAAAATTTTTTAAATTATTATAATAACAATATGTGTATACAATAAAGTAAACTGAAAAAAGTCTTAGTAAGATTGACAAAAAAATCATTTGATTCGACAAATTTTCTGTCACTATACGGTCAACAAAAACTTTCTGTCAAATTGACAAAATTTTACAAAAGCATTAACACTTTAGTCAGCTTGACATTCGGATTGTTAAAATAAAAAAAAAATTATTCTTATTCAAAAAGGGTATTTTGTTAAGATGACAAAGTTAAATTTTTATTTAGACGATGATTGTAGTCACCTTGACAATTGGTATCGTTGGACAGAAAAAATATTTTAGTCGAATTAAAAACGTCTATATGTTAAAATCACTAAATAAATTTTTAGTCTGACAATTTTCTTGTCAATTTAGCAAAATACTCTTTTTATCTCAACAAATTAGTATTGTTAAATCAACTAAAAATGGCTTTTCAAATAAACAAAATTTTTGTCATTTTTAATTCATCATTTATTTTTTATTTTTACTTATTAATTCTTGTAATACAGAAGTTATTTCTGCATGTTCTTTTGAAATTTACTATATGGTATATTTTAAATCGAAAATATTAAAGATTTTGAAGCATATATCGACAATATGTAAAATATTAGTGAATTTAAATTTAACTTTATCAAAATATACAATAATATAATTGACTAAATCACTTCATGCTTCAAAGTTTCAAGTTTTTACTGTACTTTTTCTGATTTATGGCTTCACTTATAAAAGTTTTTATGGAGTTCTTGACGTTACCCTTTTCCCGTTTTCGAGTTGAAATTCTCCTTCCGTAGGATTTAGATCTGCATGCGTTAAGTACAAAGTTATGGTAAATCTTTCGTCTGAAAAATGAACAAAAAACTAATGCATAAATATTGATATTACACATTAAAATGTGTGTATTCATTTGTACTTTAACATAAGTTTTCCGATTTTTCAAGAGTATTCAACATTTCAATATTACATGAATCCTTGATTGTTTCTTTATATAAAACCAACAATTTTTCACAATATTTTGGAAACTCGTCTACAAAATTATTATCTTGAAATGCGTTGCAAAGGCCCATGGAATTTCCAAATAATACAGAAAACAAAAACAGAAATTAAGATAAAAAAAAAAATTTCATATTATCAATTATTTCTGCTGTTGATTTGCCATGTTTTATTAATGCTAACCTGTGGCCTGGAGTAACTTTCCAATGCTATTCTAATTCAATGCTATTGTCGTTGAAAATTGATTCAAGATTTTTTTCTTATATCTAAAACAAAAATTAAAAAAAAAAACAAAAATACATAAATTAAAATATTTTCAATTTTAAAGTTCTTTTTACCTGAAACTGAATTATTTTCAGAGAAGAATAGCGAAGATTCGCCATAACTATTATCATACTGCTTTTTAGCTGTTTAGCTAATTTTTTAAAAAGGTCCAGTGCTTTTAAAGAACCTAAGCTGATTATCTGTAGATGGTAAGAAATATACATATTTCCGAACAGAAGAATCAATAAAACTATTACTTTTTTTTGTAACACCAAATATCCAGATTCTCATTATCTTTAATAATACCAAAACGCTATTTATAAACAATTTTTTTTTAATATTCTGTCTTTAAAACTCACTTTTATAATTATAATTTATAATAAGCAATTTGCCATTCTGACAATGATTTTTTTCGCTTAAACAAAATACATATATGGAAAATAACAGTCCCTTATAAAACAAATTGTTCGACATGAAGTACTTTTTATAGATGACGCCAATAAATTTTTGACGAATTTACATACATATATTGCAAAAACTATATAATATGTATATACATTATGTATATATTAAATCAAAAAGTTTTAGAAATGAAAAAAAAAATGTTTTGTATTTTCTTTTTTGTGTTTTAAAAAAAAATAACAAATTCAAAAAAAAAAAACAATAGACAAAATATGTGTAATTATTTTTTCAGCTCAACAAAATTACATGGAAAATACCGGTCTCTTAAAAAACTCATTTTTTGGTATCAATAATTTTAGTTCAACTTTTGCAAATTATCGAAATAAAAAAAATTTTTACAAAGAATTTTGTAAAGTGGATAAAATATATTTTTTAAGAGCATGTAGCTCTAAAAATATACATATTTGTAATTTGGCAAATAGTTTTTGTCGCAATAACAAAAACGGGTAAGATTTTTTTTTAACCTGACAAAAACATGGTTGAAACTAAAAAAAAATTCACTTTGAAGAAATTATATATAAAAAATAGAAATTATTATATATATATAGCTACTTCTCAGGTGGTAAAAAGTACGGGTACTTCTAGAAGGGCTAGAGACATGGGACAAAAGGCATTAGGTAGAGTTTTGCCTCTAGGGTCCCAGAAAAATCTGACATTGGAACTTTTTAGCCCCGAAATAGCTCTATTTTAAGATTTTCTGAAAAAATTTTTGTATAACAAAAGCACGTTTTTCTTTTATACTTTTTATAATTAGAAACACAAACCACGAAATAAATGATACGTTTTACGTTATTTTCATTATTAGAAACACAAACCGAGAAATAAATAATATTTGAAAATATAATGATCTCACATATTTTTGTTGCGGATAAACGAATTAATTGTCAGCTTTTATCAGACATCAGATGTTTTGTGATATCTGAATATTAATATTTCATTTGTTATTGTTTTGAACATTACGTTTCGTCAGCAAGCTTTAAAAAAATATATGTACATACAGAATATATGTATGTACGTATGTAGTTAGAATTTTATTTTTATTGTTCCAAACGGAAAACTGTAAAATGCTAAATTTTAATACATTTATATATACATACATATATTTGAATAAAATTATTATTTTGTTTTTGCCTAAACCTTTTCTTTATTTAAAAAAATTACATTCATATGTACATTTATATATTTGAATACAATTATTATTTTATTTTAACCTAAACCTTTTCTTTATTTGAGAAATTTATTTCTATATGTTCACCCGCAGTTTTAAAAAAACTAGGTATACATTCATAATAACGTGTGTTTGTGTTAATAATTTTATTTCTAATTTTTCCAACAGCAAAATTTCAAAATTTTCGATTCTAATACATTCATATGTACATACGTTCATATGTTGGAACGAAAAATTTTAAAATCTTCAATTCTAATCCATTCATATATACATACACACATGTATTCATATATACAAACATACATATATTTTTACATACATAAATTATTATTTTGTTTTTGTTTCTTTTTTAATTTTCGATTCTAATAGATTCATATGTACATACGTTCATATGTTGGAACGAAAAATTTCAAAATCTTCAATTCTAATCCATTCATATATACATACACACATATATTCATACATACATACATACATATATATGAATAAAATTATTATTTTGTTTTTGACTAAACCTTTTCTTTATTTGAAAAATTAATTTTTGTATGTTTACTCCCATGATTTAATAATTATGCGTTTAAAATTTATTTCTATATATTCTACAGTTTTGAATATTATTAAATTCATATAGAAAGCTTAAAAAAAATTACTCAGGAAGCTTTAAAAAAAATATACATACATACATATTTATGTACTTAAAATTTTTGCGAATTTTTTCAAACTATTATAAGAATATTTTTTTGGAAATTTTCTTTAAACTTTTATATAACATTTATCTGTTATATATTAAAAAAAAATAAAATACAAAATTTAAACAAAATAAAAAAAAAAAATTTTTAAAATAATCCAAAAAAAGAAAAATACAACATCCAGGCAAGCATTGATCCAATAACCTTCTGGCTATGAGACCACCACGCTAACCACTAGGCTACGCAGTACATTGAATTTCTCTTATTAATTCTATATTTTATTCATATTTCGTATAACTCTTCAAAAACCATCCTATTTTACATTATATATATATAGCTACTTCTCAGGTGGTAAAAAGTACGGGTACTTCTAGAAGGGCTAGAGACATGGGACAAAAGGCATTAGGTAGAGTTTTGCCTCTAGGGTACCAGAAAAAGCAAGAATTCCACCTGCCCGCTCTCCCCCTTCACCCCCTCCAAAGATAGTTTGGTCCATTTTTTTACAAAATGGTACTACATCCTTATGGGGGTAATGTTTGTATAATTTTGATGGCATATATATTCGTAATAAGTTAAATTCTATAAGTGTGAGTTATAACAAGAAAACAAAAAATTAATAATATCTACATATAGTTTTATAGAATGTACGATTACATACACATTTACTTATATACATATGTATTCTTTTGCGATTTGCTACAAAGGTATAATCAATTATACTAAGGAACAATCGGAAAGTAATCGATACAGCATTGATATGCAATCATGTAAAAGACCTGTATGAAAATGTTTTAACAAAGTTTGGTGCCCAAAAATGCCAAAAATACGCATAGAAATCGTATGCAATACGTATTACCTTATATACGTTAGAATTGGTGTTAACTCATTCTACAGTCACGCGTTTTATTCGCATGTATTATAAACTTCAAATACATACGTGCATGAATTGTAGTTTATAATTAACAATAATTTATGGCTTAAAGTGTTTATTGTGAAAGGTATTTTACGATTTTATGCGATATAACTCAAATCAAGGTCCTAAAATAAATTACTCAAAAGGTATTAGATTTCAGAGGAACTAATTATTTGTTTAATTATGTATTTTTGGGTAATTATTTCTCAGAACTTTTTTATTTTAAGTTTTAAGTTTTATCTTATTATTTATCAGGAAAAAACATATCTATATGTATATTATGGGTGTGTTTTTGAAGAAATAAAGTAAACTTAAAATATCTCAGCCACAGAATGGAACACAATTTCAAAACTACAGGCATCATACTTGCAAGGCTTGCAATGCAAGCACACACGACTAGTTATATATAGAAATTATATAAAAAAGTAGCAGTGACGGTCAAATTAAAGTGTGGCGAAAATATAACACTAAACTGAATAAAGAAAATTTATGTGCAACAGTGAAACATGTAGGTGGTGGAGTAATGGTATGTGGTTGTATGGCCACATGGAGTTGGGGAGCTTGTGTTTATTGAAGAAATAATGGATAAGATGATGTATATAAATATTCTTAAGGAAAATCTTAAAAAAAGTTCAATCAATTTGGGTCTTGGTAATCATTTTCATGTCCAAGAAGATAATTACCAGAAACACACTGCACATATTGTAAGAGGGTGGATATTATATAATGTTTCCGGTACTCTAAAAACACCTCCCCAATCTCCAGAAAAAAGGCTTGGAATTCATCACATTACCTCTAAGACCCAATTGAAGGATGTTTTAGCAAACGAATGGGCGAATATTCAACCAAGTCTCATCATCATCTCATCTTTTGGCGCTACAGCCTGGGGTAGGCTTTGGCCTTCTGCACGATTTGCCTCCAAGTAGTTCTATCTTGCGCTGCCGCTTTCCAATTGTCTATTCTCAGCGTTTGAACGTCATTTTCTACGTTGTCAAGCCATCTTGTTCTTGGTCTTCCTCTTGCTCGATTGAGGTACGGCCGGCTGTTAAATATTTTGTATTGCGCTCTATCACTGCTCATTCGCGCCACATGTCCTGCCCACCGTAGTCTCTGCGATTTTATAAATCTAACGATGTCTTCACCTTCTATTACCTGCTCTAACTCATCATTACTTCGCCTTTCGTATTCACCATTTTCTAATCTTCTGGCTTTAAAAATTTTTCTTAATATTTTTCTTTCAAATATGCGCAGGCTCTGCATATTACTATTTGTCATTGACCATGTTTCACTGCTATATGTTACGAGAGGACGTATAATTGTTTTATATATAATTAGCTTCGTGTGTCGTGATATTATGTTTGAATGTAATAGTTTTTTGTTTGCGTGATAGCTTCTATTACCTGCTTGGATTCTGTCGTTTATCGTATAGTGCATATTATTGTCTGCCCTAGACATTTCCAAATACTTGGTTTTGGCTTCGTTAATTTTAAGACCAACTTTTAATGTTTCTTTTTCAATAGCTATAAAAGTTTCGCATATTGCACTGACACTTCTTCCAATTATAACTATATCATCTGCATATGCCAATATTTGCGATGTTCTTATAAAAATATGGCCACCGGTATTAATTTTTGCTAAAGCATTCTGCAGAAATAGGTTAAACATTAATGCGGACAGCGCGTCTCCTTTTCGTACTCCGGTTTCAATATTAAAGGCACCTGAGGTTTGCCCTTGCAATTGCACTTTTGCTTTTGAAAATTTTATAGTCATCATCATTAAATTTACTAACTTTTTCGGTATACCTTGTCTTTTTAGTGCCATTTCCAGTTGCTTTCGATCTATGCTATCAAATGCTTGTTTATAATCGATGAAGAGTATATGTAGATTTACATTATGCTCATAACATTTCTCCATGCTTTGTTTTAATAAAAATATTTGGTCTATTGTTGACCTATCGTTCCTGAATCCACATTGGTATTCATCGATTATTTCCTCTGCCAGCGGTTTTATTCGTTCATAAATTACATTTGATAGGACTTTGTACATAGTATTTAATAATGTTATACCTCGGTAATTATTGCAATCTGTTTTGTCACCCTTTTTGTGTATAGGACAAATTAAACCTGTGTTCCAATTTGAGGGAATATGTTCCTGCTGCCATATGTTACATATTAAATTATATTCAACCAAGTATTACTCAAAATCTTGTCAATTCAATACCTAACAGAGTAGGCATTGAATTGACAAGATTTCTCAATGCCTGCTGTGAGAGTAGCAAAATTTTTAACACTAAAAGTGCTAAGTCCTTATTGTAAGAAACATAAAAACAAAAAAAAAAAAAACAAAAAAAAATTATGAGAGCATTCGAGTGTGATATCGGAGTTTTATGCGATTGTTGGTAGATATTTTAGGGTATTACCCTTAGAAATTGTTAGTTGGTGAATATTATTTTGTTTATGTCTAAGACTTTTCTTTGTGTGCAAAATATATTTCTGCATGTTCACCTCCATGATTTAATAATTATGTGTTTAATATTTGTTTTAAATATTATTCAATTCATATAGAAAGCTTAAAAAAAAATTAGTTAAGAAGCTTTAAAAAAATATACAAAAGGCATTAGATAGGATTTTGCGTGTAGGGTCCCAGAAAAAGCAAAAGCATTATATTAATATAGTTTATTTCATTAGAAGAAATTTTTTTCCAACTCCAACCCATCTCAATTTATCGCCTCTTGAAATTTAGAAAATGTTAATTTTTATCATCTTATATTTCGGAAACTGTAAACTTTCCGACATTACTACAAATGCAGAAAGCTAACGGTAAATGCCATGCCATTGAAAAATATAATTATTTTTCCTAACTCACGTAATTATCCTTAAATTCGAGCACTATGTTAACACTTTTTTCATTTTTTTTTGTTATTTCACTGATTACTTAGATTGCTCATCCAAAAGGTATGCAATCTTTGAAATATGCATGAAAGTAATTTTTATAATGTAGTGCATATCTAGATTGTTTTTAAGGGCAGTGTTTTCACTTGTTGAAGGGGAAAGTGCTACATTACAAAACCATTGATTTGAGCCTACTTTTTTAAATACAATAGGTAAGACCCTTGACAAAGTGGGCATTTGTTTGCCAGAAGCAGTATTTGCACACGGTAAATTTTATGTCGGTTTGTCAAGGATTAGTAATTATTGATAATTCTTTGCAGGGAAAATTAATCAAAGACAATGAAAAAGTTTTTACACTTAATTTCGTTCGTGCATTAATTTCACTGCAACCTTTTTAAAAAAATTAGCAACATGGTTGCATTCATACTGCAATGACTTAATATAGTACTACGCAGCAGGCTTATTTAACTTGTACCTTATATAAGTAGTATAAGATACTAGTATAAGCTTTCAAAAGCTAATGATGCAGTAGTTTAAGTAAATTAGTGAATTAGACTTACTAACAATATGAAAATATTTCCCAAATAGTTGTTTTTATATTTCACAAAAATATTGTTTTTGTAGTGTAGAATTCATTGAAATCTTAAAAGGTTTTTTTTAAATAAAATTTAAAAAACAGAGCCTGGAAGGTTTTTTTTAAATCAAATTTAAAAAATAGAGTCTGTAAGGTTTTTTTAAATCAATTTTCCAATGTTTTTATAACATAAAATTAAGAATGTAAGCACTAGTAAAGTGAAAAAAGATTGAACTTTTTTTATTTAAAAATTTTAAAAAAGTTGAGAAAACTTGTGGGAGATTTATGATGTTAAAAGGCCCTTTATAGATCTCACAAGAATACATGTAAATTCGTCAGCTATGAGCTGTCACTCATTCTTCAGATCCTGGCCTGTATTTCTGTCAGCCGTGGGTAAAAACTATTGTTTATACTAAGAAAATTCCAAAAGTTCTTTTCAGTATTTAGACATTTGTGATCATTATTGTCATATCTTAATTAGGAAATTAAGATAATATCATATTTCAAACTATATTTAATATACGTCACATTAACAAGTTTGCATAAGTCCCACTCAACCCACTTTTATTTTCCAATGAAATCCAATGTTTTATTCAATCACTGGAATAAATGTAATGGAACTCCTTTTAACGCTTTAGAAAACTTTAATACTTCATTTTGAATTTTTAGCTTTTTTGATAAATCATCTTGTGTTAATTCGTCAACAACATGACAAATCATTCTTCTGTTGATTAAATTTTTTTGATTCGAGGTTTTCTAATTTTGGCTATTTTTGCTTTATAGTTTTCAAAATTTTAATAAACAAATTTACTTAGGCTATAAACACACTCATCATTTGCGCAATCAACAATTATTATTAATTCATGTTTCGAACTATACTTATACAATTTTTGATTTTATTTCTATTTCAGTTTTAACGTTGTCCTCTGCAAAATGAGCGTGCGATAGTTTAACTTTCTCAGAACAAACTGATTTTAGTTGCTCAATAGTTTGGCAAACACTTGATGATTTAAGATACATAATTATATTTATTAATAAAATCATCAAATGCTTCTTGTTATTCATTTATAAAATTGTCTTTCTTTTTTATACTTCTTCAATTGCTTCTACATGCTCTCTATTGAGCTTATTATACCCTGCACTTCGTGAAGGGTATATTAACTTTGGTATGGAGTTTGTAACTACTTGAAGGAGTCATCTGCGGTATGGACATATATATATATTCTTGCTCAGCGTAAAATTCTGCGTTGATTTAGACATGTCCGTCCGTCCGTCCGTCCGATCGCACGATAACTCAAAAACGAATAATGCAATCGACACCAAACTTTCACAAGTTTTTTCTTTTGTGCCAAGGACGAACCCTATTGTTATGGGACCAATTCGGACAACGGGGTCGGGTAGCTGCCATACAACTCCAAGAGTTTATTTAATTATTTCAAAAACTAATGAAGGTACAAATATAAAATTTTGTATACATGTGTCCAATTATATTCTACATATGCTCTAAAAATTTTAATGAGATAGCTGCACCGGTTCGGGTAGCTGCCATACAACTCCAAAAGCAAATTTTCTATATTCGGCAAAATAATAAAGTTAGATTCATGAAACTTGGCAGTCGTGTGTCCAATTATAGGTCAAAGATATTTCTGAAGTTTTGGTGGAATTGCTTGACAGGTTCGAGTAGCTCCCATACAAGTTCAAAAGCTTACTTTAAATATCTGAATAAATAAAAACGTTAGATTCATGAAATTTGGCAGTTGTGTGTCCAATTATAGATCAGATATACCTGCGAAGTTTTAGTGGAATTGCTTGGCAGGTTCGGGTACCTGCCATAAAACTCCAAAAGCTAATTTTAAATATTTGGAAAAATAATAAAGTCAAATTCATGAAACTTGGCAGTTGTGTGTCCAATTATAGATCAGATATATTTGCGAAGTTTTAGTGGAATTGCTTAGCAGGTTCTGGTACCTGCCATACAACTCCAAAAGCTAATTTTAAATATTTTGAAAAATAATAAAGACAGATTCATGAAACTTGGCAGTTGTATGTCCAATTATAGGTAAAAGATATTTCTGAAGTTTTGGTGGAATTGCTTGACAGGTTTGAGTGGCTCCCATACAAGTCCAAAAGCTTATTTTAAATATTTGGAAAAGTAATAAAGTCAGATTCACGAAACTTGGTAGTTGTGTGTTCAGTTATAGATCAGACATATCCGTAAAGTTTCTATAGAATGTTTCACAGGTTTGAGTAATTGCTATACAACAATGAAAGGTGCAGGGTATAATTCAATCGGTTCATACCGACTAAAACGTTTTTACTTGTTTTATTATTTCGTTGTTACATTCGTCACATATTACAAAAATATATTGCGTTATATAATTTTGCATCTCTAGCCGATATTTCAATAGACTTGTAGAAACTCTTCCCACATATTGAACAGTTATCTTCCATTGTCTTATACTATAATGATTACGTTTATTTAATATTCCATTAAAAAAAAATAAAAATTTAAAAAACCTAGTCTAAAACACAATACAAAAAAAAAGAAAATAATATTAACTAATTACGATATTTTCATAACATCTAATTTAAAATTCTAGTAAAATGAAACAATAAATATCAATGAATAACCTGCAATATTTAATAGAAAGAAAAAACTACGCTAGGCTCGTCAGCCACCTAGTAATGACACAAGAAAATGGGGCATGGTTACCAACGACACCATGCATCAGCCGTATAATTCTCCCAGGAGTGCAGTAGTATAAAAAGAAATATACAGGGTGATTTAATAAAGAGTATAATAAAACATATCATGTTCGGGGCATCAAAAATGGATAAACGAATTTTCGCGACATTTCTTCATGTGCAAGCTTTTTGCTTGCAGCTTCTCTTCTGAAAACGATAAAAAGTTAATGCGAACTATTTTTGAAAATAGTAGGAAAGGGTTTGGAAGCAACATTTTACTTGATTACGTGTTTTATGCTTTTTCAAAATAACAAGAATCCGAACTTTAGAAAAAATTATATGTTTCCCATTTTTTATTTTTTTAGTTTTCTTTAATTCGATTTAGTTTTCTTTAATTTCACTTTACTGGAATTTAGTTATACTTTTACATAAGATTTCATTAATCCCTTTTTTTCTTCTCTTTTTCATTTAACAAATGCAATATTTCAATTTTGCTTTAAATTAAAAATTATAAGTAATATTTTTAAGTAATATTTACTCATAGCTCTTACTACTTTTTCATTTATTTATATCGTTATCAAAATGCTTATTTTTGCGAAGTTTGAGAAACCGCCTATTACGAAGATACTCATTTACTGGATCATTTCAAATATTACTCGATTTGGGTGTATTCCATTTTTTAAAAAATTTTACAATTTCATATTTTCTAATACATTAAAATTTCGAGAGGCAATAATTTGAGAGGAGCTCGAGGTGGAAAAAAATTTGTTTTAATGAAATGAACTATTTATTAATGTCTGAAAGCTGTTAAAATTTCAGACTTTTATAACCTTGGGTTTAGGAGAAGAAGGCCGTCAAAAATTTGGAAAAACCGAATTTTATATAACGGTAAATTTTAACGGCCATTTTGTTGTTTTAACGTTCAAGTATAGTATAACATGATAGAAGTAGAAAACTACTACTTTTCTGCGTTTACAAAATTTGAGAAATGCTTAAGGTTTTACTACAATAAATAGTTGAAAAGTGTAATTTTAAGGGTTTTGGAAGGTATAACTTTAAGAGTGTAAAAATTATGTTCTACGAAAAATAGTTTCTAGTAAAGATCTATGTACATATAAAATTTCAGGTTTCTATCTTCAAGGGTGTGGAAGTTTTGCAAACAGGCAAACGGACAGACGGACGGGCAGACAGATAAGCACTATCGGACGTACAACTAATAAATCTTTTTTCAAAAACTTTTTGGAAAAGTGCTTTAAAAATTAGCTTTATTATAATAGGAAACGCTAATACTATACTAATGCACTGATTGTAAGTTTTACTGAAATTGGAACCAATTGTTGGTGTGTAATTTTATTATACTAGGTATGTGATCATAACATGGAAATAAGAGCAATTGATGCAACGTACCCAGGCTTATATCATGATGCACTTATTTGGCAACTGAATAATACCAGAAATTTTTTTTGCAAAAATTTCAATATTTAAAACGCGATTCATGAATTTAAGGGTGAACTCGAACTTTTCAAGATCTTTTAACAAAAAACACTCTAAAACGAGAAGTGTAGTTGAAAGAACAATCGGAAATTTGAAAATACGATCTAAGTATTTATCTAATATCTTACATTGTACACCAGAAAAAGTTCGAATTATTAATGTATGCTTATACAAATAATCTTTCTTGGAATATCACCTTTCTTAATTACGGAATAATATTTCCAACTTGGGTGCTCTCCTGTATTGAATGTTTGGTATAGCTCTACTCCTTCTTCTCTAATGGCATTCCATAAAAGGGCTATTTTCTTTGTATATTTTTTATTTATATAGGGCTATTTTTGAAATTGGTGAAAATTGGTGAATTTGAAATTGATGAAATTTTATTTAAACTTTCAGCAATTTTCTCCTAAGTTAAATTCTAATGCTAAATTTGCGACTGGTTTTAGAAATTTCATTCTAATCATAACCTTGTGGATTTCAATATTATTTTCTTTGGTTTTTATTACGAATTTTCCAAGTTTTATTTCTTCGTATTAAAGCAATGAATCTATAAATTTTTTGGAAAAATCAGGGCTCGGAAACTTATCTGGAGATCGATTTTACATTTTTTACCATATCTGTGGAACGAATTGATGGATTTTTCTTGAAATTTGATACTTGAATTCTGGTTGTTACCGAAACTAACTGACGAGCAAAACTCTATTAAGAGCCAAATCTACATTTTTCTAGGCATGTTAACTACAAGCTTACCAATGCTTTAAAAATTGGAAGGAAATATTTAACAGGCATTTTTATAATATTCTGTAACACTTTCACTTAACTAGACAATACACATTCCGGTCGCTTATGTGCTGACCACATCAGATTTTTTTAATTTATAAATGTTAATATGTAGGTAGGTTATTTGTGCAATGCTTCTTCTACCGCGGAACAGCATAACTAATTAGTCGGAAATTTTAGCATCTTTTAGACACATATAAAGTTTATTTTGTTTGAAGAAATTTTTTTCTATCTTCCTATCATTCCCGGCGGATTGGGCTACGAAATATCCGCAGTAAGGTATGCTTGTGGTAAGAGTCCACTAAAATCAAAATGAAAATCCAGACGCGACGGACTCACAATGAGCGGCTCTCTGGTCTGCGCCTGATCCCTGAGGGACGGCAGAAATTATATGTGCTGCCTTGCACGAGGTAATTATTCTCAAAGGCTAGGAGAAGAAAACTCCGAAATAAAACAAACAAATGCAATGAACAAAACACAAGAATTGAATACCCCAGGTGGTAATCCAGTAATGCTGGAAAATCCACACTCTTCGGAGGCTGATCACATGGATTCTGGGGGAGACCACTTATTGCATATTAGATCGGCGTTGATGGACCCATTTAGAAGGAGATCGGGGGTCATGCGATCACCCCCATTGGTGATTGCAGAGAAAAAGGACAGAGTTAAGGATGATAACTCAGAGAAAAAGTCTAATAAGTTTTGCGGAAGACAAAAAAATGAAAACCCAAGGGTAATGTGAAAAGGCATCTCATACAGGAGAATAAATTGGATTCTCAGGACTCGAGAATAACCGAGTTGGAGAGTCTTTGTAAGGTGCTACAAAACGAGATCTGCAAATTACAGGCAGAGAATGTAGATTTAAAAAATCAAATAAAATCTGCATCAACAGAAAAGAAAAACAAAGATGCGGAAGTTATCGTATATGAAACCGACGAGGAAGAATTGGCAAGAGAAACTGACTGGATCCTAAAACAGAATAATTCAAAGAAGCGAAAAATGTAAACGTCTCCTGAAATAAATTCAGAGACGATAGTTAATAAAAAAAAAAGAAAGCAGGCTGAAAATCCAAAAAAGCGCAAGCCTCCTCCGCTTATATTGAGCAACATTAAGAACTACTCCTACATACGAGTAGTTAAAATATTAAAAGAAGAAAGAATAAACGTTAGGGTCAATATGATGAATAATGACCAATTAAAAATAAATGTGGAAAATGAAAATGAATACAGATTACTAACAAAAGCTATAAATAAGGCTAGACTGGAGTGGCACACGTATGAGAATAAACTGACGAGGCCAGTTAAAGTTATGACTAGAAATCTCCATCCATCGTGTGAGCCAGAGGATATAAAAAAAGAGCTTATTACCAAAGGCTTCAAATGTCTAGATGTTGTAAATTAAATCAAAATGTAATCTCTTTATGTAATCTTTTGACCATTCGGAAGAGATAACCAAGATCTATAAAATAGAATACTTACAGCACATGAGAGTAAAAATTGAAGCTCTTAGAAGCAGCAAATCCATTCCTCAATGCAAGAGATGCCAGAGATTTGGACACACACAAAAGTTTTTGCCAAAGGGAGGCTGGATGTGTAAAATGTGCTGGTAATCATATGACAGCGGAGTGCAACAAGAAAGATAATTTTCAGTCCAAATGTGCGAACTGCAATGAGGCACACCCCGCTAGCTATCGAGGCTGTTTGGTTGCAAAAGAATTACAAAAAAGAAGATTGAAAAAGAATAAGACCAAACAAAACCAAATTAAATTTAATGAACAAAGAACTCCAAAAATAGACAGAACGACGGCACCTAGCAAGGTGTTAAAGGGAGTATCTTATTCATAAGCGCTACAAAGCAAAACCCCACAAAAAAAGAAAATGAAGGAACCTGAGAATAAAACCCCACAAATAAAAAGAACTGACGCAGACATTATGCAAATGATGCATAGTATGTTGATAAGAATTGACGAGATCTCTAAAAGATTATTAAAAATAGAAAATGCATACACTGAGATGTATACGGGGACACCAAAGAAGTTAAGAAAAGATGTACGTAAATGAGGTACGTATAGTAACTTGGAATGCTAATGATGTTCTAATAAGAAACAAGAATTGGAGGTCTTTTTCAAAACGAGAAATATAGATATTTGTTTGCTGTCGGAGGCTTATTTGACATATTATGCGAGCCTTAAAATAAAGGGCTATGATTGTTAAAAAGCGGTACATCCCAGCAATCAGCCAAGAGGAATTAGTGCAATACTAATGAAAGAAAGTATAGAACATAATGAAGAATTCAAGATAGAAAAGGCTGAAATTCAGCTTATTTCGATAAAAATTAAATCGACTAAACAGGACTTTAGTGTTGGTTCTGTATACTGTCCACCAAATTGCAACATTAAGAAAAATACTTTGGAAGATCTCCTGTACAAGCATGGACACAGATATCTAATAGGGGGTGACTATAATGCCAAACATACAGATTGGGGTTGTAGAATCACCTCAACTAGAGGAAGAGAGCTAAGAAAAGCTATTCAAGAGCTAGGTTGTTGCTACAACTCCACTGGCACTCCTACTTAGTGGCCTACTGACACTAACAAAATTCCTGATGTTATTGACTTTTTTATAACCAAAAAAATATCAGAAAACTTTCTAAGCCTTGAAGATAACTATGATTTTAATTCGGATCTCTCTGCTGTCATATTAAAACTAAGTGAAAAAATAACTAAAACATTATTTAGGCCCAGTTTGATAAATAGCACTACAGATTGGGCGAGCTTTAAATATGAAATAATAAACAATATTGACGTAAATATTAATGTACAATCAAGAGAACAATTAGATGTGGAATTAGAAGGATTTATTAAAATCAAACAAAAAGCTGCATGAAACAACACAAAAATGTCAAAGTATAAACCGACAGCAAATAGCTATCCTGGTGAAATAACTGATTTAGTAGGTGAAAAGAGAAGGGTCAGACGTAGGTGGCAACGTTCGCGTTGCCATCTGATGATAAAACTATTTTAAACAAAATTTCCCAGGTGCTTAAAAGAAAAATCCAAGAATTTAAATCGGCAAAATACGAAAATTATATAAAGAACTTGTCAGCTACGAAGGAAACGAATTATTCCTTAGAGAAGGCGGCAAGGAGCAAAAAGAGACCGAAAGGTGGCACGCTCCGCCACTGATGAAAGAAAATGGCACTTGGGCTAGGAGCAATATAGAGAAGGCCGAATTGTTTGCTGATCACTTAGAAAGCATGTTCACGCCAAACGAAATAACCTCAGATGTAAGTTTGGTAGAATCTATCTCAAATGAAGCAGACAGCATAGCTCCACTTACACAATTAGAAATTGCGGAAGGGATAAGATCCCTGAAGTTGAAAAAATCGCCAGGTTTTGGTCTTATTACTGCGGAAGTACTGAGAGAGCTACCAGACGAGGCATTGGAACATCTGACGAAAATCATGAATGCAGCTATGGATTTTGGGTATGTTCCTTGTGCTTGGAAAGTCGCGGAGGTAATTATGGTACCCAAACCCGGGAAATCCTTGAGGGAAACAAAGTCTTACAGGCCCATTTCACTGTTACCAATGATGTCTAAGCTTTTTGAAAAGCTGCTATCAAGGAGATTGAAGCCAATAATAGAAAATAGGGACCTAATACCGAACCATCAATTTGATTTTAGAAGGAACCATTCTACAATGGACCAGGTCCATAGAATAACTAATATTATAGAAAAAAGCTTCGAAAATAAGGAAATCTGCTCTTCCATGTTTCTAGACGTAGCACAGGCATTCGACAAGGTGTGGCACAGGGGCCTTATACTTAAGTTGGGGCAAATGTTACCCTCGTCATTTGTGGAATTTTTGGAATCTAACTTAGCTGATAGATTATTTAGAATTAAACAAGATGCTGAATACTCCACGCCAAGAGAAATAAAGGCAGGTCTGCCTCAAGGCAGTATATTGGGCCTAACGTTGTACCTGCTTTACACGAGTGATTTGCCACAAATTGAAAATGCTACGATAGCCACTTTTGCTGACGATACCGCAATATTGGCAGTAGGAGCAAACATTGACGATTCGACAAAAAAATTACAGGAGGCAATTAACAAAATAAGCCAGTGGACTAGAGATTGGAGGGTGAAGTTGAATGAAGCAAAATCGGTTCACATAAACTTCACCAATCGGAAAATAGTGAATCCACCACAAATTAACGTAAATGGAACGAACATAGCTATCCATAACTTGGCAAAATACCTAGGGATGACTTTAGATGTCCAGCTAAGGTGGAAAGACCATATAAAGAAGAAACACATAGAATTAGAAAATAAATATAGAGAAAATTATTGGCTCCTAGGTCGTAAATCCAATTTGGCAATTGATGATAAAATCTTAATTTATAACCAAATCATTAAACCAATATGGCGACATTGCATTCAGCTATGGGGTTGTGCCAAGAAGACTTACATTAACAAAATTCAAACCTTCCAGAATAAAGTGATATCCACAGGGACTTAGGAATTTCAGCGAGTTTCCGTTCTAAATATTTTTTTGAAAATACTATTCGTAAAAAGTTTAATGCAATAGAGTAACATTTTGTTAAAAGATTTTGTCCTAAAAATATATTGTCAAGAAGTTTAATGTACACTTATGCTTTGCTTACTAATCCATTTTGCAGAGTAGATTTTACTAAAGCTTTACAATTTGCTTAAGAAAGTGATTACTTTTTGTTATAACTCACACTTCCAAATATGAATTTACATACAATATTTATACCACCAAAAGTAAATAAAAAATAAAGTTGGGTCAAACCAATGGTTTGTATTTTAGCACTTTTCCCTTCAGCAAGTGAAAATTCTTCTTCTAATATAGTCTAAATGCTTTTAAATACCTCTTTCAGACCCAAGCTTTAAATTTGTTATAATTTGTATGAAAACCAACATTTTGATAAAATTTTTTGATAAAAAGTTTTGTATTTGTGCTTAAAATAAAATTTGCTTACAGGATAGTCAAAAAAGGACCTAACACAATCGTGTAAGTTGGGCTATTATGCCTAAAACCGTAGTAAGGACATTTTCTATTTTATTGAATTAAAAACCTGTAATTAGCCACGATTTTTAATATCATTTAACAGTTTTTCGAACAAAAAACTAAAATTAAAGTGATTAAATAATATAAACTTTATTTTTTACCTAAATGAAAAATGAACAAAAATATATTAATTCATAACAATATAATAAATTTAAATTTTAATAATTCATAAAAATAATAACAAAAATTTCAACCTCCTTGGTAGTAGTAGAACTAAATTATATTAATTAATTCAATTAATTAATTCTTATTCATTATATTAATTGTAATTAATTAATTATAATCTTATTCATTATTATAATAATTCTTCCACATTATAATATGAAATTTGAGAAAAATAAAATATTTTTATTTTATTAATTCAATTCTGTATATTTTAATAAAAATTAGAAAAAAACAGAAAACTTTATATTATTAACTTAAAATTTGCACCTTCTTGGTATTACTTATATTTTACATTTAGTTAAATTTCAAATCACAGTTGAATTACATTATATTTCTTGGCATAGCTTATTAATACTAAATTTGAATCACAATTTATTTGCATAATTCAGTCTATTTTGAATGGTACTTTTCAAAGCAATCTTTGTCTTTTGTAAGGCACAAGGATACGTTGCATTTTGTGCATATGGCTCTCGAACGACTAGAACATCCAGTGTTGCGGCATCTTTTTGCTGTACCGTCAATGAATTGAGGCCAATGGTCAAAACGATCAAACCTGATGTCTTCAGGAGCATTACGTGGACGGTATTTTGAACCATAATATTCTGCTGGTATTTTACTGCAGGATGCTTCCGGCGCTTCTAAAATTTTAATACTTTTGCACATTACCTCACCAATTTCAATTTTAAATTGCTAAAAATCTTTAACTTGCTTTTTAGGAATTTTAAGACGACGTGCATCTTTCCTATATTCCGTCCATGAATTGAAAATGACTAAATCTAATAAGTGAAAAAATACTTTCACTGGCCATTTTTTAGTTTTTATTTTAATGCGATAATATTCCATCATCTGATCGCATATATCAACACCGTTCATGTTTTCATTGTAATCTAAAATTACTGCTGGAATGGGCACTGGTACACGGCGTTCTTCCTTTTTAAATTCCTATTCCTATTAAAGTTCAACTGAATTTGCAAAATTTGAAAAATGCTTATGGTTTCATTGCAACAAATATTTAAAAAGAGCATTTTTATGGTGTTGGGGGGGTATAACTTCTAGAGGGGGGGAGATAGTTAAAAATTTTTTGTTCTACGGAAATAAGTTTCTAGTAGAGATCTATGTACGTATTAAATTTCAGCTTTCAGGACCGAGTAAAACTAATAAGCGCATTTTTTAAAAAATTTTTGGAAAAGTGCTAATTACTCCTACAGGATGTAGTATCATTTTTTAAAAAACGGTCATAAAGCATATAGAGAGGTGGTGAAGTGGGAGGGCGGGTGGAATTCCTGGGACCCTAGAGGCAAAACTCTATCTAATGCCTTTTGTCCCATGACTCTCGCCCTTCTAGAGGTACCCGTACTTTTTGCCACCTGAGAAGTAGCTATATATATAATACAAATATTTTTTTTTGATCATTTTAATCATTGTTTTTTTTAACTTTTTATTTCATTCCGTAAAAAATTAATTTTACATGAAAAGCAAATTGGTCATATATTTCTATTCAGGTTAGTTATTTTTAAGTAATTGAATGTAATTTTTATATTCCGCTCTGTTGTCTTTTTTTAAGAATTCAGTGTAATAGTATGTGCATTAATGTCAGTTGTGTGTAATTGCAAAATTGACATGTCGGGTGTGTTACGTTTTTAAACATATATAAGTGAGTTGGCATTGTATGTACCAGCTCAATTATCGTGAAACATCTATTCATTATGGTGTTGGATATGGATAAATATCGCTGAGATATAGGTATTTCGTTAATGCTTTTATAATAGTGGTTGTAGTTTTTTTATTCGTTTTGGCTATTCTCATATAGCTATTTCGCAACTCTCTTTTATATAGTTCATGGTGTAAGAAATGAAGGTGTGAAGCGGTAACTTTAAATCAATTTTAGCAGCAGTGTCAGCTAGTTCTTTTTCGCTTATACCAAAGTGTCCCGGTGTCCACATTAATTTGACTTTGTTTTTCGTTTGAATTAGTTGTGGCTTAAGTGAGGTGATTAATGCGCCATTGTTTGAAAGATTTTTGACTGCTGTAAAAATACTGAAAGGCTCTCAGTACATGCAATAAATTTTTCTTTAGTTGATGCTGGCATTCTCTGAAAGTACGCCGTGCTATTACTGAACCGTTTTCTTTTACTGCGGCAAAACTAACCCCTATTTCGGTTTTAGAACCGCTTGTAAATATAGTATTCCAACGGTTTTCTTTGTATTGATCAAGAATTTCCAGATACAATTGTCTATATTCAGCAAAAGATGTTGTTTCCTTTCTTATCTAATAAAGAATCTCTGGGTATTATCCATGGTAGAAATTTGTTGGATTTTTTTTGCAGTTATGTTGAAGTTTAATTCCTTAGAAAAATTCCATACAAATTGTAGATTTGATTTTACTTTTACCTTAGTTTTTCTTCGTTTTAAAAGTTTGAATTCATTATATAGAATGTTAGATTTTGATAATAAATTTCCCAATAAAAATTCGGCTCGTTCTTTTGTTGTTAGTAATCCTGCTTCTGCTAATAGATTTTTTATTGGAGTTGTTCTAAAAGCCTTGAGGCAGTATCTTATTGCAGTGTGATATATTGCTTCAATATTAGCCAGATTTGACATTTACAGTAGATTTGCAGAAGATCGTAATCAATTTTTGATAGTGATATTGATAGTATTTTTAATTTAATAATATGGTGTTAATGTTTACAGAACTATTTTTGAAGATATATATTTTATTACATTTAATCTGGCAGATAGGCTTATTTTTAAATTTTGTCAATGATTTTTAATCTACTTTTATGATCGATCGAATATTAATTCTAGAATTTTAAGGTTATTTGCATTTGCAAGTTTGTTTTTACATTTTAAATTGATATTTTTACAAATCATTTTTCTACATATGTGCAGATGATCACATTTTTGTAAATTTATTAACGCCCCTGAGTAGTTTGACCATTTGTCCAAAATTTTTAGACTGTCTTTAAAGTATTTTGTAATTTTGTTAGTATGCTTTTCAGTACTTATCAAATATAAGTCGTCAGCATATGTGTAGTGGTAAGTGTTTTTATTTTTGTGTGTTATTTTATTCAGGTCCTGAAAAGTAATTAGAAGCAGTGTTACTGACAAGGTTATCCCTGCGGTATACCGTTGAAGAGTGAAAATATGAAAATATGGGCGATAATATATTATTCTTCCTGCAATGTATCTTTTTCTTAGTTAAAAAGGATTTGACATAATTAAACATTTTTGATCCTATGTGCCACTCTTGTAATTTTTTTAATATTATCTGTACCGTCACCATTTCAAATGCTTTCTCAAAATCAATCGAGAGTATTGAAGTATGATAGAAATATTTTTACATATATATATAAAGCAAACCATCCTATGTGGATGTCCCAGTTCTGAAATCAACTTGATTTTGATAGATTAGTTTTCTACTAGTGACTAGTACCATTTTCTTCATTAGTTTTCTCATGCAAGGGAGCAGTGGTATTGGTCTGTAATTAGTCAGTTGATCAATTCCTTTTTTAGGTTTTGGTATAGGGATAACAGACCTGACCATTGGTGCAGTGGTTATGGCACCGGCCTTTTAACCGAAGGGTCTCGGGTTCACACCCCGGTCAGGTCACTATAAAAATTATATTCAATAGTATACAACTTGATATACTAATAAATATTATACAAAGTAATTTTCAAATATTCATAATATTTTATACTAAAGACTAAGAAAAATAAACAGTAAATATTAATAAACTGAAATATTTAATATAAATAAAAAAAAAAAAACTACGATAGGCTGGTCACCTACCTAGCTAACTCTCTATGACTATAGAAACTAGGGCATGATAGATATCATGCACTAGCCCTATACTCCTCCTAGGAGTGCCGAAGGAAAAAAATAAAAAAGAGGAATAACGGTAGCTGTTTTAAAAATTTGTGGAATTCGGGCGGTATTACATATTACGTTATATAATAAAAATGTTTCCCACCTAAATGTTTCTGGTCAGCTCTTTAGCATTTGTTATGTTATATTATCATAACCCGGCATTGTACCCTTAACCACTTTTAGGCATGATTCTATTTCATTGATATTAGCGTTTGATTCTAGATATTTTTATCCATTCAGAGTTTTAATACTCTTCCAAATTTGGGAAGTAGAGCTACAGGAGTTAACGGTACTTGTAAATTCTTATAATTTAGTGGTCTTTGTGTTTCTTACTACCCTTCTAAAAATTGCATTTTTGTATATATGCCTCTTATTTTTAAATAGGTGGAAAACGTTTACAACATTTTGTCGAAAATTTTTAAAAGCTTATTTAAAATTGTTTTCCCTCCCTGATTACATTAGTTCGGCAGTTATAGATTTACTTTTTTGTGTTTTATAGAAAGAATACATTACCAGATCACCGTATTATATTCAATCACCTAGACCATTTTTTTCGAAACGTTAGAGAGTTTGATTGTGAGTTCCCATTTTTGAATTTCATTTTGAAATATCTTCCAATCAGCCCTTTTACAATTAAATTTAGAGGGGCTATTGCCTTGTTTTTGATAGCCCTGTTCTAAAGTTATATTAATGAAAATTGGAAAGTAGTGACTTCCATAAAGATCATCCGACATTAGACAGGATAACAGGGTAACCAATCGTGGTGAACATAATGTATGGTCTATGTTGGTCAATGTACCGTGTGTAGAAAAATGTATAGGTTGAACACCATTCAGAATATTTGCATTGGAGTCTTTTATCAAACCATCTACAATTTTTTCTCTTGAATTGTTGGATATATTCTTATTACTATTAATTATTATTAATATTATTTTTATTATTATTACTATTATTAATTAATATTATTATTTTTATTATTATTATTATTATTATTGTTATTATTTTTATTATTATTATTAATTATTATTATTAATTATTATTATTATTACTATTGTTATTATTATTATTATTATTATTATTATTAGTATTATTATTATAATTATTATTATTATTAATTATTATTATTACTATTATTATTATTATTATTATCATTATTATTATTATTATTAATATTACTATACTTATTGTTAAATATATTTTATTTTTATTGTAATATATTTATATAATTATATTTATATTATTATATTTATTATAATAATTAATTATAATTAATATAATAAATAATATATAAGATAATATAAATATTATGTTATATTATTATATTATATATATATAGCTACTTCTCAGGTGGTAAAAAGTACGGGTACTTTTAGAAGGGCTAGAGACATGGGACAAAAGGCATTAGGTAGAGTTTTGCCTCTAGGGACCAGAAAGAGCAAGAATTCAACCCGCCATCCCCCTTCACCCCCTCCCAAAATGCTTTGTAACCGTTTTTTACAAAATGGTACTACATCCTGTAGGGGTAATTTTTTACTTACTTTTGGTAGTATTAATATTGTATATGAATTCATTTTTGGAAGTGTGAGTTATAACAAAAAGTGAACACTTTCTTAAGAAAATTGTTAAGTTTTAATTATCAATAAAAAAGTTCATCTGGCAAATCGCATTTTTCAGGGTTCGAACCTGGGACTTTTTGCATAGAAATCGTATGCTATACGCATTACCCTATGTACGTTAGTATTGGTGGTAACTCATCTCACAAACACGCGTTTTATTCGCATGTATTAAAACTCCAAATACACACATGTATGCATTTTAATAGCGAATTATTTTATGCGTATATAGTAATTTATCTTTTAAAGTGCTTAATGTAAAAAGTATTTTAAAATTTTATGCGATATAACTCAAATCGAGGTTCTAAAATAAATTACTCAAAGGTATTAGATCTCAAAGGAACTAATTATTTGCTTAATTATGTATTTTTTGGTAATTATTTTTCAGAACTTTTCTTATTTTAGGTTTTATCTTATTATTTATTAGAAAAAGCATATCTATATGTATCTATATTACGGGTGTGTTTTTGAAGAAATAAAGTAAACTTAAAATATCTCAGCCACAGAATGGAACACAATTTTAAAACTACAGGCATAATACTTGCAAGGTTTGCAATGCAAGCACACACGACTAGTTATGTATATATAGCTACTTCTCAGGTGGTAAAAAGTACGGGTACTTCTAGAAGGGCTAGAGACATGGGACAAAGGGCATTAGATAAAGTTTTGCCTCTAGGGTCCCAGAAAAATCTGACATTGGAAGTTTTTAGCCCCGAAATAGCTCTATTTTAAGATTTTCTGAAAAAATTTTTGTATAACAAAAGCACGTTTTTCTTTTATACTTTTTATAATTAGAAACACAAACCAAGAAATAAATGATACGTTTTACGTTATCATTTATTATTAGAAACACAAACCGAGAAATAAATTATATTTGAAAATATAATGATCTCACATATTTTTGGTTCGGATAATCGAATTAATCTTAACGTAAATAAATGTCAGCTTTTATCAGACATCAGATGTTTTGTGACATCTGAATATTAATATTTCATTTGTTATTGTTTTGAACATTACGTTTCGTCAGCAAGCTTTAAAAAAATATATGTACATACAGAATATATGTATGTACGTATGTAGTTAGAATTTTATTTTTATTGTTCCAAACGGAAAACTGTAAAATACTAAATTTTAATACATTTATATATACATACATATATTTGAATAAAATTATTATTTTGTCTTTGCCTAAACCTTTTCTTTATTTAAAAAAATTACATTCATATGTACATATATATATTTGAATACAATTATTATTTTATTTTAACCTAAACCTTTTCTTTATTTGAGAAATTTATTTCTATATGTTCACCCGCAGTTTTAAAAAAACTAGGTATACATTCATAATAACGTGTGTTTGTGTTAATAATTTTATTTCTAATTTTTCCAACAGCAAAATTTCAAAATTTTCGATTCTAATACATTCATATGTACATACGTTCATATGTTGGAACGAAAAATTTTAAAATCTTCAATTCTAATCCATTCATATATACATACATACACACATGTATTCATATATACATACATACATATATTTTTACATACATAAATTATTATTTTGTTTTTGTTTCTTTTTTAATTTTCGATTCTAATAGATTCATATGTACATACGTTCATATGTTGGAACGAAAAATTTCAAAATCTTCAATTCTAATCCATTCATATATACATACACACATATATTCATACATACATACATACATATATATGAATAAAATTATTATTTTGTTTTTGACTAAACCTTTTCCTTATTTGAGAAATTAATTTTTGTAACTTTACCCCCATGATATAATAATTATGCGTTTAAAATTTATTTCTATTTATTCTACAGTTTTGAATATTATTAAATTCATATAGAAAGCTTAAAAAAAATTCCTCAGTAAGCTTTAAAAAAAATATACATACTACATAAAATTTTTGCGAATTTTTCCAAACTATTATAAGAATATTTTTTTGGAAATTTTCTTTAAACTTTTATATAACATTTATCAGTTATATATTAAAAAAAAATAAAACACAAAATTTAAACAAAATAAAAAAAAAATTTTTAAAATAATCCAAAAAAAGAAAAATACAACATCCAGGCAAGCATTGATCCAATAACCTTCTGGCTATGAGACTACCACGCTAACCACTAGGCTACGCAGTACCTTGAATTTCCCTTAATAATTCTATATTTTATTCATATATCGTATAACTCATCAAAAACCATCATATTTTACATTATATATATATAGCTACTTCTCAGGTGGTAAAAAGTACGGGTACTTCTAGAAGGGCTAGAGACATGGAACAAAAGGCATTAGATAGAGTTTTGCCTCTAGGGTCCCAGAAAAATCTGATATTGGAACTTTTTAGCCCCGAAATAGCCCTATTTTAAGATTTTCTGAAAAAATTTTTGTATAACAAAAGCACCTTTTTCTTTTATACTTCATATTACTAGAAACGCAAACCAACAAATGAAATAATATTTTTTATTATTAGAAACACAAACCGAGAACGAGAAATAAATAATATTCGAAAACACAATGATCTCACATATATTTTAAATTCGAAAAATCGAAATAAACTTAAATAAATGTCAGATTTTATAAAAGACATCAGATGTTTTGTGACAACTGAATATTAACGCTTCATTTGTTCTTGTTTTGAATATTATGTTTCGTTAGCAAGCTTTAAAAAAATATACATACACAATTTATGTACGTATGTATCTACCTAAAATTTTATATTTATTGTTCGAGCGAAATTCGTAAAATGCTAAATTCGAATCCATTCAAATATACATACATACATATATTCATATATACATACATACATATATTTTAATAAAATTATTACTTTGTTTTTGACTAAACCTTTTCTTTATTTGGAAAATTCAACTCTATATGTTCACCCACAGTTTTAAAAAAACAGGTATCCATTCATAATTATGTATGTTTGCATTTATAATTTTATTTCTAATTGTTCCAACAGCAAAATTTCAAAATTTTCGATTCTAATACATTCATATGTATATACGTTCATATGTTGGAACGAAAAATTTTAAAACGTCAATTCTAATCCATTCATATATACATACATACATATATTCCTATACACATACATACATATATTTGAATAAAATTATTATTTTGTTTTTGACTAAACCTTTTCTTTATTTGAGAAATTAATTTTGGTAAGTTTAACCCCATGATATAATAATTATGCGTTTAAAATTTATTTCTATATACTCTACAGTTTTGAATATTATAAATTCATATAGAAAGCTTAAAAAATTACTCAGGAAGCTTTAAAAAAAATATACATACATATTTATGTACTTAAAATTTTTGCGAATTTTTCCAAACTTATCATAAGAATGTTTTTTTGGAAATTTTCTTTAAACTTTTATAATAACATTTATCTGTTATATATTAAAAAAAATAAAACACACAATTTAAACAAAATAAAAAAAAAAATTTTTTAGAATAATCCAAAAAAGGAAAAATACGACAACATCCAGGTAAGCATTGATCCAATAACCTTCTGGCTATCAGACTACCACGCTAACCACTAGACTACGCAATACCTTGAATTTCCCTTTATAATTCTATATTTTATTCATATTTCGTATGACTCTTCAAAAACCATCCTATTTTACATTATATATATATAGCTACTTCTCAGGTGGTAAAAAGGACGGGTACTTCTAGAAGGGCTAGAGACATGGGACAAAAGGCATTAGATAGGGTTTTGCCTCTAGGGTCCCAGAAAAAGCAAGAACTCCACTCAGTCTCCCCCTTCACCCTCTCTCAAGATGCTTTGTAACCGTTTTTTACAAAATGGTACTACATCCTGTAGGGGTAATATTTTATTTAATTTTGGTGGTAAATATTTTGTATGTAAACTCATATTTGGAAGTGTGAGTTATAACAAAAAGTCATCACTTTCTTAAGAAAATTGTAAAGTTTTAATAAAATCTACACTGTTTTATAATAAGTATGTACGTACGCATTTAGCTATGTATTCTTTTCATGATCTGCTGTAAAATGTATTAGTAAGCAAAACATATGTAAGTGTACATTAAACTTCTTGACAATATATTTTTAGGGTAAAATTTTATAAGAAAATGTTATTAATGCATTAAACTTTTTACAAGTAGGGTATTTACAAAAAAATATTTGGAACGGAAACTCGATGATATTGATTTGTAAGGGCGAAGCTTTTTTATTTCATTTAAAAAAAAATACAATTATCAATAAAAAAAAGTTCATCTGGCAAATCGCATTTTTCAGGGTTTGAACCTTGGGCTTTTTGCATAGAAATCGTTTGCTCTACGTATTACCCTATATACGTCAGTATTGGTGTTAACTCATTCTACAGTCACGCGTTTCATTCGCATGTATTATAAACTCCAAATACATACGTGCATGAATTTTAGTAGCAAGTTATTTTATGCGTATACAGTAATTTATCGCTTAAAGTGCTTATTCTCAAAGGTATTTTACGATTTTATGCGACATAACTCAAAGCGAGGTTCTAAAATAAATTACTAAAAGATACTAGATCTCAAAGGAACTAATTATTTGTTTAATTATGTACTTTTTCGTGATTAATTTTAAGAGCTTTCATTATTTTAAGTTTTATCTTATTAATTATTAGGAAAAAAGCATATTTATATGTATATTACTGGTGTGTTTTTGAAGAGGAAAAAAATAAACTCAAAATACATCACTCACAGAATGGAACACAATTTCAAAACTACAGGCATAATACTTGCAAGGCTTGCAATGCAAGCCCACACGACTAGTTTACAATAAATAT